>NW_027491316.1:600000-1019677 GCF_021521415.1 Bidens hawaiensis
AGCTGAAAGAAGAAACAGAACACTCACTGAAGCTGCAAGGACTATGTTAGAAGATGCTTATTTGCCTATTACTTTTTGGGTAGAAGCAATCAACACTGCCTTCAATGTGCAATACAGGTTCTTCTCAACAAAAGCCAAGACAAGACTCCTTATGATATTTGGTTCAAAAGATATCCCTACATCAAGTTTCTCAAGCCTTTTAGATGCAAGTGCTCATTATTGAATACTAAAGACTACTTGAACAAGTTTCAGTCAAAATCTTTAGACTGTTTCTTTGTTTGATACTCCACACACTCAAAGGCTTACAGAGTATATGTGAAGGATCACTTGAGTGTGAGTGAATCTTCTGATATGATATTCAATGGAAACCAGTTCAATACAGTTGATGGAGCATCCTGGTTAGTTTATCTTGAGAAGTTAATCAAGTCTTTCAAGATTTATCCTGAAAACTTTGATAAAACTTTGTATAGAACAAGTGTCCAAGAAGAAAAGTCAGATAAAAAGATTGACTTGGACAAGTTGTGGTCAAAGGTTGCAAACAAAAATGATGAATATTCCTTTAACAAGACCGCTTCTGATCATGAAGAAGATGATGAACAAAATGACAATCTTGAGCAATCACCTGTTCAAGAACAACCTATCATGAATGATGAGCAAACAAATGATCAAAATGTTCAAGTGTAAAATGTCAACATTGAAGGGCAACCTGATGACTTGTTTGTTCAATATTAAAACGAAAGACAACCATACTTTGAAACTTTGTTTCAAAGTTTGAATATTGGAAAAAATGTTGCTTCATATTCACAACAGTTTGCTGAAGACTCAACTAAATTTCATGATGCAACTGCTGATTTGATCATCGAGGAACTTGATCTCAATGACACAAATCTTGATTTTAATTTGTCTACAGATTTAATTGTGCAATCTTCCTTTGTTGAAAGAAATCATCCAAATGAAAACATCATTGGGGACATTAATGAAAGAATTACCATAAGTGCATCTGAATCTGCAAACATCTGTTTGTACTCCTTCTTTCTATCCCAAGTTGAACCCAAGAACGTTGTTCAAGCATTAAAAGACAATAGTTGGGTAGAAGCAATGCTGGAAGAGTTGGTTCAATTCAAAGATTTGTAAGTGTGTGAACTTGTAGATAAGCCAAGAAACAAGAATGCCATTGGAACCAAATGGGTTTTTAGGAACAAGAGAGATGAAAGAGGGATTGTTATAAAGAGCAAGGCATGACTAGTTGCTCTAGGCTGCTTAAAAAAGGAAGGAATTGACTTTGAGGAAGTATTTGCAACAGTGGCAAGGCTAGAGGCTATCAGAATCTTTCTAGCCTATTCCGCTTCAAAGAATATTAATGTGTTTCAATTGGATGTTAAATCTGTCTTTCTAAATGGAAAAATTGAAGATGAGGTGTATGTGGCTCAACCTCCAAGCTTTGAGGATCCTGAGTTTCCAGATTGAGTCTACAAGTTGAACAAAGCTCTATATGGATTCCATCAAGCACCAAGGGCTTGGTATGATGAGTTATCAAACCACTTGCTTGTTAATGGTTTTCAACGGGGAGCAATTGACAAGAACCTTTTTCTACAAAAGGAGAGGAAGAGATTTACTCTTCTACAAGTTAATGTAGATGAAATCATCTTTGGGTCTACCAATGAACAAATGTGCTTGGAGTTTGAAGAAGTCATGAAATTAAAATACTGCATGAGCTCCAAGGGTGAAATGAATTTCCTTCTGGGTTTGCAAGTTCAACAAAAGAAAGATGGCATATTCATTTGTAACGATTCCGACGAAACCAGGGATACCCTAACCGGTAGACAATAGTTACGTTATATTTAAGGTCGGGCACATTAATTACCATAGTAATTATACGAGAATACATGGTTCACTGTATTGATTGTACGTGAATATATAATTCATCGTATTGAATATGCGATTAATCGATTGATAGTTATTGAAACCCGAACGAATCGAGGGTTCAATTATAGATGATATCTATGATATTTAGTGATGTTTACGAAGTATTAAAGCTTCGGGATAAGTAAATAAATGCTCAGAAAAAGAATTTTCGATTTAATGGTACGTCGGTACGTTAAACGAAACCTTTAATACCAAACCGAGCGAGAGACGATCGATCAAGCCGAAAAAGATGCGCAATAATTAATAATATGATGTTTTAAGTTAATAAATGTCATGGTTTAAGTTTTTAAAGTTTTTAAATCGGTTTTATATAAATTTCATTTTTTAGCCGAAAACGACCGTTTTAACCTCGTTTTAAGCCAAATTAAACATTTAACAGAAAAACGAACTGAACCAGATTATCCAAAACATTATCCAGATCTCTGATATCCAAACATGTGGCTAAGAATGAAAAGGTGGGTCCCACCCCACCCCTTCATAGTTCCGATCGGCATTGGGGGTGTTCCCCTAGCCTTTCATTTCTTTTTTACATCAAGCTATTGCAACAATCTTCAATTCTCTCCACAAGATCAACTAAAAACCGAGATTTTAGCTAGAAAACCGAGGTAAAAAGTCGAGTTATTTACGTTTCCATCTTCGTTTCTTGAGTTTATTTGCAAGAAAATGAGGTTTCAATGAGGAAAACCGATTCTTGCATGATCAAGTGATGTATACGGGTTATACAAGGGATCTTGGTCCAAGAAAGGAGTTAAACGAACCAAAAACGAATTTTTACGGTTTAAACTTTAGTTTTGAAACAATAACCGAAACTATAGCGTAAGAGGCTTGATTGTGAGTGTAACTTGCTTGGTATTGTGGCATGTTGGTTGTAGGTTCTGTATTTAGTGGTAAATAAGGTGGAAAGACGAGTGTGTAGCTTGTAGTGACGGAAAACAAAAGGTATATTCGGTTTATGTTCGATTATGGATTTTTGGACAGATTGTGGATGGTTTAGAATTAGGTCATGAAATTTTACAGAGGTGTTAAATACATGAAAATATGAGTTCTGTGAATTTTTGGTAATTTTTGAACAGAGGATGAATATTTGGTGAATTTAATGCTCGGTTTTGGCTAAAAATGGTGAAAAATAGCTAAATAACATGAAAAATTCTGGTAAATTCCAGATAAGCTTTTTATAACATGTATAAGTCACACACAAAATTTTAAGTCTGTTGGAGAAGTCCAAGTAGGCTTTTCGGTTAAACGAGTTCTAGGGTTTTCTAGCTCGGTTTTAGTGAAAATGGCATGTAAAGTGATATTTTGGTTCTGGAAAAATTAAAGGGGACTATGTGGATGGTAGGGGTCATTCAGGAAAAATTTGGGATTTTTCTAAGGTCGTTTGGTATGTACGACATATTTAGTGTTTAAATGGTGTTTAAAAATAGATAAATAAATTTTAAATATAAAATTTAATTCTGGAAATATTTTTATAAATTTCCCCACTGTCAAAATGTTATTTTTGCAAAATCTCAAGATCCGAGGATGAACGGATATTTATTTGGAATAAAAGTGAACTTTTATAATATAAAACGCGTAAACCAGCAAAGTTCGGGTGGACGAGCTGACTGGTGTATAAAAACCCTAAAAATGAACTATTTTCATATAACTGTGTTAAACAAGTAAAAATAAATCATCCGAAAATAATTCGGATGATTTGGGTAATTTTAAACGATTTAACATTTTCTGGTGCACTAAAGACGGAAACGGGTCCCGCGGCCAATCGGGGCGTCTAAACCGAGCTCTAATTTCACATCGTTAATTAAATTATCAGTCAACCACTATTTTTGGGTCGTGTGTTCCCAAACTCATTTTTGAAACGTAAAAACGGATAGCCGTGCTAGGCACGCTAAACAGGGAAACGAACTATATTAATTTGGACTAATGAACTCTAAACGAAATCACAATCTGAGTCCGGAGAAGTGTTCTGGGTTAACATTGCCCCCGGAACGGGTACAATTCTGGGTTAACATTGCCCCCAGAATGGGTAAAGTACTGGGTTAACAGTGTCCCCAGATGTACCGGTTAACACGGTTAAAGATTATATAAACAATAATTGTATAATAACAATCGTAGGGATCATATTACAGATTGGACGTGTTAACTGATAATGATTGTTGTTGCCTGCTTGCATGTGCTAAGGTGAGTTTCACGAGCCCCTTTTTCTGAATTGTTTTTAAATATTTTCCCGGGGCGGAAGCATGTTACTACTGAAATGTTTAAGTACATACTAAACGCATGGATTTGCGTTTATTTACATATATTTTATTGTACGGGAATCGTACGGAAATGTACTAAGATGGTAATTGTCTGAGTTGCTAACATTCTAAGGCCCCGGAACACGAGTGATTAACTGAAAGCCGGTAGAGTGTGGATAGTACTATTGGTCTGACAAACCCAACTGGTCCGGCATGGATTTGATGATGTTTCCCAACCAGTTGCACATGTCTATTTTGTTGTTATATATATTTTTCTATGTAATGTTAGACATAGCGGTTTGGGGCAGGTCCGTGGGCGGAGTATGCAACGGGGTTGTGTGTGGATAGTCAGAGGTTTCACTTGTGGGCTCAGCATAATTACATCGATAATATTATATTATGATATGGATTTATCATGGTTTACTCAAATTGTGAAACTCACCAACTATTCGTAGTTGACCCGTTTTCTCACATGCTTTTCAGGTACAATTAAGATGAAGTGATTGCTTACGTGCTAAGTGCTTGATGTGTGTAAGATTTGCGTGAGGGATGTTAGGATACATTATATTAAATAGAATTATGTATCATATTGTATGATGTGTGTATCACCTAGACGGTAATGAAATATGAGATAATGTAATTTGAAGTATATTAATGTATTCAGTTTTCTTTATAAACAATGTGGTTGATATCAGAGGTGTCTGTTGCATCCCGTTTACGTTTCCACTGCGGTTACGGGGTGTTACAGAACTTGGTATCAGAGCCATTGGTTATAAAGAATTAGGATGTCTTTAAAAGATACCTAAAATATAACCAGTAGCTCAAGTATTATAGGATCTGAATATCAACTAATAATATATGGTGACGAGTATCGGGATGAACTCGGTCGGACAAGTGAGTTATTATGGTCCGGAACATAATAACAGACTTGTCTGCACGAGGGAATTCAGGGGAAGTCACTGGGTACATTAATAGGTAAAAATGGCAACATATGTGTAAAGTATATAATATTATTTATACGTGCTAATGTGTATATATATATATATATGTACATATCTTGTGGGTACATGTACTGAGAAATAGGACCCGGATAAGGAACCGGGGGATGAAATAATAAAAAGTACCGAGGATGCTGAAATTTCTATAGCATCGGTTGATGATAAGTCTGACTTATCGGGCTATAGTTATGATAGTACCAAGTTAGATATCCCGTTTGACATGAACCAGAAATATCGAGTAACCGTCACTCCCAACCGAAATTAATAAATCCCTTACCCTACCAATACCGGTACCGTATATCTTGATAACCCCCTATGTTCACCCGAACCGCCGACCCTCACGTATGGACGGATCTGTACCTGAACCCATTCCTATTCCATTAAGGTAAAAAAAAAAGTAAATAAATAAATAAATAAAATAAAATATAATAATAATAAATTTGATAATAAATGAGCAGATAAAAATAATATATAGAAATATATATGTGTATTTCACACTCTCAAACATATGAGACATACCACCTCCAGATCGAGAATTACCGATTTTATCGAACCTAGAACGCCTGAGGACATTGATTGAGCAAGTGATAGAGTTTTCCATAATAGTAATTGATAATATTTGAAGGCAACATGGGTTGCGCGATTACCTTGAACCTTGCAACTCCCTATGTTATCCTTACATCCGTTAGATGCCTATACCCATGTATACTCGAATAGAATGATTACCCATACACAAAGAGGTGTTGGAATCATTATAGCATAGTTGGTTGTTCGTTCGTAGGTGGTATACCGTGTATGCCAGATATACAAATAGACACGGATATTATAACTCCGTGGTACGTAATCGTTTGGTGCTCACGGTGAGCATGTATCGGTTATGCTGACATGCAGAAGGATATTGAAATCAAGCATATTAAACATTAATCTTTGTTGAGAAAGATCTATATGTCAGTTGGTGACAAGGGTTATGAAACATATTTAAACGTTAACCGGCGTCAGGTTAAGTCCATATGTTATTATATTTGTGGGGACATATATACTAGATACGGGTATGTGTAATATGTATGATAATATTTGGTGTGTATGTGTACCTGCTGTTATGATTGAGCTGGTAACGAGTTATACGGTGAGATTAGTATTGATTACTGCGTACGGGATGGGTACGGCAGAATGACATAAAAAGAGTAACTCCAATGATGGAGATTGATATGATTCAGTTGATTGCTCAAAGATAGCAGATGATGATACCGAATGTCGTATCACAGATCACTGCTAGTGTTGATGCAAATGTGATCGCAGAATTATAGATCGAGCAATCACATGAATATGAATATTTCAATTCTTAGAGTTATTACTAAGAGTGATAATGTTCCACCGAATACTATTATGACTACAAGTATTAGTTATAAACTAAACATGAATAGTAGTCGTAATGAATTAGATCCGGTATAAAGGATATGTTTGTTGGTTGTGTTAAGGAAATTATTAATAGTTTACTGATGGTAAATGGAGGAATAGATTAGCTAGTGGATAGAAAAGATCGAAATGGTTAAGGATATTGGTAAGAGTCTAGAACATTGTGTAGTGAAATATGCTACAGATATGTTGGTAGATTATGTTGTATCGTGATGGAACACGATGGTATAAAATTATAGTTAGAAAATTAATACTCAGATGATATGGTCAGAATTTAAAATTCTTGTGCTAGAGCACTTTTATTCGAGTAATTAAGTCTAGAGATTGAAAACTGAACTATGGAAGATAGAAATGTTGTGTGCTGATCACTTAGAACACGCTAATCGTTTGAAGGAATTGTCATGTCCGGTAACATGGCTAATTACTCCTGAAACTAAGCGAAGTGAGCGCTATATTGGGGACTAACTCCATCGATAAGGAGTATAGTCAATCTTGTAAAATATACAACCTTTGGAAGGGTTGTGTCACAAGCCAGCATTGATATATTTGACTCTATGGGAAGCGGACTGGAAGGACATTAGGTGAGACGTCGAGTGTTAAAGAAGAGAAATGATAAAGGTATAGTGCAAGATAGGCTTTTGAATAAGTAGGTAGGTCCTACAACCCAGAATTATACTAAAGACTAGTTCTGGTGTGAAAACATGAACCGCATGAAGGGTTATTCCCTAAATGTGGAAAATATGGTTATCGGCAGGAAGAAGAATGTCGAGTGATAGTAGGCCACAGGTGTGGTACAGATGGATGTAATGCCCCAATTGTAGAACCAATTGAAGCCATGTGAACCGGCAACCCCAACCCATTCGTGTACAACCACTCCGAACCCAACAGTTTCAATAACAATCCATCCAAAGAAATCAAATTATGCCAAACGGTTGTACGTGCTATGAATGTGGCAGTACAGAACGTTTCAAGAGAAATTGCCCAAAGTTGAACCAAGGTGTCGTTGGAAGACGAACCTCATGACAAGCATCAACCTCTGATCAAGCAAGGAGCTGTGCTTTTGTGAGTAATTCGAATAAAGCACGTCATGATCCAAAGGTGGTATTAAGTACGTGGTAGTTTTAAATCAATAGGCTTCAGTGATATTTTTACGGTCGTCGATAGAAGTTAGTTCCTATTGACCTCCTATCATTTGGAAAGATACCGATTAGTGAAACTATAGAACCCTATACTGTAGAATCGCTAACGGTAAATCCCTAATGGTTAACTAAATTGTTTGGAATTGTCCTATTATTCTGAACGATTAACCTTTCCTTATTGACCTACGACCAGTAAAGTTAAGAGGTTTTGACGTAATAGTTAACATGGATTGGCTAACTCAACATGAAGCTGAAATCAAATATGAAAAGAAGATGATTAGAAGCTCTCTTTCGGACGATGAAGCGATTAGATACAGAGAAAAGTATATAAAAGAAAACATATAGAAGATGTTTCGGTAATACGTAAATATCCAGAAGTTTTCCCAGAAGAACTTCCTGGATTACCGCCAACCCGACAGTTCGAATTCATAATCGATTTAATGCCTCAAGCTGGCCCTGTTGCTAAAGCACCCTACCGACTTGCACCAACTGAAATGCAAGAATTGTTGGATAAGGTTTTATACGACCTAGTTAGTCACCATGGGGTGCACCAGTGTTATTTGGGAAATGAAGGACGGAAGTGTTAGGATAAGTATTGATTAGGGAGAATTGAATAAAGTGACGATCAAGAATAGGTATTCACTTCTTCGAAGTAAATGATCTGTTTAACCAACTGCAAGGGACGATTTAATTTTAGAAAATTGATCTTAGATATAGTTATCTCCAAATGAAAATCCAAGAGGAGGACGTTGCAACAACAGCGTTTCGGACTCGTTACGGCCGTTATGAATTCTTAGTTATGCCTTTCGGACTAACAAATGCGCCGGCAGTGTTCATGGACCTCATGAATCGAGTCTGTAAACCCTACCTCGACAAATTCGTCATCGTGTTTATTGACGATATTTTGATCTACTCGAAAAGTAAAGAAGAGCACGAGCAACACTTAAGAATACTTTTAGAGCTTCTGAATCAGGAGGAGTTGTATGCAAAATTCTCCAAGTGTAACTTCTGGTTACAAGAAGTGCAATTCCTCGGTCACGTTGTAAACCATCAAGGAATACACGTTGATCTGAGTAAGGTTGAAGCAATTAAAAATTGGCAAGCGCCTAAATCGCCAAAGGAAATCCGCCAATTCTTAGGCTTAGCTGAATATTATCGTCGATTTATAGAGAACTTTTCCAGCATCGCCCAACCTTTAACTCTCCTGACTCAAAAGAACGAAAGTATGAATGGGGAGAAGAGCAGGAAACGGCGTTTCAAACGTCAAAGCAAAAATTGTGCCAAGCGCCGATTTTAAGTCTCCCGGATGGAGACGATGGTTTTGTCGCGTTTTGTGACGCATCGTGTAGAGGGTTAGGATGCGTGTTGATGCAGAATAATAAGGTTATAGCCTATGCTTCCCGACAGTTAAAAGTACACGAGAAAGAAAAAAAAATTACACTACTCATGACTTAGAACTGGGAGCGGTTATCTTCGCACTTAAAATCTGGAGACATTATCTCTACGGTACAAAGTGCACCATCTTCACCGATCATAAAAGTTTGCAGCACATATTCGATCAGAAAGAACTGAATATGAGGCAACGAAGATGGGTCGAGTTGTTAAGCGATTATGACTGTGACATCCGTTATCACCCCGGCAAGGCTAACGTCGTAGCCGATGCCTTGAGTAGGAAAGATCGGGTTAAGCCATTGCGAGTGCGAGCAATGGGGATGATAGTCCAGTCGAACCTTTCGGACCTGATTCGAGTCGCTCAACGTGAGGCGTTGAAAGAGGAACAATTGGAAATGGAGGGACTTTACGGCAATGAGAAGAATTTCGAACAGCGCGTGGATGAAATTCTCTCTTTCAAAAATCGGGTTTGGATCCCGACCCTCCATGACCTTCGCGATTTAATCATGGACGAAGCGCATAGATCGAAATATTCCATGCATCCGGGATCGGATTGGACTATTGATGATACGAATATCTGAAAGGATTTTATTAATGGCCGAGTTTGGAGAAAGATATGGTTACGTATGTTGGTGAATATTTAAGTTATGCAAGAGATAAGGCTGCACACCGAAAACCCTAGGGAACGCCACAACGACAGAAAATTCGCCAATGATAGTGGGAATAAAATTACAATGGATTTCGGGCGCAAATTCCCAAGATATATCCAAGGCATGAGGTAAATTGGGTAATCGCGGATCGATTAACCAATACTCGCATTTCATCCCAATCCATGACGATTACCACATTGAATTCTCGCCCAAATTCATGATGGTGAAATGGTATCTCGTCGTGGAGTACCATTTTCAATTATCTTAGATTGAAATAGTCATCCTACTTCCATTATTGGAAGGCGAGGAAGGAAGCATCGAGAGCTTGAAGCTTTCTATGGGTGAAGTACTTATCACCAATTTGTTGAACTGAAAATGGGCGTCACTCAAGCCATAAGATTTGAATTGATTCGAGAAACAACCAATCGGATTTATAATATTTAAGATAAGTTGAGAGCAGCGCGAGATTGGCAAAGGAATTATGCCAACATTCATAGGAAACCATTGTCACTGGAGGGAGGTGACAAGGCATTTTTAAGGCATCATCTTAGAGAGGTGGTATGAGGTTTGGCAAAACCGAAAATAGCTCCTTAATATATTGGACCTCATGAGACTATCTCCATGATTGGTCATTTAGTTTATCGATTAAAGTACTCCAGGGGCTAAGTACTATACATGATATTTTGCCATGTATACGGATTGATAAGTACCTAAGCGATGAGGCAACGAAAGTACTAGTAATGGGGGTACTCATAGAAAACATGCTTAATATCATAAATAATTCCGTAGAGATAGTAGACGGGAAAACTAAACAGTTTGGACACACCGAGCTTTATTGATTAAGATTAAGTGGAATTCACAGCGAGGACCAGATTATACCTGGTAACGCGAGGGTGAATTCTGAAGGAAAAACCCCCACCTCTCTCTCGGAAGGGGATAGTGGGCGTGTAAAATTTCGAGGACGAAATTTCTTAACGGGGGGAGAATGTAACGATTCCGACGAAACCAGGATACCCTAACCGGTAGACAATAGTTACGTTATATTTAAGGTCGGGCACATGAATTACCATAGTAATTATACGAGAATACATGGTTCACTGTATTGATTGTACGTGAATATATAATTCATCGTATTGAATATGCGATTAATCGATTGATAGTTATTGAAACCCGAACGAATCGAGGGTTCAATTATAGACGATATCTATGATATTTAGTGATATTTACGAAGTATTAAAGCTTCGGGATAAGTGAATTAAAGCTCAGAAAAAGAATTTTCGATTTAATGGTACGTCGGTACGTTAAACGAAACCTTTAATACCAAACCGAGCAAGAGACGATCGATCAAGCCGAAAAAGATGCGCAATAATTAATAATATGATATTTTAAGTTAATAAATGTCATGGTTTAAGTTTTTAAAGTTTTTAAATCGGTTTTATATAAATTTCATTTTTTTAGCCGAAAACGACCGTTTTAACCTCGTTTTAAGCCAAATTAAACATTTAACCGAAAAACGAACTGAACCAGATTATCTAAAACATTATCCAGATCTCTGATATCCAAACATGTGGCTAAGAATGAAAAGGTGGGTCCCACCCCACCCCTTCATAGTTCCGATCGGCATTGGGGGTGTTCCCCTAGCCTTTCATTTCTTTTTTACATCAAGCTATTGCAACAATCTTCAATTCTCTCCACAAGATCAACTAAAAACCGAGATTTTAGCTAGAAAACCGAGGTAAAAAGTCGAGTTATTTACGTTTCCATCTTCGTTTCTTGAGTTTATTTGCAAGAAAATGAGGTTTCAATGAGGAAAACCGATTCTTGCATGATCAAGGGATGTATACGGGTTATACAAGGGATCTTGGTCCAAGAAAGGAGTTAAACGAACCAAAAACGAATTTTTACGGTTTAAACTTTAGTTTTGAAACAATAACCGAAACTATAGTGTAAGAGGCTTGATTGTGAGTGTAACTTGCTTGGTATTGTGGTATGTTGGTTGTAGTTTCTGTATTTAGTGGTAAATAAGGCGGAAAGACGAGTGTGTAGCTTGTAGTGACGGAAAACAAAAGGTATATTCGGTTTATGTTCGATTATGGATTTTTGGACAGATTGTGGATGGTTTAGAGTTAGGTCATGAAATTTTACAGAGGTGTTAAATACATGAAAATATGAGTTCTGTGAAGTTTTGGTAATTTTTGGACAAAGGATGAATATTTGGTGAATTTAATGCTTGGTTTTGGCTAAAAATGGTGAAAAATAGTTAAATATCATGAAAAATTCTGGAAAATTTTAGATAAGCTTTTTATAACATGTATAAGTCACACAAAAAATTTTAGGTCTGTTGGAGAAGTCTAAGTAGGCTTTTCGGTTAAACGAGTTCTAGGGTTTTCCAGCTCGGTTTTAGTGAAAATGGCATGTAAAAAGAGATTTTGGTTCTGGAAAAATTACAGGAGACTATGTGCATGGTAGGGGTCATCCAGGAAAAATTTGGGATTTTTCTAAGGTCGTTTGGTATTTACGACATATTTAGTGTTTAAATGGTGTTTAAAAATAGATAAATAAATTTTAAATATAAAAATTAATTCTGGAAATACTTTTATAAAATTCCCCACTGTCAAAAAGTGATTTGTACAAAATCTCAAGATCCGAGGATGAACGGATATTTATTTGGAATAAAAGTGAACTTTTATAATATAAAACGCGTAAACTAGCAAAGTTCGGGTGGACGAGCTGACTGGTGTATAAAAACCCTAAAAATGAACTATTTTCATATAACTGAGTTAAACAAGTAAAATTAAATCATCCGAAAATAATTCGGATGATTTGGGTAATTTTAAACGATTTAACAGTTTCCGGTGCACTAAAGACGGAAACGGGTCCCGCGGCCAATCGGGGCGTCTTAACCGAGCTCTAATTTCACATATTTAATTAAATTATCAGTCAACCACTATTTTCGGGTCGTGTGTGACCAAACTCATTTTTGAAACGTAAAAACGGATAGCCGTGCTAGGCACGCTAAACGGGGAAACGAACTAATATTAATTTTGACAAATAACTCTAAACGAAATCACAATCTGAGTCCGGAGAAGTGTTCTGGGTTAACATTGCCCCCGGAACGGGTACAATTCTGGGTTAACATTGCCCCCGGAATGGGTAAAGTACTAGGTTAACAGTGTCCCAAGATGTACCGGTTAACACGGTTAAAGATTATATAAACAATAATTGTATAATAACGATCGTAGGGATCATATTACAAATTGGACGTGTTAACTGATAATGACTGTTGTTACCTGCTTGCATGTGCTAGGGTGAGTTTCACGAGCCCCTTTTTCTGAATTGTTTTTAAATATTTTCCCGGGGCGGAAGTATGTTACTGCTGAAATGTTTAAGTACATACTGAACGCATGGATTTGCGTGTATTTACATATATTTTATTGTACGGGAATCGTACGGAAATGTACTAAGATGGTAATTGTCTGAGTTGCTAACATTCTAAAGCCCCGAAACACGAGTGATTAACTGAAAGCCGGTAGAGTGTGGATAGTACTATTGGTCTGACAAACCCAACTGGTCCGGCATGGATTTGCTGATGTTTCCCAGCCAGTTGCACATGTCTATTTTGTTGTTATATATATTTTGCTATGTAATGTTAGACATAGCGGTTTGGGGCAGGTCCGTGGGCGGAGTATACCACGGGGTTGTGTGTGGATAGTCAGAGGTTTCACTTGTGGGCTCAGCATAATTACATCGATAATATTATATTATGATATGGATTTATCATGGTTTACTCAAATTGTGAAACTCACCAACTATTCGTAGTTGACCCGTTTTCTCTCATGCTTTTCAGGTACAATTAAGATGAAGTGATTACTTACGTGCTAAGTGCTTGATGTGTGTAAGATTTGCGTGAGGGATGTTAGGATACATTATATTAAATAGAATTATGTATCATATTGTATGATGTGTGTATCACCTAGACGGTAATGAAATATGAGATAATGTAATTTGAAGTATATTAATGTATTCAGTTTTCTTTATAAACAATGTGGTTGATATCAGAGGTGTCTGTTGCATCCCGTTTACGTTTCCGCTGCGGTTACGGGGTGTTACATCATTTGCCAGTCAAAGTATGTGCAGGACATTCTGAACAAGTTCAAGCGTCAAGATCTCAAGACTGCTTCAACTCCAATGGACACTGATGAAAAGATGATTATAGATAAAAAGGGGGAGCCTATTGATGAACATGAATATAGGGTAAAGATTGGTTCACTAAAGTATCTGACTGCTTGAAGACCAGTTATTATGTTTGTTGTCTATGTATGTGCAAGATTCCAGTCAAGTCCAAAGATGGCTCACATGACTGTTGTCAAGAGGATCTTTAGATACATGAAAAGAAAACCTGATTTAGGGATATGGTAGCCAAAGATCCTTTCCTTTGATCTAATTGATTATACTGACAGTGACTATGGTGGCTGCAACATGAGTAGAAAGTTTACATCTGGTGGATGTCAATTTATGAGAGACATGCTAGTGTCATGGCAGTGCAAGAAACAAACTATTGTGTCTATCTCAACTGCTGAAGCTGAGTACATTGCAGCATCTGCTTGTTGTGCACAAGTTCTTTGGATTCAGAACCAATTACTGGACTATGGTTTGAATTTCTTGAACACCCCTATTTTTATTGACAATACTGCTACATTGTTTATTGTTAGGAATCCAGTCCAGCACTCCAAGACCAAGCACATTGAAATCAGACATCACTTCATTAGAGATTGTAATGAGAAATGATTGTTTGAAATGAAAAGAGTTGACACTACTGACAACTTGGCTGACCTATTCACCAAGCCACTAGATAAGACCAAATTCCACTTTCTCCTGAAAGCATTGCGAATGATCAACTCAGATGAGGTATAATTAATGATGTGTGCTGATTGTGCTAACTGATTCTCTTTGATGGTCTTGTGAGTGAAAGTAGTGATTATTTTCATGTTTAACTGATATGTGATTTAAATGATTATCTGTGTGACTTATGTGTTTCTGATGCTTAAGTTGCTTAAATTCAGTGAATGTGTGTGATATCAGGATAATTTTGTTTGAATGTGATTTGAAATGATGAATATGTGTGCTTATCTGGTATTTTGAATTCCTTGGGTAATTTGAATTGATGATGTGTTTAGAATAGAATAGCCTTTGCATAATCTGTCTTGGATGTACATTATGTGAAGTCTGCTTTTTTTTAAATGTGTCATTTATGTTCTAATTATTCATGAATATGTTTCATACAACTTTTGCCAAAACTAAGTTTTTGTGTCAAACTTGTATGCTCAAATAAATATTTTGCAAAAGACGTTTTTTCAAGAAAATTGTTTTTGATAAAGTGAGCAAGTTATATGGTGTAAAACATGATAAGATTATTCTATTCAAAGCTTTGTAGAAGCTTAAAAGGTTTTTAAGTGAAAATTGATCCAACCTTTTAGGAAATGATAGTACATTGGTTATTTATGCTGATAATGTGGATTTAATAGGCCAAAAAGACAAATAGTACAGTCATTAATATGTATAGTCGCTTTCCATGATGTGTAAAAACTGAGGTGATATAAACATAATGAAAATGCTAATCTTAATGTGGAGATACATTGTTGAATATGCATGTTTCAAGATAATTCTCTCCAAATGATAGGCAGAAAAGTGATTACCCGGTCATACAAGAGCCTATTGGTATTTGGTCACCAAAATGAATCATTTTATACATATGATAAAGAACAAATGTGAAAAAAGTTTTTATATTCAGTCAAATGTTGATTGTTGTTCACAAATTTTGAATGAAAATACAAACATGAGGTTAACTATAGAACTACAGCGGTGGAGGCAATAATATAAGTCCTTTAAACATTCGGAATGAAAGGCATGTAAGTCCGTATTGCATGGCATGTAAGTCCAACGTTCATCCTCAATATGTTTAAAGTTTTGAAAAGAAAAATTAAATGAATTTAAATGTTCTGTCATAAAAATATTTTAACCAAATATCAGGGGGTTGAAGTCAAATTGGGGTGTTTTGGGGAAAGCCAAATAAGCTTTGAGAAGAGATATGGGACATCATAGCACAATAAGTGTTATCCAATTTTGTATTATGCTAAATTAATTGAACCTTAAGCATAACACCAAAATGTAATGAAAATCATGCTAAGTCTAGACTTGTTGTTAACCTGTCTGATATGTCATAATAATGTTGAGAATGAAGTATTGAGAGGTGACTTAACCAATATGATCCCATGCTGAGATCTTTGTAGAAAAAGAGATGGAAATAAATAACTGAAATTTGATCTCTTAATGCACCATTTGCTCTTAAACATTGAACTTTAATGATAAAACTGTGTGAAAAATGGTTTAAGACAAAAAGAGTTGCATTTTAACCTTGAAAAAGTCTGAATTTGTCAATTCTAGCAAGCTTTAATGATTTTTGAACTTTCAAGCAAACTTAGTTGTTTTATAGGATATTTAGCTCATTCTAGCAAGCTTTACACTTGAAAATGTATGAATATGTTAATTCTAGCAAGATTTGATGATTTCTAAACTATTCTAGCAAACTTAGTTGTTTTATAGGATGTTTAGCTCATTCTTGCAAGCTTTACACTTGAAATGTATGAATACGTCAATTCTAGCAAGCTTTGATGATTTCTGAACTATTCTAGCAAACTTAGTTGTTTTATAGGATGTTTTACTCCTTCGAGCAAGCTTTACACATGAATATGTTGGAATTTGTTATTTCTAGCAAGCTTTGATGTTTTTGGACTATTCTAGCAAACTTATCTGTTTTGTTTGAATCTTTAAGATATTTGAGCAAGCTTGATGATTATCTATACTTAAATGAATTATTCATGTTTTATCGGGTAGACTTTGATAAATTTATGCTTTCGAGTAAAATTGGATGTTTAGAAAGTTATATGTTTGTCTAGCACAATTGAAAATTATGTGATACATGTCTGAAGGTGCTTTACATGTCTATTTCCAGTAAACGTTGTTGTTTTATTTGAAATTTGTATTTGTCTAGCATACTTCATGATGTTGGTGTTATTTTCTGAAATTACAAGGGTCTTCTAGTGAACTTTGTTTACCGAGCAAACTTTATCCTTAGAGCACACTTGTAAAATGTTGGCTCATTCCAAGTGTACACCTAGCATACTTGTAAACGTCAGAAGATTCCCAGCAAACTTTACTTTTCGGGTGCACTTTGTGTTTAGAGCATACTATACATCAAAGAATAAATAAATCTACTCTAGCACACTTTGCACTCTTGAAGTACTTTCGGGCATACTTTTCTTTTTAAAGTGTACTTGAATGAATATTTGTTAATTTTATAAGTATACCGGGTAAGGTTTGTCAAACTCAGATATTCGAGCAAGGTTGACAATTAGAAATAACTGTAAGTTATTATTTGAGGATTTTTTATCGATTCCTAACAAGGTTGCCTATTTGATGCATTATACTTGATTATTTGTCTTGTGATTTATTTCTCGAGCAATATTGTATATTCGAGTAAGCTTCCTTCATCTTATCCACTTAGTGTTATTTTAATTACTTTAAATATCTAATGTGACAATCGTCAATTTCAGGTTAACTCCGTTAACTCAACTCCGTCAATTCAAACTTTGGATCACTGAATCTATAACGCACACCTCATTACATTTAAACTAGGGTTTAAATGACGCTTGACACTTACTACATGTGTAGTCTTTCGGGAATTGCACCGAAACGCAAACGAGTTGACGCAAACGATTAGTGAATAAAAAAAAACGTCAAAACAATAATTATGTGATAATTATGTGTTAGACATATGTGTTACTTGATTATGTTATGTGGAATGCTAAACAAGAAACAAGAACCCAATTAATTAAGCTAGAGATGTACCATTTGGAAGTTTAGGGACTAAAGTGTAACATGTTATTATTATTAATATTATAAAACCCTAACCTCTCCTCCCTCTCCCTCTTCCCAAAACCGACGGCCAAACCCCCCCCCCCCCTCTCCTCAAAATCGGTTCACACACACACATACCTCTTGGATTTTGATCTTGTCTTTCACAATTGAAGCATCGTATATCCGTTTCTAGCCATCTCCTACCTTCCTATTGCTTGTATTGGTGCTTTTGAAGGTATAAATTACAAACCCTAGGTCCGATTTTTCCTTTGTATGGTGTTCATATGATTGTTGTTGATTTGATGGTGTATGATGATGATTTGATAACTAGTTTTGATATTATTGCATGTTAATTGTTGTGTCTTTGAGTTTGAGATCAAATAAAACCCTAACTACGTATGTATGGTGTAATTGATATGCATGGATAGTATTTATTGTGTCTAGAATGTTATATGAATGATTTGTGGTCCATAGATAGCTAAATTGTTGAGTTTGGATGCAAACAGTTTCTGGACAGATTGTGTTGTTGATGTTTGATTGACTGTAACGGGGTGTAAAAGTGAAAATTTATTGAGATAATTGATACTACAGTAAACTAGGTTGAGTCTAGTTTCTAAAGAATATAAATTTGCAATTTTTGGACGTGTAAAAGTTAACTTTTATGATTTTACAAAAACGTTGTGCAAAGCTGAGTTGTTAGACCTGCTGTTAGGTTGTTTTGTAAATGTTATATCTCATGAACTACGAGACCAATTGGGTTGGTTCCACTTCTGAAAGTTGACTTGTTGAGTTAGGAACCTAACCCAAGTGGTCTTGCATTTATTGGATTTTTTGTTTAACGGGAATTTCAAATAAAATTCTGTTGCGCATGAATTTGACTGTTATGAGTTTGCTGTAATGATTTGATTATTGTGAGAAACCTATGTGGAATAAAAATATAATAAAATATGTTCTGGAAACCTAGGACATATATGCTTTTGTGATGATTTTGGTAAATTAATTGTGATGCTATGATCGGTGGGATAGACTAGTTTTTCAAGTAGAAATTCTGTCGTTAAGAAACTAGTTGCTGAATTTTGTGAAAGTTGCATGAAACAACGTGATTGCTAATTTATTATCGTGTTTTGACCAAATTGCCCTTGAGGGGAATGATTGCTAATTAATTGTCTTGTTTTGACCAAATTGCCCTTGAGGGGAATGATTGCTAATTAATTGTCATGTTTTGACCAAAATGCCCTTGCGGGGAATAATTGCTAATTGATTGTCATGATTTGACCAAATTGCCCTCGTGGGGAATAATTGCTAGTTAATTGTTATGTGTTGACCAAATTGCCCTTACGGGGAGTAATTGCTAGTGATGTACATTATGAATACATGACACGTAAATAATTGCTTACACATGTAACGTATCACAAATACACTTGTTAAAGTCACACACGATTCACAAACGAAACACGAAACATGTTGTGTGCATAGGTATTATGTGCCGGGTCTAGAGACTCGATAATATTCCGACACTTAGAAAAATCTCTTTGTTGTTTTAGAACGCTAAAGAGAGTTTTTATGTGACGCGCATCTTGGTGAATTATTTTGGGAATACTTCGCAAACAGTGAGTTCACTTACCCCTTTAAACTATTTTCAAACGCTTTTCACTTGGGGAAGATAACATACTCCGAAAACTCATTTAAGATTTTGTTAATATAGATTATATATCACTTGTAAAGACTAAGTGGCAAACGCGATAACTAAAGTCCTTCATTCACATCGAACCGTTTAATATTGGATAATAGCGAGTCATTGTTGAGTAGTACTACTGGGTTTGACAAACCCCACCCAACGCTAAACTCGACTGGAGGTCGAGTGGGTGTAATCTTGGCTAAACACATCCATGGTCGGGATAGACCTGGTGGCAAGGCAAATGATAAACAGTCAGCTTCGGTGTCGAACACTTAGTAATACTTGTTTAATAGGCTAGCTACCTATAGATATATAATTGACATAACACTATCTGGTAACGCAAAACGTTTAACGCAAAACGCTTAACGCAAAACGCTGAACGCAAAACGCTGAATGCAAACGCTAAACGCTTTATTTTATATAAACTTGTGAACTTACCAACCCCGTGTTGACACTTTTAGTATGTTATTCTCAGATAGCCGAGGCGAGCGCGCGGTTTAGGATCATGCATTGCTTGAAACACTTTTAATTATGCAAACTTATTTTAAACTGTTATCATTGGGTTTTAAGTCGTCCTGCGTGACGCAACATTGGTTTCTATGGTTTTACGCTTCCGCATTTAATTACTCGTAAACCTTTTCATGGTTTTAAAACTTTGTTTTATGGTTTGATTATAACTAATGATTCCGATCCTGTTAGTTCACACCCTCTGACGGTAAAACTGCGTTAGTGGATTTTGAGGGTGTGACAGATTGGTATCAGAGCCATTGGTTATAGCGAACTAGAAGTTGCATGCATACTAGACTATAACCGCGACGACCCATTAGTTATAATGATACGCACTGCATATGTTTGTGTAGTCTTTGTAATCTTACCTCTTTACCTCTTTCACTCATACGCGCGCATACACGGCTTACCTGTAGGGATGTTGACGCCACCCTCATCATCATCCGATCCGATGACTCATGCTCACGGGAAGGAACCGCAGTTACCTACCGCATCGCCACCCCGAGTAGTCCCGGAACTCGAAGCTCCCGCACCGAAGAGGTATCGCTTATCCGGAGGCATGTACAAAAACGAAGTTAGCTGGGATTGGTACCCTAATATGATCAGACGTATGATCTATCGTGAACAAGTTCCCCCATTACCACCCCCGAACCATCCTGCTTACCCCAACACCCTACCACCCATAACCGAACCTGTAGAGCGAGTTCTCGCAGTTGTTGTTTCATGCTTGGAGCGTGACGTGGGTTACATGCGCTATACGAGAGCTAACGTTTCCGGACTGTTAAAGGAAGGAACGGAAACTAAGGAGGAAATTTCCCGCATGACAGTAGCAATGAAGGAAATGCAAGAGGCTAGTGATCAACAGATGAAGATTATGAGAAAGATGCAAGCCGAGATGATAGACTTGCAAGAGCAACTTCAAGTAGCAAGGACCCGAACCGAAATAGCTTTAGAGCGTTGCGATGTCTTACAAATGCGAATTGCTCAGAACGTAGCCGAACCTGAGGCAGAGCCTGAGGCCGAGCCTGAGGCAGAGCCTGAAGAGGAACCTGAAGAAGATCCCGAAGAGGAGCCTGAGGAGGATCCCGAGGAAGATCCCGAAGAGGAACCTGAAGAAGAACTGGAGGAAGAACCGGCTGAGGAGGAGGCACACTCAGAGGTGTCCTCAGATGATGACATCTAGTGATGATGACACCTAGATGGAGGGGTTGTCTCCATCCGAACTATTATTTTTCTATGATTTTAAGGATTGACTGGAAATACTTTGTAGCGAATACAATGGTTTTAATCATGAATTATTATTTGGATAAATATATGGTTGTGATGTGATGTTTGCTTCTTATTTCTTTCTTACCTATCTTTTTATTACGTGTATGGTGTGTTGCATATGAAAGAAAAAATCATGTTTAACATTTTATGCTGTGATTCTAGGAAATGGCAGGAAGAAACGCTGGACACGGACGTGGTAACATCAACTTGATTGCAGCAGAACTCCAAACTCTGCTGAACGACCATGCGGCGGCCGCTCTAGCCGCACATGTTCAGAACCAAGCTGGAGGTCCAATTGGAACGTGTACCTTCAAGAATTACCTTGACTGCAAGCCCAGTTCGTTTAAGGGCACTGAGGGAGCTATAGGCTTCATGCGTTGGGCTGAGAAGGCCGAATCGGCGTTTGAGATGTGTAATTGTCCCCCTGCCAGTAGGGTCAAATTTGCTGCTGGAACACTTGAAGATTCTGCCCTCACTTGGTTGAATTCGAACGTACAGATTCTTGGATTGGAACTAGCTAACGTGATGAACTGGGAGGAGTTCAAAAACATGATGCGAGAAGAGTACTGTCCAAGAGAGGAGATTGCAAAGTTGGAGTCAGAATTTTGGTCATTGAAGATGGTGGGTTCGGAAATCGAAGCCTACACTACCGTTCTCACGAGTTAGCTGTGATGTGTCCGCGGATGGTAGACCCGCCGAGTAAGAGGATTGAAATGTATATTGATGGGTTAGCACCGCAGATTCAGGGCATGGTGACGTCATCCAGACCAGCCACGATACAACAAGCGATCCGGTTAGCTCACAAGCTGACGGATCAAGCAGTGACTCAAGGTGCGTTACCACCTAGGGGTTCAACCACTATAGCCCGTGACAACCCGAGTTCTGACAACAACAGCAACAACCCGAGCAATGGAAAGAGAAAGTTTGACAATACCAGATCCTCATCCTCGAATCCCCCACTGCAACACCACTACCGAAAGCCCGAATTCACCCGGAGCTTCAACAATCAGGGTCACAACAACAATAACAACGGTAGCGGGCAGGGTTCGAGCGGATATGATGGGAGATATCCGAAGTGCAACAGGTGTAATTACCATCATGCTGGCCCGTGTGATCGTGTCAAGTGTCTGAGATGCGGAAAGATGGGTCACCAGGCAAAGGAATGTAGAGGAGACCTTGCGGCAAAGGGTGCTCCTAAACCACCCATGACAACCAAGGGATGTTTTGAGTGTGGACAAGAGGGACATTTTAAGAAGGACTGCCCTAAGCTGAAACAGAACGACAACAATGGAGGTAATGGAAGTGGAAGTGGTGGTGGAAACAATGGTAAAGGAAGAGCTTTTGTTATTGGGTCAGGTCAAGCCCGCAATGATCCGTACGTGGTGATTGGTAAGTTCCCTGTGAATGATTGTTTTGCTTCTGTATTGTTTGACACTGGAGCTGATAGGAGTTTTGTGTCGAAAGCCTTTAGCCAACTCTTAGACTTAACCCCAACCCCGTTAGATGCTAAGTTTCCTTTTGAATTAGCTAACGGTAAGACTATAGTAACGACTCATGTACTTGCGGGATGTAAGTTAAAACTGTCAGGTCATGTCTTTGATATCGACCTTATTCCTTTTACGCTTAGTAGTTTCGATGTTGTTGTCGGCAAGGACTGGTTATCCGAGAACCGAGCGGAGATTATATGTCACGACAAGATAGTCCACATTACTACCCCTTCCGGCGAGATCATTTCGATCCAAGGCGAGAGAAGCGGCATGACCACCAGCGTCATTACCCTCATGAAGGCGCAGAAGTATCTACGAAAGGGTCATCCGGCAATTTTGGCGCATATTGTTGAGAAACCCGCGGAGGAGAAGCGAATTGAAGATATACCGATTGTGCGAGATTTTCCGGAAGTTTTCCCAGAGGATTTGCCTGGACTCCCTCCTATTCGTCAAGTCGAATTCCAAATCGAGTTGACACCCGGTGCAGCACCTATAGCACGAGCCCCGTATCGGCTCGCACCGGCGGAGCTTCAGGAACTGTCCACTCAGTTACAAGATTTGTTGGATAAGGGTTTTATCCGACCTAGCTCATCACCATGGGGAGCCCCTGTCTTATATGTCCGAAAGAAGGACGGGACTTTCCGCATGTGTATCGACTACCGGGAGTTGAACAAGGTGACGGTCAAGAACCGTTATCCTATACCCCAAATTGATGATCTGTTTGACCAGCTCCAAGGATCGAGTTACTACTCGAAGATCGATCTGCGATCCGGTTACCACCAACTAAGAGTGCGCGAAGAAGATATCTCAAAGACGGCTTTCAGAACACGGTATGGTCACTACGAGTTTTCGGTTATGCCTTTTGGTCTAACTAATGCACCAGCCGTATTTATGGATCTCATGAATCGAGTGTGCAAGGCGTACCTCGACAAGTTTGTGATTGTGTTTATTGACGATATCCTGGTCTACTCCAAGGACAAGGCTGACCATGGGGAACACTTAAAGGTAATTCTGGAATTATTGAAGAAGGAACAACTGTACGCAAAACTCTCGAAATGCGAATTTTGGCTTCGCGAGGTTCACTTTTTAGGACATGTGATCAACGAAAATGGTATCCATGTCGATCCCGGTAAGGTAGAGGCCATCAAAAACTGGGAAGCACCTAAGACCCCGACTGAGGTGCGGCAATTCCTAGGACTGGCCGGCTACTACCGACGTTTCATTGAAGGATTTTCAAAGATTGCTCAACCCCTCACCGCTTTGACTCACAAAGGTACTAAGTACAATTGGGGTGACGCGCAAGAATCTGCTTTTCAACTGTTGAAAACCAAACTCTGTAGCGCCCCTATTCTAGCCCTACCCGAGGGAACGGAGAATTTTGAGGTACACTGTGACGCATCGATACAAGGTCTCGGTTGTGTGCTGATGCAACTCGAGAAGGTTATAGCTTATGCCTCTCGACAACTACGGGTTCACGAGAAGAACTACACGACCCATGATTTGGAACTCAGAGCTGTGGTGTTTGCCATTAAGATATGGAGGCATTACTTGTACGGTACCAAGTTTACCATTTACACCGACCACAAGAGTCTCCAACATATCTATGATCAGAAGGAGCTAAACATGCGACAGCGTCGTTGGGTCGAGCTGCTTAAGGATTATGATTGTGCTATCAAGTACCACCCTGGCAAGGCCAATGTAGTGGCCGACGCTCTCAGCAGGAAAGAAACTGATAAACCCAGGCGAGTGCGAGCATTGCAACTCACGATTCATGCCAACTTACCCGATCAAATTCGCGAGGCGCAACTCGAAGCTTTGAAAGATGAATCTTCCATCATAACTCATGCGGGGCATGAACAAGCAACCTGAAACCAAATCGGACGGGGTCCGATATTTTGAGAACTGGATTTGAATTCCACGATACGGAGAGTTGAGAACTCTAGTGATGGACGAAGCACACAAGTCCCGATATTCTATCCACCCTGGCTCAGATAAGATGTACCATGACTTAAAGGCACTTTACTGGTGGCCGAACATGAAAGCCGACATTGCCACCTACGTGAGCAAATGCTTGACTTGCGCCCGAGTCAAAATAGAATACCAGAAACCATCTGGCCTACTACAACCGGAACTTCCAATGTGGAAATGGGAACACATTTCAATGGACTTCATCACGGGATTACCTAAGACACCGACGGGATGCGATACCATCTGGGTGATCGTTGACCGGTTGACTAACTCGGCACACTTTTTAGCGATTAAGGAATCGGACAAAATGGAAAGACTGACTCGCGTCTACATGAAAGAAGTGGTGTCTAGACACGGAGTGCCTGTCTCAATCATTTCCGATCGAGATTCTCGTTTCACTTCGCACTTTTGGAAGTCACTACAGAGCGCACTAGGCACCCGTCTTGATATGAGCACAGCATACCATCCTCAGACGGATGGGCAAAGTGAACGAACTATTCAGACCTTAGAGGACATGCTGCGTGCCTGTGTGTTGGATTTCGGAAAAAGTTGGGAACCTCACTTACCTTTAGTAGAGTTTTCGTATAATAACAGCTACCACGCAAGTATTAATGCAGCGCCGTTTGAAGCACTGTACGGACGGAAGTGTCGATCACCACTCTGCTGGGCAGAGGTGGGTGACAGCCAAATCACTGGTCCAGAACTGGTACTCGAAACTTCGGAAAAGATTGTTCAAATCCAAAATCGCATGGCAGCAGAACGAGATTGCCAAAAGAGTTACGCCGACAAGCGCCGAAAACCTCTCGAATTTCAAGTGAACGATCGAGTGTTACTCAAAGTCTCACCTTGGAAGGTGTGGTTCGCTTTGGAAAGCGAAACAAACTCAACCCACGATATGTTGGTCCTTACCGGATAACGGAACACGTTGGTCCAGTGGCGTACCGGCTGGACTTACCAGCGGAACTCAGCAGTGTATACAATGTTTTTCACGTATCGAATTTAAAGAAATGCCTATCCGATGAAACTCAAGTAGTCCCTTTGGATGAACTGCAAGTTGATGAACATTTACGCTTCATTGAAGAACCAGTTGAGGTTTTGGATTGGGAAACCAAAACGCTCAAGCACAGCAAAATTCCAATTGTTAAGGTTCGTTGGAACTCGAGACGTGGACCGGAGTTCACGTGGGAACGCGAGGATCAAATGATGAAAAAGTATCCTCACCTTTTTGAAGGGCTGACCAAACACAGAAAACCGCGAAACCCGGCAAACCGTCAGAAATCACCGGAGGTATGAATTAAATTTCGGGACGAAATTTCTTTCTACTAGGGGATGATATGACAAACTGAAAATTTTTCTTACTTTTTCAGACACTCATCACAACTTGACTCAAATTTTCGGGACGAAAATTCATTAACATGGGAATGATGTGACAATCGTCAATTTCATGTTAACTCCGTTAACTCAACTCCATCAATTCAAACTTTAGATCACTGAATCTATAACGCACACCTCATTACATTTAAACTAGGGTTTAAATTACGCTTGACACTTACTACATGTGTAGTCTTTCGGGAATTGCACCGAAACGCAAACGAGTTGACGCAAACGATTAGTGAATAAAAAAAACGTCAAAACAATAATTATGTGATAATTATGTGTTAGACATATGTGTTACTTGATTATGTTATGTTGAATGCTTAACAAGAAACAAGAACCCAATTAATTAAGCTAGAGATGTAACATTTGGAAGTTTAGGGACTAAAGTGTAACATGTTATTATTATTAACATTATAAAAACCTAACCTCTCCTCCCTCTCCCTCTTCCCAAAACCGACGGCCAAACCCCCCCCCCCCTCTCCTCACAATCGGTTCACACACACACACATACCTCTTGGATTTTGATCTTGTCTTTCACAATTGAAGCATCCTATATCCGTTTCTAGCCATCTCCTACCTTCCTATTGCTTGTATTGGTGCTTTTGAAGGTATAAATTACAAACCCTAGGTCCGATTTTTCCTATGTATGGTGTTCATATGATTGTTGTTGAATTGATGGTGTATTGATGATGATTTGATAACTAGTTTTGATATTATTGCATGTTAATTGTTGTGTCTTTGAGTTTGAGATCAAATAAAACCCTAACTATGTATGGATGGTGTAATTGATATGCATGGATAGTATTTATGGTGTCTAGAATGTTATATGAATGATTTGTGGTCCATAGATAGTTAAATTGTTGAGTTTGGATGCAAACAGTTTCTGGACAGATTGTGTTGTTGATGTTTGATTGACTGTAACAGGGTGTAAAAGTGAAAATTTATTGAGATAATTGATACTACTGTAAACTAGGTTGAGTCTAGTTTCTAAAGAATATAAATTTGCAATTTTTGGACGTGTAAAAGTTAACTTTTATGATTTTACAAAAACGTTGTGCAAAGCTGAGTTGTTAGACCTGCTGTTAGGTTGTTTTGTAAATGTTATATCTCATGAACTACGAGACTAATTGGGTTGGTTCCACTTCTGAAAGTTGTCTTGTTGAGTTAGGAACCTAACCCAAGTGGTCTTGTATTTATTGGATTTTTCGTTTAAAGGGAATTTCAAATAACATTCTGTTGCGCATGAATTTGACTGTTATGAGTTTTCTGTAATGATTTGATTATTGTGAGAAACCTATGTGGAATAAAAATATAATAAAATATGTTCTGGAAACCTAGGACATATATGTTTTTTTTGTGATGATTTTTGGTAAATTAATTGTGATGCTATGATCAGTGGGATAGACTAGTTTTTCAAGTAGAAATTCTGTCGTTAAGAAACTAGTTGCTGAATTTTGTGAAAGTTGCATGAAACAACGTGATTGCTAATTTATTATCGTGTTTTGACCAAATTGCCCTTGAGGGGAATGATTGCTAATTAATTGTCGTGTTTTGACCAAATTGCCCTTGAGGGGAATGATTGCTAATTAATTGTCGAGTTTTGATCAAAATGCCCTTGCGGGGAATAATTGCTAATTGATTGTCATGATTTGACCAAATTTCCCTCGTGGGGAATAATTGCTAGTTAATTGTTATGTGTTGACCAAATTGCCCTTACGGGGAGTAATTACTAGTGATGTACATTATGAATACATGACACGTAAATAATTGCTCACACATGTAACGTATCACAAATACACTTGTTAAAGTCACACACGATTCACAAACGAAACACGAAACATGTTGTGTGCATAGGTATTATGTGCCGGGTCAAGAGACTCGATAATATTCCGACACTTAGAAAAATCTCTTTGTTGTTTTAGAACGCTAGAGAGAGTTTTTATGTGACGCGCATATTGGTGAATTATTTTGGGAATACTTCGCAAACAGTGAGTTCACTTACCCCTTTAAACTATTTTCAAACGCTTTTCACTTGGGGGAGATAACATACTCCGAAAACGAATTTAAGATTTTGTTAATATAGATTATATATCACTTGTAAAGACTAAGTGGCAAACGCGATAACTAAAGTCCTTCATTCACATCGAACCGTTTAATATTGGATAATAGCGAGTCATTGTTGAGTAGTACTACTGGGTTTGACAAACCCCACCCAATGCTAAACTCGACTGGAGGTCGAGTGGGTGTAATCTTGGCTAAACACATACCATGGTCGGGATAGACCTGGTGGCAAGGCAAATGATAAACAGTCAGCTTCGGTGTCGAACACTTAGTAATACTTGTTTTATAGGCTAGCTACCTATAGAAATATAATTGACATAACACTATCTGGTAACGCAAAACGCTTAACGCAAACGCTAAACGCTTTATCTTATATAAACTTGTGAACTCACCAACCCCGTGTTGACACTTTTAGTATGTTATTCTCAGGTAGCCGAGGCGGGCGCGCGGTTTAGGATCATGCATTGCTTGAAACACTTTTAATTATGCAAACTTATTTTAAACTCTTATCATTGGGTTTTAAGTCGTCCTGCGTGACGCAACATTGGTTTCTATGGTTTTACGCTTCCACATTTAATTACTCGTAAAGGTTTACATGGTTTTAAAACTTTGTTTTATAGTTTGATTATAACTAATGATTCCGATCCTGTTAGTTCACACCCTCTGACGGTAAAACTCCGTTAGTGGATTTTGAGGGTGTGACATCTAAACATTTCTGGAACGAGCAAGCATTGCAAATAAAATTTACCTAGCAAGCTTTGAAAATAAACCTTTCCTAGCAAGCTTTGTAAAATGAAACTTTATCGATCAAGCTTTATGCTAATACATTTAAAATGAATTTTTGGAAGTATTCATGAACAAAACGACAAAATACATTTAAAACCCACTTTCAAAAGATATAAAAGAGGGACTTAGAGAAATTTTCACATTTCACTTCTCTCTCTTCCCACTATTGCATTATTGCCTGTACAAATCGTTCGAGAATCTACAACGTTCTTCAAATTTCCTACCCTACATTTGTCAGCCCACATATTCCGACTCGGTAAGCATCAATTGATTGTTTTCCGACACTGATTATATGGAATTGGGGCTTTAATTTTCATCTTAACTAACTTCTCTGTTTTTATATGTAGGTTTACAATTTGTCAAAGAACAGGTTCATAAAGAAAATCTTTCATTTCTTTTTTAAATTGTTACTTAATACATGTCAAAGATGTGAACTTTATGACTAATTTCTACTTTGAATGTTTTTTTTTGTATGTACAGTTATGGCAACTTATAAATTTGAGCAGAAGCATAATATGTGCGCGTTGCTTCAAGTAACTGATGATAACCGGCCAGTTGAATAGATGATTCGGTGGTTACAACTTTCAAACATCATATTTGCATTGACAGAAAGCTGCGTTATATATAGGAATCATCAACTCGATTTCTGGCACCCTGCTCAATTGATAGATGATGCAGGTGGTAAGCGGATTGAGGCTACCGTGGCACGATAGGGGATTGTTATAACTGAACAGTTGATAAGGGTGAGTCTGTAGTTACAAGATAATGTTGAAAACCCAATCCATTTCTCCACTAATCGTTTGTTAAGGATATTTCAGGAGACTAGGGGATATCAGGGTGACATCCATGAGGGACAATTTAAAAAAGGGAATTTTTCCCAATATTTATCGATTTCTAATACACCACATAGTACAGGGGTTTGGAGCCCAGAAAGGATCATGGACTTTCATGAGTCGTGATCTTGCCAATGCCATAGTGGCTGTTGTATTCCAACAGCCATTTAACTTTTCCAAGATGATTTTTGATGGATTGGCTGCTAACTTGAGGAAGAACGATAAAGAAAAATTCTTGGTTTATCCAAGATTTCTACAAATCATTTTCAATCGGGTGTTACATGATTTGCCAACCATTGGAACAACACATATATTGCAAGATCCTAACGTCTACAAAAGGATAGAAAAGTTGGCATTAACCAGCAACTTTAACCCTTAAACGGAATTTGATATTTTACCATGGTTGCTGTATAACAATCTGAAGATAATGGTTGTTCCAGAATCACCACAGGTGAGTTCTGATGAGGAGAGTGAGAGTGATGATGATAATGATGATTCTAGTGATGATGAAAATGATGATAATGATGGTGGTGATAATGTGATTGTGGAGGAGATTGTGGAAGAAATACATGCAGAGGCTCAGGGGGGAGAACTTAGACCAACCTATACCTACACAACCTACCTGACCAATTAGCCCACCCCAACTCCAAACCGTATTCCCATTCCAATACCAAAACAATGAACCATATATCCCATCCCCACCAACATCACCACTAGACCAAACCCAAATCGCACCTCAAACCCATGGCCTAAACAAACTATTAATCCAAACCCAAAGCCCAACCCAAACCCAAACCCAAAACCCAATCCAAACCGAAACCCAAAACCCAATCCAAACCCAAACCTAAAGCCCAATCCAAACCCAAGACTATGCCATCCATGAATCATACATACTACAACATGTCCCTGCCCACCTAATAAACCAACCCAACACACCATATCAATCTCCAACCCAATCCTAAACATCCGACCAACCTACCTTTGAAATTCTCTATACTTTTACACCAATAATCAAAACTGTTAACCCATTACCTTCCACAAGTACAAACATCATAGAAAGCCCAATTCATGAACCCATCCCACTACAAACCAATATCCCTGACCCATTCTCAGATACACCTACCAGATCCCCTTCCCATGATGCCCATTTATTTGGAAGATACATGGATGTTGTTATTGAGAATGATGATTTGAGGAGGAACAATGAAGAGTTGAAGAAAAGGAATGCTGAACTGGAATCTTTGTTGGCTCAGGCACAAAAAAAGATTCAAACCCTGGAAGTTGAGGTTGTACCAAAACAGGGGGATAATCCGCATGTAGTCAATAAGGATGATATTATCGTGGAGGATGATTTTGTGAGGGAGGATACACTGAAAGCACTATGTGACTTGTATGGAGGAAGTGATGAAAAGGATGATAGTGAAAAGAGTAGGATTAATGACTGTGATTATGATGTGGATGAGTCAGATGGTGGTGAACGGGAGTATGATGTTGCAGATGTGGTAGTAGAGAAGGAGGTAGTTGAGAATGTGAATGAGGAGGAAGGAGAGGCTGATGTGAATATGGCTGATAATGACACTCTTACTGAAGCTATAACAACTGATGCTATAGCTACTGAGCCACAAACTGATGTGATAGTTGATGAAGGTGGAGATACAGAGGAAATTATTCAAGAAGAAGAAAATGTTGATAAAACTGCTGATGTGGAAATAGAGAATTTGTTTGCTAAGATTGACAGTTTTCCCAGTGAAACAGAGATGGTAAGGGACTGGGAATTGATGAAGAGAGAAAGAAAGCTAATGGAAAATCTATTGCTGAAAATGAAGATCAAATGCAATCCCTTAAAATTCCAAAGAAAAAATCCATTGATGATATATTAGATGTTGACAAAAGTGCTGAACTGGCTGCCAAAAGGCATAATGATACTTTAGATGATATGATTCAGAGAGAAAGGTTTGCAAAACCCTCGACTGAGCAGGAAACAAGAAGTACTGTTGGAGGAGGCTCAGATTAATATAACCTTAAATGAAGAGTGGGAGCTTGACCAGGAGGTGATTGAAAGCTTGATTAAGCTTAAACAAATTGAAGAGGTAGACAACACCGTGGCCCTGGTCATTGTAAATTTGAAAACGTATGAACAAGAGGGACCAACTCCAACCATAGCTGATAATATTAATGATGATTCAAATAAGCAGTTGGCTACTGATGAAGCTGGAGAAACACTAATAGAGACTATATCTAAGAAATGGGTAAAGTATGCTGAGGATCTGTTAAAGAAGAAGGATGGTTGGGAAATGGATGATGAAGATAAATTTGGTAAAAAGTATACAAGGAAGAAGAAGAGGGATAACAAAACTGATGATGATGATGAACCTAAGCAGAAGAGTCCAATTCATGATATTTTTATATTTATTGTACCACTCAAATTATCAGACCTGATGAGATTGTGAATGAACCTGAAGCAAGTTAGCCAAGGATTGACGCCCTTGATGACTTATCTGAAGAAGAAGAGGATAATACTGTTGATTCCCCATTTGTTGGCATGATTATATTCAAAGTATGTTGGATGAGGCTAGGAGGATTTATTCTGGTGTGGATGGCAGGCAGGCCTATATTTCTTGGTTTTAATAGGACTCCTTACAAGCGTTGTTTCTATCTACTATTATCTAAAAATAATCAAGTTATTAATGACTGGACGAAACCAAGAAATAACCCCTCACGTGCGAAATTATAGAAGATCCCTTTTAAGATCAAACAATTCCATTGAATTGAGTATGATTGTATGTGTGATAGCCTCTAGTATACTTGTTGTTTTGTCTGGTTCAATAATACGGCTTATCCTAGTGAGTTTTATGGATCCACTGGACCAGAAACTTCTCATGCTCAAGAATTTACTATGATCCGAAGATCTTGGGGTTGATCAATCATGGCTACAAGTATGAAACTCTGGCTCCTATGTCTGATGAGGAGTTGCAGAAATTACTCGATGAAGAAGTTTAGGACATTAAGAAGATGGTGGAGAAAAAGAACAGAGATTCTCAAAAATTCAGAGCATACTTGAGATTACATGGGCATTCTGAAAAGCAGTTGAGCCTCATGAAGTTCAGTGAATTGGAAGAAGCCTACAATGTCACTATTGAAGTTATCAAAAGAGATGAATTTTAAAGAATGAAGAAGGCTGGCACTCAAAATGAAAGACTTCATGGATTATATGCCAAGTTTGAAGGAAAGTGTAAGCTGCTGATTAAACATGAACTTTCAATTGAACTTGATGACAGTTTAAGAGAGACCAGGCCGAGATACACCATAGAATAATATCAAGAAAAGCGGCATTTGAACAGTGAACAAAGAGACCAAAATTAATGTATCTGGCTGAGTAGGAGAAGATGAAGAATAAGAAGCTATAGGAAGATGAACAGATCAAACTTTTGACATGTTGATGCTGTGAAGAATAAGAAGAAGCTATGGGAAGATGAACATATCAACCTTTTTGACAGGTTGATGCTGGCTAGGGGGGAGAGAAAATGAAACTAAAGACTTTAGCAGAACTGAAAAACTATCCATGTATGAGTATGAAAAAGCCATGTTTGATCGGGAAAAAGGCACATCATCTAAGGTTCCTCATGTGACTGTGTAGGAGGAACCATTGGAAATGTTGAACCATGGGAAGACGAGAACAAGATCAAGACCCTCAAAGGCTTTATGCTTAGAAAAGGTATGGTTGAAGGAGTATTTGACAACCTTGGCAAAGATCAATTGAAAGAACTATTCTCTACTTTGAAGGCTGAGTGGGAAAAGTTAGAGGTTGAACAGAGAGATAGTATGAACTTTCAATGTGGACCTAGTGGTGAAAGATATATCCCTGCAGGTCAAACTGATGAGGAGATTATGGGCATGATCACAACTCTAGCCAAAGAATGAGAAAACTTTTTAGAGTTGATCATGTTTCCCAGGGAAATGATAATTGCTATGTATGAGAAAACTGGGTGTGTGAGGGTCCCTGTTCCTAAGAAGAAATATCAGATGTAAGTGTCCCAATTGTAACAACCTGAACCTCTCAATAGAGACAACAAAGGCCACCTTCTGAAGTGGACCTACCAAAGAGGCTGTTCTTTGATGCACAAACTGAGACACTTAAAGTGATTATGACTAGTGGTGAATTAAAGTTGGTGATATTTAACTATGACTTTTTGAATTTCAAGAGGGAGCAGCTAGCTGATATGGCAACTTGAATCTGTATGATTATCATAACAGACATAGGTTTGCTGGAAGGCAACAAAATGAACTATCTAAACATCTCAGGGATCAAGCTAGGAAGGGGTTCTGCATGTTAAGTAAGAAGAGGAAGTGGGAACTCTCTGAATTGGAAAGGAATAAAAGGGTGAAGAGGATGAGGGAGATCAGGTACATTGAAGAGACCTACAAGTCAAAGATCAATAACAAAAACCCTCTTGCCAATATTATGGAGGGCATAAGCATGAGACGGCAGATGACAAGGCCCAATTATGAAGTCCAGAGAATGGAAGAATAAAGCATTGACTTTGAAGATCAAAATGGATCCTTCATTCTTAGAAACTATGATGGACTGGCCTTTGGCATCATCAAGGAGGACACGGATTTGGAATTTCTGCATGTGGAGGATCTCGAGGATATAATCAGATGGAGTGTGCCCTCTGAGCATCCTAACAACAGTCAGTTATTCATCTTTAAAGAAAGTGTCACAGCTGTTAAGTTGGATAGAAGAATGGAAACCTCAAGCTCAAGGAGATGAGATTATTTATTAGCTTAGGCTTACTTTGTAATGTCCATGGGACATAATTCCAACTTGTAATATTTTTGATTATGTAATGTAATTTCTCTTTTGGAATTTTATGTATATTTTGGCTAAGTGTATGTAACCTTAGAGGTGCTTTGATACAGCTGAGGTTGTTCCAATCTAGGGGATATTGTTGGGATGTGAAAAGACCAAGGGAAGATTGGAAACTTCTCAACCTCTCTGAAAATGGCTAAGTATGGAAACCGAGCAAGCTCAGGCTTTCCAGCAAGCTTTTACTTATCCTAGCAAGGTATTTTGCTTTCCCAATAGGGTTATCTTCTAGAATTTCTCTTAAGTGTTAAGCCGAGCAAGGTTCACTTTGTCTAGCAAGGTTGTTCTTCAAGTCAAGGAAGGTTTGTATTCTAGCAAACTCTTGACTAAACCAAGCTTAAACCAAATCTAGCAAGGTTTATTCTTAATAAACAGTGGTCCCAGCAAGCTTTAAGGAAGTTGATCAAGAAATAACTTAAAGACTTCAGCCGAGCAAGTTTCAACTCCGAGCAGGCTACGGTGTTACCAGCATACTTCTTGGTTTGTTCAATAAGTTATGTTTATCAAAGGGTTGAAGGGAAACCTGAAGAACAAGTTTTCTAGTAAGTCTTCCCGAAGAACTGTTTCCCAGCACACTTCCTGGTTACCAGGTCTGCTTGACAAAGAAACATGTTGCAAAGCTTGCCCGAAGACCTGTTTTACACTTAGCATTTATTGTAATACGTTTAATTATGTTCAAATGATTAGGGTTTCTAAAAGTGGAATGTCAGATGTCAGGGCTAGGCCTATAAAAGGAATATTCTAGGGCACGCCTACGACACACCTGACACTCGCGAATATTGTGATTGACGGCATACCATATCCTGTACGGAAATCTGCTAAAGATCCTGACATTCCACCTTTATACCCTAACTGATTTTCGTTTGTATCCTTCGCAATATTAAATGGAAATATTTTCAGTTATTGGTTGTGTTTGTTACTTTAGTGTTGAGTGTGCAACAATTAGAGTGTTAGTCTTTCCGCCATTAATACTATAGTTTTCTTTACGGTATAGTAGTATCGTTAACTTTCCTGTCGACACTTAGTTTTTTGGTTATGATAGTGATTTAGTGAGTGATCCTAGTGATAGAGTGGGACCGACAAGAGCTTCAACCGGGTTATTATATTCCATCTCTTAGAAGGAAAAGAACCAGTTCAAGCTAAGAAATTTTAATTGATATCTGAAATAGACTAGGTTGAAACAAAAAGAGTTTTTATATTAATCTAAATAAAGGTTTTTATAAGATCTAAAAGGTCCGCTGAGCGCCTCCTGGCCATTTCATATTAGATCCGAACACTTTCTCCGGATCGACTACAAGATTATAACTGCTCTAGTGAATAACTAAAGGAAATAGACTAGTGGGAGATATAAAAGTAGAAGAGAAAGAAACTAAATATAAAAATATCAGTTTTATAATAGAAATATCTCACCGAGATTCACTAATTATTTGTGGTGGATTTCATGTTCTAAATTACATCCTCCCTAGTGCGAGTCGGTATAAGCGACAAGATTCACATCATTTCCCTTGGAATAACACACACCCAGCTTTCTTTCATGTGCAACTCCTTAGAATCTGTCTGAAAATGAGCACACAAACAAACTACAAACATAATGCCAAGTCTAAAAGCAATAAGATACATTAAAAAACCTATTATGGCACGATAGTTTGTAGGATCAACGTCTTTATCACTCCCCAATTCTGTACCAAGCTATGATTCACACAATTAAGTGTGTTAAAAGTTGTGCTATCTTCCATGTTGAACATGTTCATGACCTCATGCACCACCTACTTCGTTTGATAAATGAACATTCCTGATTTCTTTTGCTCAACTTGCAAACCTATAAAGAAACTCAGTTCACACATTGCACTTATCTCCAACTTCTTTTTCATAATTAGCTCAAATTCCTGACACATCATTTCCTCATATACCCTGAAAATGATGTCATTCACATACATTTGACTAATAGAAAAAAATCATCCTTCCTTTTGATGAACATATACTATCTATCTTCCAACTTTCAAAATCATTGTGTGTTAGATACTGAGATAGTGTCTCATACCACGCTCTAGGTGCCTGATGTACGCCAAATAACGCTTTGCTCAACAAGAAAACATGATCTGGATGATCTGGATTAGGAAACCAAGGTAGTTGGTCTACATTCATCAACTCATCAACTTTACCATTAAGGAAATCACTCTTAACATCTAGTTGAAAGACTTTAAACCCCCTAAAGGATGCAAATGCTAAGTATAACATTATTGCGTCCAAACAAGCCACTGGAGCAAACACCTCATTGCAGTTGATACCCTATTGTAGATTAAAACCTTTGGCCATAAGTGTGGCTTTATTTCTTGTAATAATACCTTTGTCATCTCTCTTGCATTTGAATTTCCATGTTGTCCCAATAACATGAAACCCCTTGGTTGTTTCCACCAGTATCCACACATCGTTCTTCTTGAACTAAGGCAGCTCTTCCGTCATTGCTTTGACCCAAGCACTGTAATGTGCGAAAAGCTATATATATAAATAATAATACTAATTCTCACAATTCACAACTTAAGCTTTAAAATAAAACAGATAACCTAACTACGCTTCACACAATTGGCAAATGTACCGATCGTGTAGCAACACAGTATAGTAAGTCCGAGTATCGAATACGAAGATATGTGGGATGGCTGATATCACTAACCTTAACCAAGTCCTAACTAAATAATATTTCTATTTAACTTATAAATCTAAACTAGCTTAACTAATCTTAACAAACTTAACGAGAAAACTTAACAGGCTTAACGTACTCTTATATATGGTGACCAAGAACCACCTAAGTAAGGATTTTCAACGACTATCTATGATGCTCGGGTGTAAACAAGTCCATTAAACCGGGTTCCAAGGATAAACAAACTCGACAACGATAAGGGCAAGTAGGTCCCCACGGTCAGTTTTTCTAAAAAACCCTAAATATCTAGAAAGTAGAATAATTCACGATTGGTTCTCTAACTACCCTAATGATTTACCACATGGTCCATGTCTAAGTCATAGATCCCTTTAAGGCCCGTAGCTATAACAATCTAAGGGGTGAAAGGGGTAATTCAATATTAAGGATCATGTAACTTTACCTATAAATTAACCTAATCAATGGTTAGATAACCGCACATGGTCTCGCAACGTCTAACTAAATCAACTAGACCAATAAGATAAACCAACCCCTAATGTCTTGGTCCAACTAAGAAGTGATGAACTACTGATCTAAACAACTTCAACCTTAGAAACCCTATGGTGATAACTACAATAAATTAACAAAAACACCAAGTAATCAGTAAACATGCAACCCTTGTCTAAACACAAAACTAATGCATGCAAAATAAGTTTACATGGTGTTCAATAAGATCAAGACTAATCAATCACTTCATCAAAAACATAATAAAATAAAATAAAAAATATGAACTTGACAATAAAAAATCAATCAAAGACTCGTTAAACACCCAAAACAATCATCAAAAAGTCGGCAATTCACCAAACCAAGGTAGCTCGAATAGTTTAGCTACTCATAACAATATTAAACGAAAGCATATAATAACTGGTAGAAAAACTCATATCTAATAATTCTGGAATAAGAAAAAAAATGTCTAAAACTCAAAGACGAACACCAGACAAATCGATTAACGCTCCAAAAAGTTGTTTTCTGCCTTCCAAAAAAAATCTCTCCATTTTCTGCCTCCTGACTTCTATGGTGCGCCCCTTCTCTGGCCCTAATCGTGACTTCTTTTTTATTTCTTTTTTCCCCTTAACAATTCAGCCGTAACTTCCTTTTATATCAATAAATATTAGGTTTTTCATAAAACTTCTCATGATATCTCTGTTGCTAAGGCGGGTGTTGTATACTTTAGTTACTCTTGTGGGCCTATACACAATTTGTATGTCTTTCTTTCCAACAGCCCTGTCGAAGCCCATGTCTTTCTTCTTTTTTCTTCGGAGCCTTCCTACATTCTTTTTTGTTGTGAAGTGATTACCATGTCCTTATTAAAAAACCTACCATTTGTTTTGTTTTATTTCCCTAGTAACAAAAACATATACATGTTCCTATGAATTAAATCAATTATACCAAATTTAACCATATTTTGAGTTTATTATAAGATGCTATTACATTATATATTTTAATTTAAAACGGATGGACATTAATACTAACACTAACACGATCGTTGGTGTCAAAAATAGTAAAATTTCTTTATTGGAGCTCGCCATCTCTTGAAAGATAACTTTAAATATGAACGAGAAACGAATATAATTTATTAAACACTAACTCAAAAGTCAGACAAAGTGTTGTAAATATTTAAGTTATTAATATGTATTTTAGTCCACATCACACTGTCTTTTAAAGCCATTTGATAATTCTTTGGCACAACTTGAGAAATGAAGCATGAATAAAAACATTAATGTTCATTCATTATTTTATGAATTCTTAATCTCAAAAAACACACGTGTGTTCTTTTATACTTCTTCTTGTATGAACGCCTCCATTTAGATCACCAATGAGAGTTTTGATAGGTTAATATCTATGAACTCTTGTTGTTTGAATTAGATCCACCTCCAAGTTCTCCCCCGTGTTTAAGTCACGTGTGATATGATTTACTATATGAAAGGGATGGATTGAGTCATCATCTTAATCATCCTATGAGTTTGACAGAATTGGCTCTTGTGAATTAAATTGTGTTGTCACACTGCTTCTCGGTATCTTTGTTGAGTCTTTATCTAGCATGTGAATTGCCACCTCCAATTCTAAATATGCATCATCTAAACCGGGAACAATAGAAGATTTAGGGTATGTTTGGCAAAACTAGCTGGTAGCTATTGGCTGAAAGCTAGTAGTTGTAGCTTTTAGATATATTTAGGTGTTTGGCAAAGTAGCTGGAGCTATTAATAAAACTAGTTGGATGCTCGAGAGGTGCGACGAGGTGTGTCACACCCCAACCTAACGGCAGAACATGCCGGATCGCGACATAATTTGTATTATAGCTCATAAACACTAAATTAAAAATAAGTGTCGATATCTAATTTATTTCATTCATATCAAAGTACACAAATTATTTAAAATAAAGGAAATTACAACAACATTTAAATATAATTATATTTTAGCCTAAGGTATTATCTAAGTTCTTCACTTCAAATCATTTTAAATAACAGCATGCAGTATGCGTAAAAACAATTTGTCAACAATACATGTTGAGCGAGTAATTCACAGTTTGGTGTATATATAATAATAATGTTGAGAAATAAACAATTTCTTGCGTATGTGAATAACATTAATCCATATAAAAAAGTTTATGTGTCTTTTCGATCATGCCACTAGGTTTCGGACATGTCTATTTGGACGAATTCGCAACCAATAAACAATATAATGTAAAAGTGAACCATTGTGTCTTTTCGAGCATGTCACCAGATTCGGACATGTCTACTCAGAAGGCGTATGATCATACTATGAGAATGATGATGAACATGAGATACCAACTAACCATAAAATGCAAACAATAAACAATATAATGTGAAAGTGAGTTACTGGATTTTTAGTGATAGAAATAGTTGCAGAATTATCTACAAAGATAGGAGTGGCCAGAAAATGCAAACTATAATCGTACATCTGTTGTTGAATCCAAAGAACCTGAGAACAACAACTTGAGGCAGCTACATATTCAACTTCACAGGTCGACCGAGAAATGGTTGTTTGCTTCTTGCATTGCCACGTGACCAACCTACTGCCAAAGAATTGACATCCAGCAGTTCTATACTTGGCGTTTAGCTTACACCTTCCATAATCTGAATCTGAATAAGCTCTCAGCGCGAATTCATCTTCTCTAGGATACCATACACAGATTCCAAGACATCCATTTAGATACCAAAGTGTCCTTTTAACAACCATCAGGTCCGAGACTTTGGGATTGGACTGATATCATGAAAATAAGAATGTACGGTACATGATGCCTGGCCTTGAAGCGGTTAAGTACATGAGAGAACCAATCATGAAACGGTAAAGCATTTTATCAACCTTCTCCCCGGTGGAATCATGAACAATTCTATGATTCAGCCATGTTGAACTTTGCTAGGATATCGTTGACATACATTGTATGGTAAAAAAAGATACCATTAGGTAAATGCCCCACTTGAAATACTAGGAAAAATTTCATCTCCCCCATTGCGCTCATCTCGAACATTGACTTAATGACAACTTCAAAATCTATACACTGACCATCGTTGGTTGACTCAAATATGATATCATCCATATAAACTTGTACGATCACCATATGCCCATCCACCTCCATGGTAAAAAGTGTACAATCCATCATTCGAATAAAGTGATTATCCAACAAGTGTTGAGATAATGTCTCATACCAAGCTCTCGGGGCTTGATGTAGACCGTATAAAGCTTTAACAATTAGGTACACCTTGCCTTTGTAAATCGGATTCCACAAACCTCGATGGTTGTCCCACGTAGACTTCTACACAAAGTTTTCCGTAAAGAAAGCAGATTTAACATCTATTGGATAAACTTTGAATCCCTTCCACAAAGAAAATGCTAAGAAAATTCAGATTGCTTCATACCTTTCGTTGATTGAAACTGAGAACGACTAAACGAACTTTGTGTCACACAATTACCCCAATTTCATCATGCTTGCACTTGAATACCCATTTTGTATTGATACACTTTTTGTGTTCGGGCAAGTCAACAAGCTTCCACACACCCAATTTCTTAAAATGTTATATATCTTCTTGTAAGTCTTCAGTTTAATTTGTGAAATAAAACATTAAATGGAAACCAATTTCGCAATGGAGAGACTTTTGTCTAGAAACACCGAAGGCTTTGATCGATTTGACTTCTCGTTCGAACCCCCGTCTTTATATCTTCAATAATGTTTTCCTCAGGATGGTATGACATGGTTCTAGGAATAACATCGGTCGAAAAAATCACATCTTGTGGTAGATTAGTGACATTCTCTTCATCATTCACTTCATTTGAACTTGGAATAGACGTTTGAACCAAGGATTTAATCACATCATCATGATCATCTCTATTATCATTAAATGAAGGTGTAGCAAGAGTTGCAACATGACTTTTTTCAAACATAGATTCTTGATGATTAGATTTAACATTGAATAATGGAACTTCAGGTGTACATTTCTCAGCATAACCATCATCCAAATGTTTTTGAAGCAATAAAGACACAGCTTCATCAGATACATCTTCATCAGGAATATTGAAGCATTTCAACAACTTATCATAATCAAACATCCGAGCATCTCTTGGTTTCTGAGTTAGAATATTATATCTCTGACAGTCAACGTGTTCTACATGCACTATCTGGTTTATGCAAAGAAGAAATATATGTTTCAAAGGACTAGCATTACCCCACGAAGAATACCTCAACAAATTTTGCACCAAACTTGCTATCAGGATCTAGAACCGTACATTGTAACCCAAAAGGTTCAAGCCACTCAAAAGATCAAAACATGTTATCCCAAATTTCTTTACGGTAACAACACGGTTAAGGGTATAATATGCAGAGGCGATGACTTTAGTCCAAAAACTAATAGGTAGCTTTGAGTCGGTTGGCATGGCTCGTGCAGTTTCAATAAGAGTTCAACTCTTTAGTTCAGCGACCCCGTTTTGTTGTGGAGTGTAGGGTGCACTAAACTCATGAAGAATACCATGTTCGTTGCAGTATTGTAGCAGCTTTTTGTTCTTCAAATCGGTTCCATTATCGCTTTGAATTGTTCTATCAAGATCGATGAACCACTTATCAATCTCGAAACCAACAACTGAATATTGACAAGACGGTTATGAAGGATGCTAGTGTGAAAACCAAATGAACATCAAAGGCAGAATCAATGAAATACAATGTTTTACTAAAAGATCACAAATATAACTAACACACACAAGTCACTTAAAAGATTTCCATTAATATTATCTCAGAATACAATGAAGATATATTAGGGTTTCTAGGTGGAATGTTAGGTGTGAGATTACTTTCCATACAAATTTTTATGTTTGCAAAGAAAGTTTTGTCAGCCGTCAAATCACTCAATATTCACTCAGGTGCACTCATGAATGTGACCTAAACTTTCCTTAAATAGGCAAACCTGACACCTTCTAGAAACCCTAATGATTGTTACAAAACATATTCAACCGTATTCAAAATAATACAAGTGTAAAAGGTCTTCGAGTAAGATTTCATCTTTGTCGAGCAAACCTTGTAACATAAGTGTTCTTGGAACAGTTCTCCAAGCAAGCTTTACTTGGAATATGTTTTTTAGAAAATACTCTTCAAGCATACTTCAACCTTCATGATAAGTATCAAACTTTGCTCGATAATATCCTATAAGCAAACATGTTCTTCTTGATCTCTTCAACCTTTTATCTCTAACTTATTCAAACAAACTGAGTGTGCTGGTGACACTGTAGCTTGCTCGAAGTTGAACCTTGCTCGTGGAAGTCCTTTGGATAATTTCATCATAACTTAATTCAAGTGTGCTTGAGATCACTGTTTATTGAACCTTGATCGACCCCCTAAATTACTTGGCTTATCCTTTTTTATGTCAAGGGTTTGCTCTGAAAACAAACCTTGCTCGACTAAAGAAAAACACTTAGAAAAAGTCCAGAAGATAACCTTGCTTAAAAGTAAGATTACTTGCTTGAATAAGTTCTATGCTTGCTCGAAGTGCCAAGTTTGCTCGAATTCCATACTTAGCCATTTCTTGATGAGATTGAGAAGATTCCAATCTTCCTTGGTCAAATCATGATCCCAACAATCTCCCCCTGGTTTAGAACAAACTCAGATGCACCAAAACTCCTATAGGTTACTTACACTTGTTTAAAAATACACATCAATTTTTAAGAGCAATATATTACATTACTTAAAGAAGAATTACATATTTAAATGTTGTCTCAAGGACATTACAAATCAAATTAACATAATCAAAAACAAAAAGGCTTTATCTTCTTGAGCTCCCTGCTTCAGATCTTCTTTCAAGCTTCACAGCAGTAGCCTTTTGTTGGAACATGGAAATATCCCTGTGCAATGGATGTTGAGTTGGAAGGTTTCACCTCTTTATATCCTGGAGATAATCCAAATGAAGATATTCCAAGTCAGTATCATGCTCAATTATTCCCAGGGCTACTCCTAAAAAATTTCTCAAAATGAAATATTGAATTTTCTTTTCATAATGAATTTGAGAAATTCTTTCTTTTCGTTGGACTTCATAATTTGTCATGGTCATCTGTCTTCTCGTACTTATGAACGCCTTCATTGTGGCAAGAGGATTAGAGGGCTTCCTGGATTTTCCAAAGGATAGCTCAGTCATTCTTATATCACTCATTCTCATCTGCCTTTTGATCATCTCAACATCAGAGTATGCCAACTTTCTCTTCTTGTTAAGCATAGGAAATCCCTTTCTGGATTGTTATTTTAAGTACTTAGACAGGTCATTCCTCTGCTGTCCTGCGAATCTGTCCCTATGATGATATTCATACAGACGAAGACTATCCAATTCGTCCAATTGTTCCCAGTTAAAGTCCCGGTAGTTTCAGCACATAACTTGACATAGTCACTTTCAGTGTTTTTGTCTTTGAATCAAAGTAGAGATTCTTTGGTGGGTGCTAAGGTGGCCTTTTTTGTCTTTGCTCCGTGGATCTGGTGGTAGGGATTGGGACACTTGCTGTGGAAGCCCTTGATATATTTGTGTTTGTGTTTAGGGTCTTCTCACACGCCCTTTAGATTCATTGATCTTCACAATGTCTTCTTTTTTCATCATAATCAGTTTAAGATAGTCACCACCTTTTTTGGACATGATCTTAATCATCTCCATTGTTTCTCAGTACATATGGTCCCTTGAGAAGATCTAGGTCTTCTATCAGTCTTCCTGCTTGGACTAGATTGTAAGGACGTTAGTCTTCTATGCTCATCTTCAACTTGATCCCAATATACTTTTTCTTTATAAAACAAGTCTTTCGATTGAGATTTTCCCAGATTTTTAAATACTCCGACAGGCATCCCTTTGTTGGGTTTTAACAAGATTATCAAAGTCATATAAACCCATTTATATGAAAAACGCAGCGAATATTTTAGTTTTTAATCTTGTTAATTTGATTAATATAAAACCGATTTTATATACAAAAACCCAATGCCCGGATCCATATACGAAACACGTGCTATCAAAACAACCATAGGGTGTTTGAGCATACTACCTTCAAGTTTCCAGAAAATAGAAGGGAATGATGTTATGAATGACGAGTCTTCAATGGAGAAGATCCTCGAGCTTGTATACCCTTCCAAGCCTTCAACAAACACCTAGTTGCTAGGATTTGACACTTGAAACTCCTTCTTGATCTTCCTTGTTCTTGGCCGAAATTATCAAGAAGAAAGATGGAGTTTACTTGCAATTTTGGTGAGAGAGAGAGAAAAGTTACAACCCTTGAACACTTTTCTTGGCCAACCAACACACATGTATTCTCTTGAAATAGTATATTAATAAATAGATGAGAGAGAAAAATATTCCCTCCTAAATATTTAATCTCTATCAAATTAATTACTTATGTTTTATTTGTTACATAATAAAATGTAACATGATATAATGTAAATAACATGCTTCATGTTATTTGACCAACTTAAATAACATTATAAAATATCTCTCACAAAATATAAATTATCAATATAATTTATTTATCACACAAGTGCAATTATTTAGAAACTCGTTTTCTAAATGTCGTAAGTGTTGATATTTATTTATTAGATCGTATCTTAAAACAAATATCGTGGTGTTTGTCTAGCTTGTTATTTGGTATGACCCGACTTGGATCATAACATACTAGCCACATCAACTCTAATATGTGTCTTGGGCAGACCAATTCCAACAATCTCCCATTTGCACAAGATACATAGAAGATTGATGCAAATAGCAAATACCGCCTAACAACGTTTTACTACCCCTAATACTTATGACGAAGTGTCATTCAATAACATCATCCCCTTAAAGTACTCGCATGAAAATGATTTAGGTGAATATATCATTTATCCTTTTGTCACAGATGTCATGTCAAATCTAGAGACACAGTGTGATCATTCTCTATTGATTTAACTTATCAGGCCTTAGACATCTTACTCTCAACGAATAAGAGGGACAAATCCCATATTGACTACATAAGCCTCTTACAATCACCTCGTACTACACTTGAGCTTAGCCTTATGTACCGTCATGTTTCAGAGCAGGGAAAAACTAATTCAAAGCATAATATTTGGTGAATGTCAAGACCCGATATGTATCTCAGCTCAGAGGATACTATGGTATTCACCTTTACTCAAATTTACTTATGACCACCAATCTTAAGGATTCTATGCAGTAAAATTTGAGGGCGGGTCAGTCCTATATTTATATCCCTTAAATATGTATGAAACTTCGCAGCAAACCCTTGCTCAATAATCATACCTTATGAATATCCACCAATCCAAGTTAATAATAGTTTTACCTTCATATTTGTTCCCACCAATATGAGCGACTACGAACATTTAGAATAATTAACTTATTCACGGATTTAAACATGCTAAAATGGAACATAACTCAAAAGTCATAATCATAAACCACAATCATATGAATGAATCAAAATAACAATTGTTACAATATCCAAATACAAAATAGATCAAATCCAATCACTAGAATATCGAAGTCCTAAGGCACAAGTATGACCTTCATCCTTCGGCCTTTCAAGGAGCTTCGTGAGTGATCCGCAAAATTTTGATCGGTGTGAACTTTGCGAATACATATCTTTCCCTTTTCAACTTCATCCCTTATGTAGTTGAATCTTCGCTCAATGTGCCTTGTCTTTTGATGTGCACGGGGTTCCTTGATTTGAGCAATCGCACCCTCGTTGTCACACAAGATCTCTAGGGGGTCCCGAATGATATGGACTACCCCTAGATCGGCAATGAACTTTCTAATCCACGCAGCTTCTTGAGCTACCAATGAGGGGGCGATGTATTCCGATTCAGTGGTGGACAATGCTACCACGTCCTGTTTTGTGCTCTTCCAAGAGACAGCTCCACCATTCATAACGAAAACATATCTCAATTGTGATCGAGATTCATGTCGATCAGTTTCGAAACTCGAATCCGTGTAACCCATTACAACGAGTTCCTCCTCACCAGAGCCATATATTAGAAATATATCTTTAGTCCTTCTAAGGTATTTCAATATGCTATTTACCGCCATCCAATGGCTACTTCCCGGATTTTGTTGGTATCTACTTGTCATACTCTAGGCACATGACACATCCGGTCTTGTGCATATCATTGCATGCATGATGGATCCTATAGCTGAAACGTATGGGGATCCTTTCATTTTCTCTTGGACATTGAGTCGCACTCAATACCGTTCCTCATTGAATAGGTACCAAACATTTCTTAGAGTTTTCCATCTTGAACCTTTTCAAGATTTTGTCTGTGTATGCACTTTACTATAAACCTATCAACCTCCTTGATCTATCCTTATAGATCTTTATTCCCAAAATATAGGCGGCTTCCCCAAGATCTTTGATGGAAAAACAACTCCCAAGCAAGGCTTTTACACCCTCCAAGGTTGGAATGTCATTTCCAAATAGTAGTATGGCATCAACGTAAAATTCTAAGAAAATAATGATGCTCCCACTAGCTTTCTTATACACACAATCCTCATCAGCATTCTTGATGAATCCAAATTTCTTAAGCTCTTCATCAAAACGGTGATTCCAACTCCTAGATGCTTGTTTCAATCCATAGATTGATTTCCTTAACTTGCATACTTTATTAGGATTTTGTGGATCGACAAAAACTTCGGGCTGAACCATATAGACATATTCCTCAAGATTTCCATTTAGAAAAGTGGTTTTGACATCCATTTGCCAAATCTCATAGCATAATATGCTACTATGGCAAATAAAATCCTAACAGACTTTAGCATTGCCATCGGCGAAAATGTCTCATCATAATCAACCCCTTGAGTTTGATTAAAACCTTTTGCTACAAGTCTTGCTTTATAAGTATCCAAGTTTCCATGCATATCGGTTTTATTCTTGAAAACCCACTTACTTCCAACCGGTTTGGAGTTAAGAGGTGGTACAACCAAATCCCATACTTGGTTGTCATGCATGGATTGCATCTCAACGTTCATGGCTTCAAGCCATTTGTCACAATCGGATTGTGACATTGCATCATGGTATGTGGTGGGTTCATCCGAATCTACCACATAGAATCCATCCTTGAAAATTCCATATCTTTCGGGTGGAATACTAATTCTACCAGAGTTGCGATGGTCTTGTGTGTCTTGATCAACCATTTGATCATTCTCAGCAACTTCTTGTTGATTGATAGTATCAACCAAACGTGTATCGGCTTATGGTTCTCGATCCTCCTTGAGTTCCACCGTTCTACTAGTTCCTTCCATAAGGAACTTAGTTTCCAAGAACTCGGCATTTCGAGTAATAAACACCTTTTGCTCAGTTGGGTTGTAGAAATAATATCCCATAGAGTCTTTGGGGTATCCAACAAAGATACACACTACAACGAAAAGGGCTATTTGTTGGGTTTAAGCAAGATTATCAAAGTCCAAAATAAACTATTTATTAGGAAATGCAGCAGAATAAAGTTTTAAATCTTGTTAGCCATTACACATAAAACCCGATTTATGTCAAACCGAAATCAGGATCCATATACGATTTACACACTATCAATAAACAACCATAGGGTGTTAACATACATACCTTCAAGTCCAAAAATGAAACGGATGAATGGCTAGCTTCCAAAGGAGGAAACCTCAAGCTTGTATACCCAACGAGCTAATCAACAAACACATTAGGTTGCTAGGGTCCTTTACACTTGATGCAAGAACAAACCTTTTCTTCTTCTTCTTTTTCTTCTTCTTGTTCTCGGCTCCAATGGAGAGAAAAGAAGAGAGGATTTGTGCGTGTAAGAGAAAGTATATTTGATACAACCAAGAAAAAATATCTCCCAATGAGATAGTTTGCATGTATTGGAAAACAACAAAGAGGAGAGAGAGAGAGAGAGAGAGGCCGGCCACCTTGGTGGGTTTTCCCCCCAAAACCCAAAACTCAAATTGTTTATTTTTCCATTATACACATTAAGTTATTTATACAAATAAATAACATTTCTCAAATACATAAATTATCCACATAATTTTTTAACACACTAATGCAAAATATTTAGAAAACCCATTTCCAAATATTATAATTATTGATAATCATTACTTAGATCATATCTAATAATAATTATTGTGGCGTTTGTCTAGCTTGTTATTGGGTATGATCCGACTTGGATCATAACGTACTAGCCACATCAACTCTAATATGTGTCTTGGGAAGATCGATTCTAACAATCTTCCACTAGCACAAGATACATAGAATATTGATGCAAATAGCAAATACCGCCTAACAACGGTTTACTATCCCTAATACGCATGACGAAGTTTCATTCAATAACATCATCCCCTTCAAGTCCTATACATGAAAATGATTTAGGTGAAACTGTCATTTATCCTTTTGCCACAAATATCATGTTAAATCCAGAGACACAGAGTGATCATCCTCTGTTGATTTAACTACTCAAGCCTTAGACATTTAACTCTCAACGAATAAGAGGGACAAATCCCCTATTGACTACATACGTCTCTCACTATTACCTTGTACTATACTTGAGCTTAGCCTTATGTACTGACATATTTCAGAGCAGCGAATAACTAAGTCAAAGTATAATAGTTGGTAAATATCAAGACCCAATATGTATCTCATGTAGGAGGATACTATGATGTTCGCCTTTACTCAAATTTAATTATGACCACAAATCACAAGGATTCCATGAAGTAAAATTGAGGGCGGGTCATTCCAATATTTATCCCATAAATATCTATGAACCTTGTAACCCTTTGCTATATACATACCTCAGGAATATCTACCAATACAAGTTTATAATAGTCTTACTTTCATATTTGTTCCCACAACTATGATCGACTACGTACATTTAGAATAATCAAATTATTCACGGATTTAAACTTGCTAAAATGGAACATAACTCAAGAGTGTGACCAAAACCAAAACCATATGATTGAGTTAAAATAAAATTGTTCCGACATCCAAACTCAAAATTTTAATCAAATCCAATCACTAAAATATCGAAGTTCTAAGGCACAAGTATGAACTTCATGCTTCGGCCTTTAAAGGAGCTTCGTGAGTGGATCCGCAATGTTTTGATCAGTGTGAACTTTGCGAATACATATCTTTCCCTTTTCAACTTCGCCCCTTATGTAGTTGAATCTCCGCTCAATGTGCCTAGTCTTTTGATGTGCATGGGGTTCCTTGATTTGAGCAAACGCACCCTCGTTGTCACAAAAGATTTCTAGAGGGTCCTAAATGGTACGGACTACCCCTAGGTCGGTAATGAACTTTCTAATCCACGCAGCTTCTTGAGCTGCCAAGGCGGCGATGATGTATTCTGATTCAGTGGTGGACAAGGCTACCACGTCTTGTTTTGCGCTCTTCTAAGAGACAACACCACCATTTAGAATGAAGACATATCCCGATCGTGATCGAGAATCATCTCGATCAGTTTGGAAACTCGCATCCATGTAACCCTTACAACGAGTTCCCTCCTCACCAGAGCCATATATTAGAAACATATCCTTAGTCCTCCTAAGATATTTCAGTATGCTCTTAATTGCCATCCAATGGCTAGTTCCCGGATTTTGTTGGTATCTACTTGTCATGCTCAAAGCGCATGACATATCCTGTCTAGTGCATATCATGGTATACACGATGGATCCTATAACCTATGCGTATGGGATTCCATTCATTTTGTCTTGCTCATCCTTTGAGCTTGGACATTGAGATGCACTCAATATTGTTCAACTTTGAATAGGTACCAAACCTTTCCTAGAGTTATCTATCTTGAACCTTTTCAAGATTTTATCAATGTATGCACTTTGATTTAAACCTATCAACCGCCTTGATCTATCCCCATATATCCTTATTCCCAGAATATATGCGGCTTCACCAAAATCCTTGATGGAAAAGCAATTTCCAAGACAGGCTGTTACACCTTCAAAGGTTGAAATGTCATTTCCAAATAGTAGTATGTCATCGACATATAATACCATAAAGGTAACGATGCTCGCACTAGCTTTTTTATACACACTAGCTTCATCAGAGTTTTTGATGAATCCAAATTTGTTAACTTCATCATCAAACTAGTGATTCCAACTTCTAGATGCTTGCTTCAATCCATAGATTGATTTCTTCAACTTGCATACTTTATTAGGATGTTGTGGATCGACAAAACCTTCAGGCTGAACCATATACTTTATTAGGATGTTGTGGATCGACAAATTTCTTCAACTTGCCATATCTCATAGTCGTAATATGCGGCTATGCAAACAATATCCTTATAGATTTTAGTATCGCCACGGGCGAGAAAGTTTCATCATAATCAACCCCTTGAGTTTGAGTGAAACCTTTTGCTACTATTCTAGCTTTATAAGTATCCAAGTTTCCATGCATATCGGTTTTCTTCTTGAAAACCCACTTACTTCCAACCAATTTGGAATTTAGAGGTGGTACAACCAAGTTCCATACTTGATTGTCATGCATGTATTGCATCTCACCGTTAATGGCTTCCAACCATTTATCACAATCAGATTGTGACATTGCATCTCGGTATGTGGTGGCTTCATCCGAATCTACCACATAGCTTCCATCCACGAAAAATCCATATCTTTCGGGTGGGGTGCTAACTATACCATATTTGCGAATGTTTTTCAGTGTTTTGATCAACCATTTGTTCATTCTCAACAACCTCTTGTTGATTGCTAGTGTCAACCAAACGTGTATCGGCTTGTGGTTCTCGATCCTTCTCGAGTTCCTCGGTTCTTTCAGTTCCTTCCATAGGGAACCTTCTTTCCAAGAACTCAGCCTTTCGAGAAATAAACACTTTATGCTCGTTTGGATTGTATAAGTAATATCCCATCGAATCTTTGGGATATTCTACAAAAATACACTTAGTGGATCGGCTTTCAAGTTTGTTTTGGGTGTTATTCTTGACATAAGACTCACAATCCCATACCTTTAAATATGATAACGATGGAACCCTTCCATGCCATATTTCAAAAGGCGTCCTATCCACTTTCTTGGTTGGTGCCATATTTAGAATACGGGCAGCGGAGATCAATGCGAAACCCCAAAATGATAAAGGTAATGTGCTTCTAGCCATCATAGATCGAACCATATCCAATAAAGTTCGATTACTCCTCTCGGGAATACCGTTATGTTGCGGTGTTCCAGGTGGAGTAAGTTGTGAGACAATCCCACAACTCCTAAGATGATCTAGAAACGCATCATTGAGGTATTCACCTCCTCTATCGGAACGTAGTACTTTGATTGTTTTGTTGAGTTGATTTTATAGTTCATTTTCGAAGACTGAGAACATTTCAAAGGCTTCATCTTTATGTCTTAACAAGAACACATACCCATAGCGACTATAATCATCGGTAAAGGTAATGAAGTATGTTTCACCATTCCTTGTTATTGTCTTAAAATGACCACATACATCTGAATGTATGATACCTAATAAGTCTTTTGCCCTTTCATTAGTTCCACTAAAGGGCTCCTTGGTCATCTTCCCCAATAAACAAGACTCACATTTATCAAATGAATCACCATTCGCTTCCAAAAGACCATTCTTTTGAAGTGTGTTAATGCGATCCTTGTGTATGTGACCAAGGCGACAATGCCAAATAAAAGCTTCACTCAAATCCAATTTGAGTTTTTTGGTGTTAGCTTGGTACAACAAGCTATCAATGGATGTATTATCATGAACTAATTCATAAATGCCATTAGACGGCATCGCTTTAAAATAAAAGACATTATTCATGAAAACATAATTACCATTGTTAACAAACTTCAAAACAAAACCAAATTGTCTTAAAACAGAAACAAAGATAATATTCCTAGTCAAACTAGGAGAATACAAAATGTTTTTCAAAAGAACTTCCAAACCTTTTGGAAGCTTCGAAATATAATCTCCTCGGGCTTGGACGTCAACCTTTGCTCAATTGCCCATGAAGAGACTAATATCTCCTTTCTTGAAATCATTTCTTCTTTTGAACTCCTGCAATGAATTGCATATATAAGTTCCACATCTGGTATCCAATACCCATGTGTTAAAAGAAATAATATTAAGATCAATATGGATCATGAAAGTTGTACCTGAGGTTTGCCCTGCATCCCTCTTAGCTTTCAACTCCTTGAGATAGGTCGGACAGTTTCTCATCCAGTGACCTATCTCTCCACAACCAAAGCACGGATCCTCAGCGCTAACCTTTAGCTTCTTAGGTTTTGGTTCCGGGTGATGCCTCTTCTTCAAGCCACCCTCATTGATCTCTAGGACTGGTAACCTTTTTACCAGTGCCGGCTTTGGCTGCCTTAAGCATTGCATGAAGCTCAACAATGCTTTTGTCCCATCCGTTCATGTTATAATTCATGATGAACGTTTCAAACCTTTTAGTTAAGCCATTGAGGATCAAATCAGTGGCTAACTCTCTTGAGATGGGAAAATTAAGCCGTTCAAGCCGATCAATGTGGCTTTTCATCTTAAGTACATAAGATAAAACAGATTGGGTTTCTTCCATACCACATGCATGAAACGCTCGAACCGTTTCGAAGTGTTCCACCCTAGCTTGAGTAAGGAGCATTTCCTTAAGCTGGGTAATCATGTCATATGCCCCATGATTCTCGAAATCCTTTTGGATCTCGGGAATCATTCTTCCCAACATGAGGCAAGAAACTTGCACCGAATCGTTGATGTATTTTAACCAATCGGCGTAGGCATCCAAGTTGTTGACATCAGCTTCATCGGGAATAGGATCGTCCAAAATGTAGAACTTCTTCTCTTTCTTGAGAACAATACTCAAGTTTCCATACCAGTCCATGAAATTATTATAGTTTAGACGATCCTTATCCAGAATGGATCTTAGTGATAAGTTATGCACGGGTGGGATAATAGCGTTCGGTGGATTGTTTGCGGCCATCTATAAAAGAATTTAACAAAGTTCAATTTAGTATTTTCGATATCAATAAATTTTAACCGTTAATACCCTTTAATGTCTCCAAGACAAATAATGATTAAAATCTAGAACCCAGTGTTTCATTCAATAGTAGTTAGGTGACCTTTATCCCACTATTTAAATTAACAAGGTAGTCAACGTTTGACAATTGCAACCCTTTGCAACTTCTAGTTTTATGGGATCGGTTAAACATCATATGTTTAGTTGGCATGTTTAATCCCATCAACACCTTTGTACGCCATGCTTCGGTGACCCTATTCACATGTTTCCAAATCAAGTCGTCCTACTTACACACACGCATGAGTTTACACATACAAGCGGTTAGGTGACCTTTATCCCACAAGTATTGTAAATCCAACTCAAGATCACAAGTTTTCTTAAATGCGATTAGGTGACCTTTATCCCAGATCAAGTGTCCAAGTGACTCGAGTGTCATATAAAAGGATGGTATTCAACTTGTTTTAAAAGGGATTTATGTTTTTCAAAATTCTAGATTGGAAAACTATTTAATGTACCTTCCATTTGCAAGCATTCAAATGTATGGCACCCTTTGAAAACCAATTTTCAAATTCCTTTTAATAAAACCCATTTTATTACGAAAATCGTTAATTGTTAATAAAACCAAATTTTATAACTTAATAATTTCAAAGGAATCACTTTTATGCTAGTTGTCGATTTTAATTGTTAACATCCAAACATGATAAAACAATAAAGATAAATCAACCATACAGGCATAAAATACAATCACATGTTCATAACCTTAGCCACCTAAAATTTGATAACACTTGTTGACCTAAACAAGTGTGCCATAAGGTCTCTCCTAAGGGACGAGCATGACACAAGGTATGAGATGGTGAACTCCCACTTGACTCTGCATCCTTATGCTTCAAGCATTCACTCTTGTTGTGATCCTCTTTTAATTGGGCTTCCACTTGGGCTCCAACCAAAATGGTGTTGTAATTGCATCTTCCTTTTACAAAATATATCCTAATACATTTTGTCTAATAAAAGAAATACAACTATTCTACTTATTATTACAAACCATTTGAAAGAATAAATAGATTACAAACCCGAATAAAGAATATTACAACCAAATTCATGAATCACAACAAGTCTCTTGAATATACACAAGATCATAGGCTAGGTTATGATCATCCACACAAGCAGGTCAACCTTTGACCAAAATGGTTCCTCTTTATCCTTAATTCTCGTTCTAAAACATAGAAAACATAGTTCTCGGCATGAAAGCCAAACCTTCAGAGTTTTCGGCCTAAAAGCTTTGGTTCACCGAGAACCTATTGATCTCGGTCAGCACCGAGAACTGGTTTTCGGTCAAACCGAGAACTATGATTCACAATCATGAGTTCTCGGTCCAACTGAGAACATGTTTTCGGTAAACCGAAATCTCATGGTTCCCAACCATGAGTTCTCGACCAACCGAGAACAGGGTTCCGGGTGTCTTCGGCCAGACCGAGAACCATGGTTTCCAACCATTGTGTTCTCGGCCAGAGCTGAAGAACACAATTTCAGCCCAAACAAAATTTGGCAACCAAATAACCAATTTTTCGAGTTTTTACCACATGCATGTATGGTACAAACTTGAAAAACCAAGGGGCAACCAAAAGGCTTAAAGTTCTCAGCCAAAATGGTAAAATCACCATCAAACCCGAGCACTTTAGAACCCATTTTGAAGCATGTAATCGTATAAGCGGCTCTTGATGCCATTGTTGGGTTTTAGCAAGATTATCAAAGTCCAAAATAAACCATTTATTAGGAAACCCAGCGGAATAAAGTTTTAAATCTTGTTAACCATTACACATAAAACCCGATTTATGTGAAACCTAAACCAGGATCCATATACGATTTACACACTATCAATAAACAACCATAGGTTCTCGGACTACCCTATGGTTGTGTTTTGATAGCTTGATAATCGTATATGGATCCTATATTGGGTTTAACATAAACGGGTTTATGTGTAATGGTTAACAAGATTTAAAACTTAGTTTCCACTACATTTTCCTTAATAAATGGTTATTTTGGACTTTGATAATCTTGCTAAAACCCAACAATGGCATCAAGAGCCGCTTATAAGATTACATGCTTCAAAATGGGTTCTAAAGTGCTCGGGTTTGATGATATTATTTACCATTTTGGCCGAGAACTTTAGGCCTTTTGGTTGCCCCTTGGTTTTTCAAGTTTGTACCACACATGCATGTGGTAAAATCTGGAAAAACTGGTCATTTGGATGACGATTTGTTTGGACAAAAATCTGGGTTTTTCCAGCTTTGGCCGAGAACCTTTGGTTGGAAACCATGGCTCTCGGACTAGCCAAAAACACCCAGAAGGCCATTTCTCGGTTTGGCCGAGAACTCATGGTTGGGAACCATGAGATTTCGGTTTACCGAAAACATGTTCTCAGTTGGACCAAGAACTCATGTTGTGAATCATAGTTCTCGGTTTGACCGAAAACTAGTTCTCGGTGTTGACCGAGAACAATAGGTTCTCGGTGAACCAAAGGTTTCGAGCCGAAAACTCTGAAGCTTTGGTCTTGGCCGAGAACTATGTGTTCTCTGTTTTAGGTCGAGAACTAAGGGTATAAAGGGGAACCATTTTAGTCAAAGGTCGACCTGTTTGGTCAAAGGTAGACCTGCTTGTGTTGGATTTTCATAACCTAGCCTATGATCTTGTGTATATTAAAGAGACTTGTTTTGATTTATGCATTTGGTTGTAAAATTCTTTATTCGGGTTTGTAATCTGTTTATTCTTTCAAATGTTTTGTAATAATAAGTAGAATAGTTGTATTTCTTTTATTAGACAAAATGTATTAGGATATATTTTATAAAAGGAGATGCAACTACAACACCATTTTGGTTGGAGCCCAAGTGGAAGCCCAAGTAAAGAAGAAGGATCACAACAAGATGTGAACACTTGAAGCATAAGGATGCGGAGTCAAGTGGGAGTTCACCATCTTATACCTTGTGTCATGCTCGTCCCTTAGTAGAGACCTTATGACACACTTGTTTCGGTCAACAAGTATTGTCAAATTTTAGGTGGCTAAGGTTATGGACATGTGATTGTATTTATGCTTATGCTTGTGTGGTTGATTTATGTTTATTGTTTTATCATGTTTGGATGTTAATAATTAAAATCGACAACTAGCATAAAAGTGATTCCTTTGAAATTATTAAGTTATAAAATTGGTTTTATTAACTATTAATGATTTAAAAATAAAATGGGTTTTATTAAAAGTAATTTGAAAAATTGGTTTTCAAGGGTACCATACATTTGAATGCATGCAAATGGAAGGTACATTAAATAGTTTTCCAATATAGAATTTTGAAAACTTGAATCCCTTTTGAGAACAAGTTAAACACCATCCTTTTATACGACACTCGAGTCACTTGGAGACTTAATGTGGGATAAAGGTCACCTAACCATATTTAAGAAAACTTGTGATCTTGAGGTGAATTTACAATACTTGTGGAATAAAGGTCACATAACCACATGTATATGTAAACTCACGCGTGTGTGTAAGTAGACGACTTGATTTGGAAACCATGTGAATAGGCTCACCGAAGCAAGGCGTACAAAGGTGTTGATGGGATTAAACATGCCAACTAAACATATGTTGTTTAACCAATCCTATTAAACTAGAAGTTGCAAAGGGTTGCAATCGTCAAACGTTGACTACCTTGTTAATTTGAATAGTGGGATAAAGGTTACCTAACTACAATTTGAATGAAACGTTGGGTTCTAGATTTTAATCATTAATTGTCTTGGAGACATTAAAGGGTATTAACGATTAAAATTTATTGATATCGAAAATACTAAATTGAACTTTGTTAAATTCTTTTATAGATGGCCGCAAACAATCCACAAAACGCTATTATCCCACCCATGTATACCTTATCACTAAGATCCATTCTGGATAAGGATCATCTGAACTATAATAATTTCATGGACTGGTATCGAAACTTGAGAATTGTTCTCAAGAAAGAGAAGAAGTCCTACATTTTGGACGATTCTATTCCCGATGAACCCGATGTCAACAACTTGGATGCCTACGCGGATTGGTTAAAATACACCGAGGATTCGGTGCAAGTTTCTTGCCTCATGTTGGGAGCAATGATTCCCGAGATGAAAAAGGATTTCGAGAATCATGGGGCATATGACATGATTACCCAGCTTAAGGAAATGTTCCTTTCTCAAGCTAAGGTGGAACGCTTCGAAACGGTTCAAGCGTTTCATGCATGTCGTATGGAAGAAACCCAATCTGTCTCATCTTATGTACTTAAGATGAAAAGCCACATTGATCGGCTTGAACGGCTTAATTTTCCCATCTCAAGAGAGTTAGCCACGGATTTGATCCTCAATGACTTAACTAAAAGTTTTGAAACGTTCGTCATGAATTATAACATGAATGGATGGGACAAAAGCATTGGTGAGCTTCACGCAAAGCTTAAGACAGCCGAAGCCGGCATGGGTAAACATGTTTTACCCGTTCTTTCAATCAATGAGGGTGGCTTGAAGAAGACCCATCACCTGGAACCAAAGTCAAAGGTTGTCGTTGGTAAGGGGCAAGTCAAGAAGGGGTTCAATCGAAAGGCAAAGGCGGAACCAAAACCTAAGAAGCTAAAGGTTAGCGCTGAGGATCCGTGCTTTGGTTGTGGAGAGATAGGTCACTGGTTGAGAAATTGTCCGACCTATCTCAAGGATTTGAAAGCTAAGAGGGATGCGGGGCAAACCTCAGGTACAACTTTCATGATGCATATTGATCTTAATATTATTTCTTATAACACATGTGTATTGGATACCGGATGTGGAACTCATATATGCAATTCATTGCAAGAGTTCAAAAGAAGAAATGATTTCAAGAAAGGAGATATTAGTCTCTTCATGGGCAATGGAGCAAAGGTTGACGTCCAAGCCCGAGGAGATTATGTTTTGAAGCTTCCCAATGGTTTGGAAGTTCTATTGAAAAACATTTGTACTCCCCGAGTTTGACTAGGAATATTATCTCTGTTTTTGTATTAAGACAATTTGGTTTTGATTTGAAGTTTGTTAACAATGGTATTTATGTTTTCATGAATAATGTCCTTTATTTTTAAAGAGATGCCGTCTAATTTCATTTATGAATTAGTTCATGATAATACATCCATTGATAACTCGTAATACTAAGCTAACACCAAAAGACTCAAATTGGATTTGAGTGATACTTTTCTTTGGCATTGTCGCCTTGGTCACATAAACAAGATCGCATTAATACACTTCAAAAGAATGGTCTTTTGGAAGCGAATGATGATTCATTTTATAAATGTGATTCTTGTTTATTGGGCAATATGAACAAGGAGCCCTTTAGTGGAACTAATGAAAGGGCAAAAGACTTATTAGGTATCATACATTCGGATGTGTGTGGTCCTTTTAAGATAAAGACAAGGAATGGTGAATGATACTTCATTACCTTTACCGACGATTATAGCCGCTATGGGTATGTGTTCTTGTTAAGACACAAAGATGAAGCCTTTGAAATGTTCAAAGTCTTCCAAAATGAAGTACAAAATCAACTCAACAAAACAATCAAAGTACTATGTTCCGATAGAGGAGGTGAATACCTCAATGATGCGTTTCTAGATCATCTTAGGAGTTGTGGGATTGTCTCACAACTTACTCCACTTAGAACACCGCAACATAATGGTGTGTCCGAGAGGAGGAATCGAACTTTATTGGATATGGTTTGATCCATGATGGCTAGAAGCACATTACCTCTATCATTTTGGGGTTTTGCATTGATCACCGCATCCCGTATTCTAAATATGGCACCAACCAAGAAAGTGGATAGGACACCTTTTGAAATATGGCATGGAAGGGTTCCATAATTATCATATTTAAAGGTATGGGGTTGAGAGGGTTATGTCAAAAACAATACCCAAAACAAGCTCGAAAGCCGATCCACTAAGTGTATCTTTGTAGGATATCCCAAAGTGTTTATTGCACGAAAGGCTGAGTTCTTGGAAAAAAGTTTCCTTATGTATGGAACTGATTGAACTGTGGAACTCGAGGAGGATCGAGAACCACAAGCCGAAACACGTTTGGTTGACACTAGCAATAAACAAGAGTTTGTTGATGATGATCAAATGGTTGATCAAAACACACAAAACGTTCGCAAGTCTGGAAGAACTAGCACCCCACCTGAAAGATATGGATTTTTCATGGATGGATGCTACATGGTGGATTCGGATGAACCCACCACATACTGAGATGCAATGTCACAATCTGATTATGATAAATGGCTGGAAGCCATGAATGTAGAGATGCAATGCTTGCATGATAACCAAGTATGGGACATGGTCGTAGCACCTCTAAATTCCAAACTGGTTGGAAGTAAGTGGGTTTTCAAGAAGAAAACTGATATGCATGGAAAATTGGATACTTATAAAGCTAGACTTGTAGCAAAGGGTTTCACTTAAACTCAAGGGGTTGATTATGATGAAACTTTCTCGCCCGTGGCGATGCTAAAGTCTATAAGGATATCGTTTTCCATAGCCGCATATTATGACTATGAGATATGGCAAATGGATGTCAAAACCACTTTTCTAAATGGACAACTTGAGGAAGATGTCTATAAGGTTTAGCCTGAAGGTTTTGTTGATCCACAACATCCTAATAAGGTATGTAAGTTAAAGAAATCAATCTATGGATTGAAGCAAGCATCTAGAAGTTGGAATCCCCGTTTTGATGATAAAGTTAACAAATTTGGGTTAATCAAAAACACTGATGAAGCTTGTGTGTATAATAAAGCTAGTGGGAGCATCATTATCTTTCTGGTATTATAGGTCGATTGCATATTACTATTTGAAAATGACATTCCAACCATGGAAGGTATAAAAGCCTGGCTTGGAAGTTGCTTTTCCATTAAGGATCTTGGTTAAGCCGCCTATATTCTGGGAATAAGGATCTATATGGATAGATCAAGGTGGTTAATAGGTTTGAATCAAAGTTCAAACATTGACAAAATCTTGAAAATGTTCAAGATGGAAAACTCTAAGAAAGGTTTGGTACCTATTCAAAGAGGAACAATATTGAGTGCTTCTCAATGTCCAAGCTCAAAGGATGAGCAAGACAAAATGAGTGGAATCCCATATGCGTCAGCTATAGGATCTATCATGTATGCCATGATATGCACTAGACCGGATGTGTCATGCGCTTTAAGCATGACAAGTAGATATCAACAAAATCCAGGAACTAGCCATTGGATGGCAGTTAAGAGCATATTGAAATATCTTAGGAGGATTAAGGATATGGTGAGGAGGAACTCGTTGTAAAGGGTTACACGGATGCGAGTTTCCAAACTGATCTAGATGATTCCCGATCACAATCGGGATATGTCTTCGTTCTAAATGGTGGTGTTGTCTCATGGAATCAGAATACATCGCCGCCTCCTTGGCAGCTCAAGAAGCTGCGTGGATTAGAAAGTTCATTGCCGACCTAGGGGTAGTCCATACCATTCAGGACCCTCTAGAAATCTTTAGTGATAACGAGGGTGCGATTGCTCAAATCAAGGAACCCCGTGCACATCAAAAGACTAGGAACATTGAGCGGAGATTCAACTACATAAGGGATGAAGTTGAAAAAGGAAAGATATGTATTAGCAAAGTTCACACTGATCAAAACATTGCGGATCCACTCACGAAGCTACTTAAAATGCCGAAGCATGAGGGTCATACTTGCGCCTTAGGACTTCGATATTCTAGTGATTGGATTTTATCAAAATTTTGTATTTGGAAATCGGAACAATTTTATTTTAACTCAATCATATGGTCATGTTCTTGAGTTATGTTCCATTTTAGCATGTTTAAATCCGTGAATAATTTGATTATTCTAAATGTCCGTAGTCGATCATAGTTGTGGGAACAAATATGAAAGTAAGACTATTATGAACTTGGATTTGTAGATATTCATGAGGTATGAATATAGAAAAGGGTTTGCTGCCAAGGCTCATAGATATTTATGAGATAAATATTGGACCGACCCGCTCTCAAATTTACTGCATGGAATCCTTGTGATATGTGATCATAAGTAAATTTTAGTAAAGGCGAACATCATAGTATCCTCCGAACTGAGATTCATATTGTGTCATGATATTCACCAACTATTATACTTTGACTTAGTTCTTCGCTGCTCTGAAATATGTCAGTACATAAGGCTAAGCTCAAGTATAGTACAAGGTGATAGTGAGAGACGTATGTAGTCAATAGGGGATTTGTCCCTCTTATTCGTTGAGAATTAAATGTCTAAGGCCTGATTAGTTAAATCAACAGAGGATGATCACTCTGTGTCTCTGGATTTAACATGACATTTGTGGCAAAAGGATAAATGATAGTTTCACCTAAATCATATTCAAGTAAGGGATATGAAGGGGATGATGTTATTGAATGGCACTTCGTCATGCGTATTAGGGATTCAAACCATTGTTAGGCAGTATTTGCTATTTGCATCAATCTTCTATGTATCTTGTACAAGTGGGAGATTGTTGGAATCGATCTTCCCAAGTCACATATTAGAGTTGATGTGGCTAGTACGTGATGATCCAAGTCGGGTCATACCCAATATCAAGCTACACAAACGCCACGATAATTATTAAGTAATAATAATCAACACTTATAATATTTAGAAAATGGGTTTTCTAATTATTTGCTTTTGTGTGTTAAATAAGTTATTTGGATAATTTATATTTGAGGAATGTTATTTATTTGGATAAATAGCTTATGTGTATATGCAAAAATAATACAAAATTGAGTTTGGGGTTTTGGGGGGAAAACCCAAAAAGGGCTGGCTCCTCCCCCCCCCCCCCCCCCCCTCTCTCTCCTTTTGTATTATTCCAACAACATGCAAGAGTGTTGGTTGGGAGATCACAATTCTTGGGTAAATCATCTTACACTTTCTCTCACACACACCAATTCTCTCCACTCTTTCTCTCGGCCGAAAACCAAAAGAAGAAGAAGGAGATTGCAAGAAGTGTAAGATCCCTAGCAACTTGGTGTTTGTTGATTAGCTCATTGGGTATTCAAGCTTGAGGTTTCCTCCATTGGAAGCTTGCCATTCATTCTCATGCATCCTCTTTAATTTCGGACTTGAAGGTATGTATGTTAACACCCTATGGTTGTGTTTTGATAGCTTGATAATCGTATATGGATCCTGGATTGGGTTGAACATAAACGGGTTTATGTGTAATGGTTAACAAGATTTAAAACTTAATTCCCGCTGTGTTTTCGTTAATAAATGGTTATTTTGGACTTTGATAATCTTGCTAAAATCCAACAACTATAACATAAGTTATTAGGACACTTTGTAGTGAAGTCATAAATGTTCGGTGTTATTGGACTCTTTGTAGTCGAAGTCATATAAGAACATAACTTAATAGGACATTTAACACTAGGGTCTTGTAACTTAAACCTTTATAAGACTCTTAATCATTGTGGTGTTATTATAATACACCGTAATAGAACATTTGATATTTGAGTCATAAAACATTTGTTTTATAGGACGTTTATTCACTGAAGTTTTATTATAACATAACTTAACAAGACAATTAACACTTGAGTCTTATAACTTTAATATTTATAAGACACTTAATCATTGTGGCGTTATTATAATACACCTTAATGGGACATTGATATTTGAGTCATAAAACATATGTTTTATAGGGCGCTTATTCGCTAAAATTTTATTATAACATAACTTACCAGGACACTTGACACTTGAGTCTTATAACTTTAACCTTTATAGAAAGCTTAATCCACTACAAATAGAATGTCATTTAGTGACACACGTTTTTTAGGGCATTTAGCTTTTGGGCCACTAATTTTGGTTTTAATGGCACTTTGTGTATGCCACATTTGATTAGCTTACACTTTTAATGGCATTTAGCATTTGTGTCATTAAAATTTAGGTTTAATGGAACTTTATGTATGTCATATTTGCTTGGCACACAATTTTAGTGACATTTAGTACTTGTGTCACTAAAATTTAGGTATTTAATGGCATTGTGTGTATGCCATATTTTGTTAGCAACATTTATAGTGGCATTTAGCATTTGTGTCATGTATATTCACTACTAGAAAATATGCCTTTAATAGCATGCATACTATGACACACGCTATTTTTTGACGTGCAAAAACGTGTGTCATAAAAAAGTGTCATATTTAAAAGATTCATGTCATGCGTTTTTGTATGTGATTGTTTAGGTGTCATAATAGAAAAAAATAGAAAAATGGTGAGTACATATACACAATAAGCGTGCCATCTCTGAATGGAACTGATTATATTTTCATAATCTATTTATATGTATCTCATATCCCTTCATTAACACTAATTTTCATCCCATATGGCGGCCAACTCTGACGCAAACTTCATCGCGTTTAGCTCCGGTCACCATCACCGGCAAACTCCTTCGCAGACGTCACTTGATGCAATCGTCTCCTCTCCAAATCATCAATCTTCATCATCTTCTTCTTTCTCCCCTAATTCGTGATCTTTAGCCAGATGCATGTGTCTATCTTCTCTCATTACCTTCTAGCCGCCGAGCACAACACCGGCCACAACCACTGATTTCGCTCCTCGATGTTTCGCCAATAGGTATGGAAGATATAGCAGATTCATCTTCAAAAACTAGGGTTTCACAATTTACAATTTTTTAGCTGATTATAGCTCTTTTTTCTTAAATTTTAACAATTATTTCATTAATTGGTGGTATGTTAATATAGTATTGGATCTGTTAGTTGTTCATTAGCTTTCTTTGATTAATTACACCAGATTAGGCTAAATTTGGCTTAAATGCGTGAATATTAGTTTTCCTGTTTTTGATTTCCTTTACATTTTAGATATCCGTTTCAATATCTAATGGCCATGGATATGTGAAATTTGAATGTCCAAATTTCGGATATCCATGTTATTGGATATGGATTTGGACAGTGAAATTCACCATTTGAAGTTTCGGATATCCGAAACTTCGGATATCTGATTTTGAACACCCCTATTTGAAGCTCTTGTTTAGGTTCAGTGTGTGTTTTTTTAATGCTTTCTATATTTGAGTTGGTCAATTTTTAATGATCTTGTGGTTTAGCTAACAAATTGAGGATATGTTAACAAGTGTTATGTTTAATTGTTGTTATTGTTGGGCTCACCTATTTTGTACGAGGATATGGCTCTGTGTGTGTTATAAAGCTTGGAAGTTTGTTTATGTTTAATGTTTTAATGGCTTCAAAACATAATGTATTAATGTGACTAGTAATCATTTTTGAAAACAAACACATTTTTTTACTATTAGCTATATATCTTTTGATAAGGTTCACAAATGAACTTTGAGAATTTTAAACAGTTCATCATGCTGCTTTGTTATCTATTTCTTCCTTTGTTAAATAAAGTTTAGCCAGTAACGTATATATGTTCTTTTTTATAATTAATATATTTTTGATAACTTGATTTTTTTTTTTTTTTGTTTTATTTATGCAGGTACAGTTACAACCTGAACCTGTAATGCTTGAAGCTCGAGATAGCTTGCAGCAAATGGTTGGTATTGTTGTAATTTTTAATTTTATTTTTATAAGTTTTGGGTATGGAAAACCCAATCCTTTAACCTAAATTATATTACTAATAGGAATGTATGAGCTCATATGGACTAACTCTTCATAGTTATTATGAGACACAACCAAAGTGTAATAAAGTTTTTAGAAAGTTTAATTGGTTAGAACATTTGAATATATGTAGGTACATAATTAAAATTAAACTTGATGAACTACCTCATGATGGTTACTAAATTAATCAACAAAGCATGCATGGACTAATATGTAAATTGATCAACCTGATCAAAGCATCATTGTTACTGCTTAGCAAAACAATCTAACTAAGCCAATGCTATACAAAACCAATGGAACAACAACCAAACCACAACAGCGCGTTGGGAAACACTAGTTTATAATAAATTATAATTATTAATTTTCTTGTAACTTATGTGAGTATATAGGTTCTTGTTGATTTGGCTGAGCTTCAAGATTGAAGTAAGATGGTACTACTTTTGTGGTCCTTATATCACAGAGTTACTTGAGGTATTATTATTATTATTATTATTATTATTATTATTCTTTGGCTTATGAATATATGGTTTTTGGATAATTCTGCAGAGAGTAAATGATTTCGTCAAAAGTAAGAGTTAATCCAATTCCTTATATCACATAATGGACTTAAGTGTTAAAAGTGAATTTAATCCAATTCCTCAGTTTCTTGTTGATATGAGGGTATAATGGTCATAGCATAGTTACCTAATTCGCTACCCTAGCCGCGAATTTCGTACTGGATCGGTTCGTACCAAATAGGAATTCGAAAGAGAATTCAATCGCTTTGGTTCGGCGTTCCAATTAAGCCCGATTCGGCGATCCAAATCCACATCATGCGCCGAACCTACGCAATTGAAATCGCTGTTTTTGGAGGATCTTGAAGATGTGGACGATGTTGATTCAATTTCATTTCGATCCGATCGTTGTTGATTCTGCAAATTAGGTTAATGGACATTTTTAGTGTTAAATGTTGAAAAGTGTAACCGAAAGAAGAAGAACGAAGAAGACGGAGGAGAAAGAGCGGCGGCTTGAATGTCTGGTTGATATTTTTAGGGTTTTAGATATTTTAATATTCAACATTCTTTACATTTAGTCCCTGAAATTTATAAACTCTTACATAAAAGCTATTAAAAAGTATAAAATTAGTTTGTTATTTTAGCAATTTACCTCCTTTTACATTTGATACTTAAGCTTATACTTTTATGCATAAAAAGTATTAAATGAACATTATATATACAAATTATAAATAGGTATTTTTTTTGTTTGGGTACATCGAACCGAACTACATGGTACACTATACCGGTTCGTACCAAAATGAGTCTACCCTTCCGTACCGATTATGTTAGACTTAGCGAATTGCGTACCCGATCCACGCACCCGTACTGGAACGAACCACGAATTAGTTAATTATGGGTCATAGTATGAAACGTTCTAGTGTTCCACCTGTTACGTCGTCATCTTTCTCCATTGTAACCAGTGGACCTCCACGTTTACGAGTATTTTTCTATAAAATCTTTAGTGTTCCACATTTCGTAAGTTATCTTTTGTACTTCAGAAATATGCTAAAAGCAATACGTACGTCACTATATTTTGCATAAAGTACATGGTCAAAAGGAGGATTAGTATGTAATTTGGATACTTTGTTAGACTTAGGATATGTAGAAGCTGTGAAATAGAGGTAAATCTTTAGCTTGTAGACTCATCCAAAAATTTATTGTAAGTGGGTGATTAAATAACGGTTACATTGGGCTACACTAGAAAACAACAATGTATATTGATTTTTTATTTTCAGATTATTTTTTCTATAAAATGTTAGTCTGCTAGTGTAAAACCTTCTTTTTTTGTTAAATGATTTTTGCACTATAATGACTCGAGTTTAATATATAACTGTTTTTGAAAATTAAAATCTAGGTCGTAGATGAAGTTTTCCTCAAAAACATTCTAAATCTTACTGAGCCTGTAGCAAAAGGATGGGTGAAGAGCCTGGACCCAAACGAGCTAGTTGGTGGTACAGATATTGGACCAAAATGGTGTGAGGTAAATGTTCAAGTATCAATAAAAATAGATGAAAAGTTAGTGAGACCATATGGGTTATTTTCCACAATTCAAGATTGTATTGGTGCAACCATCGCATGGCCTTGTCCATTCATCTCCGTATGTATTTATTAAACTTGTGATATGAATAATTTTAATAGCATGGAAATTAATGCTTATACATAGATGGTTTATTAGTTGGTAGTCCGTGAGGATTGAGGACGCATGATGACTCAGGATTTTATGGGCTTGTTTATTTTATTGCTTTTAATTTTTTTGTTGAATGTTACAAGAGTTTATGTTGGATAATGTTATAACTTATTTATGTTTAGTGTTTTCGCTATGAACAAGCTTATTTAATATAATGAAGTTTTATTTCTTTCAATATTTAGATGTTCATAAACGTATCGTAAAATTGTGTGTGTGGACGTTAAAAAAGGGTTGTATAATATTTGTAAGGACTTAGAATTTTTGTCCTATTAAACGTTAGAACATTGTAAAAGTGTCATAATATTTTTTAGGACGCTGTTTAAGTTGTTCATAGACATATTATGCGACCATAAAATTTAGCTTCATAATCTTGTTTGGGATATTAGGACCCTTTTCTTGGTACTATAATGTTCCATCATAAGGGTCTTATAAATTAATTTTTAAGGACACTTGTATGTGTGTCAAAAGTTTACAATTAGGTAAGCAAATGTCAAAACATTGTAAAAGTGTCCTAATATGTTTCTATTGAGACGCTTTTTGGGTTGTTAATGAATATATTATGCGACCATAAAATTTGGTTTCATAATCTTATTTGAGATATCAGGACTTTTTTCTTGGTACTATAGTACCTATAATGTTACATCATAAGGGTCTTATAAATTAATTTTTAAGGACGCTTGTATGTGTATCAAAAGATTAATGGTGGGTAAGCACATGTTAAAACATTGTAAAAGTGTCCTAATATGTTTTTATTGGGATGCTTTTTGGGTTGTTAATGGATATTTTATGCGACCATAAAATTGGTTTCATAATCTTATTTGGGATATCAGGACGCTTTTTGAGTTACGAGACTTATTACGGCCCCTTTACATGAAACGCTTTTCTCGTTGGTCCTATTAAATGAAATGTCCAATAAAATAGCATTTTAAAACGCTTTTGTGTGTACTAAAAAGCTTATTTTGTTGTAGTGACACTAAGTGGATCGGCTTTCAAGTTTGTTTTGGGTGTTGTGCTTAACATAAGCCTCACAACCCCATACCTTTAAATATGATAATGATAGAACACTTCCATGCCATATTTCAAAATGTGTCTTGTCTGCTTTCTTGGTAGGTGCCATGTTTAAAATACGGGCTTCCGAGAGCAATGCGAAACCCCAAATTGATAGAGACAATGTGCTTCTAGCCATCATAGATTGGACCATATCCAATAGGGTTCGATTCCTCCTTTCGGACACACCATTATGTTGTGGTGTTCCGGTTGGAGTATATTGTGAGGTAATTCCACTATTCATAAGATGATCTAGAAAAGCATCATTTAGGTATTCACCTCCTCTATCCGAACGAAGTACTTTGATTGTTTTATTGAGTTGATTTTGAACTTCATTTTGGAAGACTTTGAACATTTCAAAGGCTACATCTTTGTGTCTTAACAAGTACACATACCCTTAACGACTATAATCATCAGTAAAGGTAATGAAGTATCTTTCACCATTCCTTGTCATTGCCTTAAAAGGACCACATACATCCGAATGTATGATATCTAATAAGTCTTTCGCCCTTCCATTAGTTCCACAAAAGGGTTCCTTGGTCATCTTTTGTTGTAAACAAGATTCACACTTAACAAATGAATCATCATTTGATTCCAAAAGACCATTCTTTTGAAGTGTATGTATTCGATCTTTGTTTATGTGACCAAGGTGACAATGCCAAAGATAAGTCTTACTCAAATCCATTTTGAGTTTCTTGGTGCTTGATTGGTACAACAAGTTATCAATAGATGTGTTATCATGTACTAATTCATAAATGTCATAAATAAAAGACATTATTCATGAAAACATAAATATCGTTGTCCACAAACTTTAAATCATAACCATATTGTCTTAAAAGAGAAACGGAGATAATGTTCCTAGTCAAACTAGGAGCATACAAAGTGTTTTTCAAAACAACTTCCAAACCATTTGGAATCTTCAAAACATAGATCCTTGGGCTTCGACATCAACCTTTGCTTTGTTGCCCATGAAGAAGTGTATATCCTTTCTTGAAATGCTTATTTCTATTGACCTCCTGCTACAAATTGCAAATATGAGTTCCACATCCGGTATCCAATACCCATATGTTAGAAGAAATAAAATTAAAATCAATATGGATCATGAAATTTGTAGCCGAGGTTTGCCCCGCATCCCTCTTAGCTTTCAACTCCTTGAGATAGGTTGGAAAATTCCTCATCCAATGTCCTATCTCACCACAACCAAAGAAAGGATCTTCTGAGCTAACCTTTAGCTTCTTCTCCTTTGGTTTGGTTGGTTCCGACTTTGCCTTCCCTTTGAACTTTCTCTTGACGTGTTCCTTATGCTTGGAAACCTTAGCCTTAGGTTCCGGGTGATGCCTCTTCTTATTGCTACCTCATTGATCGTGAGAACCGGTAAAACCCTTTTACCCATTCCCGCTTCGGCCGTCTTGAGCATTGCGGGAAGCTCACCAATGCTCTTGTCCCATCCATTCATGTTATAATTCATACCAAAAGTCTCAAATCTTTTGGTTAGGCCATTAAGGTAAAAATCCGTGGCAAACTCTTTTGAGACAGGACAATTTAGCCGTTCAAGTTGATCAATGTGGCTTTTCATCTTAAGCACAGAAGATGAAACGGATTGGGTTTCTTCCATATGCAGTCAAAATATGGTTTTGGGGATGGAATTTGTGGTGTCAACCTATAAGGTTTCTGCATGAAGCGCTCGAACCGTTTCGAAGTGTTCTACCCAAGCTTGAGTAAGGAAAATTTCCTTAAGTTGGGTGATCATGTCATATGCCCCATGATTTTCAAAATCCTTTTGAATATCAGGAATCATAGTTCCCAACATGAGACAAGAAACTTGCACTGAATCCTTGGTGTATTTGAACCAATCGTTATATCCATCCAAGGCATCAACGTTTGGTTCATCGGGAATAGGATCGTCCAATATGTAGGATTTCTTTTCTTGCTTGAGAACAATTCTCAAGTTTCGATACCAATCCATAAAATTGTTGTAGTTAAGACGATCCTTATCAAGTATAGCTCTTAGTGATAGGTTATAAACGGGTGGAATAATTCCGTTAGGTGGATTGTTTGCGGCCATCTATGTAATTTAACAAAGCTTAACGTTAGTATTTTCGATATCATTAAATTTTAATCGTTAATACCCTTTATGTCTCCAAGAAAATAAAAGATTAAAATCTAGAACCGAACGTTACATTCACATAGTAGTTAGGTGACCTTTATCCTACTATTGAATTAACAAGGTAGTCAACGTTTGACGATTGAAACCCTTTGCAACTTCTAGTTTTATGGGATCGGTTAAACATCATCACCTTTATACACCATGCTTTGGTGACCCTATTCACATGGTTTCTAAATCAAGTTGTCCTACTTACACACACGTGTGAATTTGCACATACAAGTGGTTAGGTGACCTTTATCCCACAAATATGGAAAACCCACCTCAAACTCACAAGTTTCCTCCAATGTGGTTAGGTGACCTTTATCCCACATCGAGTTCCCAAGTGATTCGAGTGTTGTATAAAAGGATGGTGTTAAACTTGTTTTAAAAGGATTTAAGTTTTCTAAATTTTAGATTGGAAAACTATTATGTACCTTGCATTTGCATGCATTCAAATGTATGGTACTTTGTTTGAAAACCCATTTTCAAAGTTCCTTTTGATAAAACCCATTTTATTGTGAAATCATTAACCTTTAATAAAACCAATTTTATTACCTACTGATTTCTAAGGAACCAATGTTATGCAAGTTGTTGATTTTAAGTTTTAAAATCCATATGCCAAACAAAATATAAATCAACCACAAGTCCATAACCATAGCCACCTAATATGACAACACTTGTTGACCGAAACAAGTGTGCCAAAAGGTCTCTCCTAAGGGACGAGAATGACAAAAGGCATGTGTTGGTGAACTCCCACTTGATCTCGCATAAATATGCTTCAAGTTCCCACCTTGTGTTGTGACTCTTCCACTTTATTTGGGCTTCCATTTAGGATCCAACTTCAGCTCCTAGCTTCCATGGGCCTCCAAGTTTGGGCTTTGGTCATTGGGCTAAAATCCCATCATGGGCAATGAGGTCCATTAAAGCCCAAAACCAAAATTGTAACCATGTTGCATCTTCTTTTACAAAATAATATATCCTAATACATTTTTCTCTAGTAAAAGAAATACAACTAATATACTTATTATTACAAACCAATATGAAATGAATAAATAGATTACAAACCCAAATAAATGAATATTACAACCATATTGAATAAACCGAATAAATCACAACACAAACACATATCCAAAAGGTCATGGCTAGGTTATGAACATCCAAATATGCAAGGTCTTAGAAGACCAAAATGGTTCCCCTTTAACCCATAAAACTTTCGGCCAAGGCTAACCAAACCGAAAGTTTTGGGTTTTGTCCATGCAAAATAATTTATCACCCAAATGAATTTAATTCTTCAAGAGTACCACATGCATGTAAAGTATAATATTGAATAACCAAGGGGTAACCAAAAGCTAAAAAACTTTCGGCCATATGGTGAACCACACCATAAAACCCGAAAATTTTTAGATCTATGAAGCATGTATCCGTATAAGCGGCTCTTGATGCCATTGTTGGGTTTTAACAAGATTATCAAAGTCATATAAACCCATTTATATAAAAAAAACAGCGGATATTTTAGTTTTAAATCTTGTTAATTTGATTAATATAAAACCGATTTTATATACAAAAACCCAATGCCCGGATCCATATACAAAACACATGCTATCAAAACAACCATAGGGTGTTTGAGCATACTACCTTCAAGTTTCCAGAAAATAGAAGGGAATGATGTTGTGAATGTCGAGTTTTCAATGGAGAAGATCCTCAAGCTTGTATACCCTTCCAAGCCTTCAACGAACACATAGCTGCTAGGATTTGACACTTGAACTCCTTCTTGATCTTCCATGTTCTTGGCCGAAATTATCAAGAAGAAAGATGAATTTTACTTGCAAGTTTGGTGTGTGTGTATGTGAGAGAGAGAGAGAGAGAGAGAGAAAGAGAGAAAAGTTACAACCCCTTCACACTTTTCTTGGCCAACCTACACATATGCATTCTCTTGAAAGAGTATATTAATAAATTACTTATGTTATATTTGTTACATAATAAAATGTAACATGACATAATGTAAGTAATGCATCATATTATTTAACCAACTTAAATAACATTATAAAATATCTCCCTCAAAATATATCCATATAATTTATTTATCACACAAGTGCAATTATTTAGAAACCATTTTATAAATGTCGTAAGTGTTGATATTTATTTATTAGATCATATCTTAAAACAAATATCGTGGTGTTTGTCTAGCTTGTTATTGGGTATGACCCGACTTAGATCATAACGTACTAGCCATATCAACTCTAATATGTGTCTTGGGCAGACCGAATCCAACACCCTTTCTTCAACATAGCCTGCCAGAGGGTATTGATCTTCTCCTTATCCTCCCATGGCATAAGGCTTGTAAAATCAACCTCAAAGGGTTATTTCTTCACTTCAGACAACAAGGAAGAAGTTTTAGTTGGTACTTCAGATTGGTATGATTCTTTTAACTCCTTCCTATACTTAGCAAGTTCTGATTCATATATTTTTTCTTTTGTGCTGCAGTCAGCTTGCTTACTTCATCACCTACCCCCTTGCTTCCATGAGTCTCTCAAGTAAGACTTCCTTATCTTTCGTCAATTCTTTCCTTTTCTCTTCAGCCAACCAGACTCTGGCTCAGTCAGCCTTTAGCTTTCTCACCCTATTCTCTTCCTCTTCTTGTTTCATCTCCTTTATTCTCCTTGGTTTTAGTTGTTTTGTTGCAGCATCTGCTTCATCCTTTAATCTTTGTGATATCTGCCTAAACAACATTTAAACATTTTTCTTTTACATAACTTCAGCATGTTCAAACAGAATACCATTTTCAACCAGGAATCCAACCTTTCCTCCAAACTTCCTCATCAATCTGTCCTTTCTTTTCAGTTCATAAATTTTTCTTTGATCAAGTCTTCTCTTTTCATCCTCCGCAAGCGTTTCTTGTACAACGCTGAACAAATTTTCTAAGTCGTCAAAATTCATATCGCTTAATTGTTCTTCAGTGTAGTTGTGGAGTTTGAGATAAGTCAGATATTGTTTAATCAGTCTTTTCCTATTTTCTCTTATCTTTCTCACTTCTTCCCCTTTTCTTTCAAATAGTAAATCTAGGTTTTCTTCAGACATTTCATCAAGTTCTTCAAATTTGAAACCTTGGGCCTAAAGACTAATCACTCTTGGATCTTCTCTTTTCAATTCCTCCAGTCTGGACTTGATATTTCCAATATGAACTTCAGTTAAGTTTATTTGAGGAGAAGCACATTCATCTTTTTTGTCTTTTATCTCATCTCCATCCTCATCATCCTCCATACCTGAGATATCCTCCAATATCCCAATCAGAGGTTCATTAAATTTATATTCTTCCAGCCTAACAGTCTGCAAGGGGATAGTATGAATGGGTTCTTCCGTTTGACTTTCACTCTTCTTCTCCTTATCCCCTTGTTTGTTTTCATCACTCTTCTTCTTTGGTTTCTGTATTAATTCTTCAAGTATCTTGTCACCAAATCTCTTTTTCCTTCTCACAAACTTCACAATATTGACTGGCCATTCTCTTTCATTAGCTTTAATTTCTTTTTCAAGACTTTCAATGGCGTTATCACTAATCTTCTTGATCATCTCCTCCTGTATTCTTTTAGCATCAAAGTATGCCACCAACTTCTTATCTATGTTTTCTTTTGAGGGTTCAGCAGTTGGTGCAGTTTCTTGAGGGATCTCAGCTTGAAATTTGTGTATTAAAATGGCCAGAGCATTGTCTGCCTCTTCAGTCTATTGTAACTTCAATAAACCCTCAATAACTTATTGTTCAATCTCCCATATCTTTAGTCAGCTTCTTTTTTAATTCAAACTCCTCCATAATCACCCTCTGTTCATTAATCTCTTTATTTGTTAAACAACCATTCAGAATGTCTTTTTGAATCCTTTCATTTATGATTTGATCATGTCTTTTCCTGTTCTTATCCACAAAAAGAAGTTGGTCACTTGATTTAATTCCCTTTCTTTTCTAAGGTTGCAGATGGCCAATGCTCAGCAACTGCTTTTCCTTTCTCTTTCCTCCTCTCCTCATTCTTATCAACAAGTCTGGAAGGTCCAATCTCCCTTACAACTGTAGATGGGCACTCATCTATTTCTTTCAACAAGTCTTCTAGTTCCTCATCTACTTCCTTCTCCTTCACTAACTAGAACTTATTTCATCAAAATCAGTGTTGAATTCTTCAGTTTTGTCAGACAAAATAACAATTTCACCCGAGATAGTAGCTTCTTCATTATCATCTTCAACCACAACTGTTTTGTCACTTCTGGCGCCAGTCAACACTTCATCATTACCATCCACATTATAACACCACATTCTCAAATACATTTTCAATAATCATATCATCATCAATCACATTCAAATCATCGAAACCATTCACATCATTAGCATCATTCACATCAGCCTCCCTTTCCTCATTACTGCGGCCATATAATTCACCAAGTGACTTTAAGGCATTATTATCATCAACATTCACACCAGCAACATGCATATTCTCCTATGTTTTGGTGCATCTGAGGTATTCTCAACCTCAAAGACCAAGGTTTGAATTTAATCAATGCTTGTTCCAGCTGGGACACTAACTCCCTGTTCTTCTTCTTCAAATTTTTATTTTCTTTCCTCAAATCACAATTTTTAACAACATCAAAATGTCTATCAAGCAACCTCAGTCTTGCATCTGGGGATGGTGAGTTGATTGGTGAAATTTTAATAGGTTCAGGCAATTGGGTTGGTTGAGTATGATTGGGCTTTGAAAAATGTTGTAACTTGTAGTAGGTAAAGGTTTTCTTGTTTGGATTAATGGTATATGGCTTTGACTGGGTAGCGATGTGGGAGGTGTAATGGGATGATTTATTAAATGGTAAGGGATAAGTTCTGGGATATATGGTTATGTATCAGTTTGGGTTTGGTTTTGGGTTTGGGTTTTAGTTTGGGTTTGGGTTTGTGGGGAAGATGTTGGTGATGGAATAAATGGTTCAAATGTCTGGGAAATGTCAGATGGTGAAGGAATATTAGATTCATGGCTTTGGTATTGTTGTGGTGATTGGGTTGGTGGTGAAACAGGTGGTGTCTGTGTAGAAACAACTGCATCATGCACAACCTCCCCCTCAACTTGTGTCACATTATCTACCACAACATCATTTCCTCCCTCAACATTCTCTCCTCCGTCTACAACATCTCCTCCATCATTATCATCATCACTGTCAGAGTCACTGACATCCTCCTCATCTTCCTTATTCTCTTCTTCGTCACTGCTCACCATAGGTGAAGCAAGAACTTCCATAATCTCCATTTCATTATCAACCAACCACGGAAGGATATCAAACTCCATAATCTCCTTCAGAAAACATTTGGGTCCTGAAGCACATGTGTTGTATCGGCTGTTGGAAGATCAGGATGTAAGATGTTGAATATTATTTGCAGGAAACGAGGGTATATCAAAAATCTATCCTTCTCCTTCTTCCTAACATTTGTGACCAATCCCTCAAATATCATCCAGGAGAAATTAAATGGGCGGTCATAAACTACAGCCACAGTTGCTGTAGAGATCTCTCTGCTCATTAGGGTCCATGTCCCCTTTCTCGGTGTTAAACTCTGAATAATGTTATGAATGAGAAATCGGTATAAAACATGAAACATTCCCTTCTGGAATTGAACTTCATTAATGTTGCCCTAATAGCCCAGAGTCTCCTGGAAAACTCTTAACAATCGATGAGTAGAGTATGACAACTGGACTTCAAGATTGTCTTGTAATTGGAGGCCCGCACGTATAATATTTTCAGTTATCTCAACCTCCCGGCCTAGCACAGTGGCCTCTATCCTCCGACCATTCAAATTATCTTCCAATTGAGCTGAATTCCAGAAATCAAGGTGATGATTTCAATAAATTATTGGTCTCTCAGTCAATGCAAATCGAAGGTTGGAGTGAAGCAACCATCGTATCATTAGCTCCAGTGGTCGATTCTCCTCCGTTATTTGGATAAAAACGCACATGTTGTACTTAGGCTCAAATGGATACACCATTTTCTACACAAACACAAACAAAATACACATTCAAAGCAATAATTAGTCAATTGAGAACATCAATTGAACATGAAAGTAGATATCATTGAAGAAGAAAGTATAAAACGATAGTCTTTATGAACCTGTTCTTCGACAATATTATAACCTACACATAAAACAGAATTGTCAGTAAAAATGAAAATTGAAATTCTAAACTCATATAATGAGTGTCGGAAATCATTTAATTAAAGCTTATCAAGTCGAAATTAAGTTGATGATAATATTTGAGTGGTATTAATGAGCAACGATTGGGTGACTTAGGTTGCGAGAAAGTGTATGATAATAGAAGACAGAGAGAGGGAAGGGATGATTGAAAAATTTTCTAAGTCCCTTTTTTATATCATACCCTTTGTGCATTTGAAAGAGAGTTTTAAATGATTTTTCTTATCTAGTACATGAATACTACCAAAAACACAGATTTCAAATATTCAAGCACAAAGCTTTCTCGAAAAATTATTAAATCCAAACCTGCTCGTTAACAGAGTTTTCTCATGTTTTAAAGTTATTAGAAATAAACTATGTAAATAAAATGAAAGATGTTTACTCGAATATACTGGATTGCTCGAGAAATTAATCACAAGCTTTGTAATCAAGTATATTTGTTCAAATAGATAACTTTGCTCAAGTTCAATAAATATCCTAAAATAGTAACTTAGAAATATTCCTAAATGTCAAACCTTACTCGAATACCTTGCCAACACAAAGTTTACTCGATTCTACTTAGAGAAACAAAGAGTTAGCATTGTTTGGAGATATACTTTTAAGTATTCTCAAAAAACAAAGTTTACTTGAAAATACTTCAAAAATACAAATTATTCTTGAGAATACTTATAATGTTAAATATTAACATAAAAGTGTGCTCAAAGCATAAATTGTATTCGAAACACAAAGTTTGCTAAAAAACACTTGAAATTTGCAAGTATGCTTGAAGCGCACTTGTGATATTAATTTTAATGTACAAGTGTTCTTGAAGCATGATGTTTGCTCGGTTAAGAAGGTTTACTCGTATTGGGATGTGGAATGGGTGGGACCGGCAACTCGAAAACACTTGCAATTTCAGAAATAAAGTATTCAGACATATTCAACACTTAAGTAAATCAGTATTTTAACAATTATCCTTGAAAATATACCAGGTTTACTCAATAGAGCTAAAAAGCAAGTAAATAGTAAAGTTTACTCGAAAAATTTTCATTAAGTTCATTTACAATCAAAATTTATAAAGTATGCTTGAAATAGACAAATTTCAACTAAAACACAAGCTTACTCGAAACACATATTCAAAGCATAGTTAGACACATTCATATCAAACAATCATCAAGTATTCTCGAATGAGTTAAACTTTAAATAAAACAACTTAGTTACTCGAAAGTTCATGAACATCAAAGTTCACGCGACAGTACATATTCAGACATATTCATAGCAAAAATGCAACACCTTTTGACTTAAACCTTACTTTTAACCAATTTTCTCATTTAGGTTCAAAGTTAAAGAGCAAATGGTGCATTATGAGATCAAATTTCAGTTTAATTAATCCAAATATTTTTCTCTTGTATGAAAAGATCTCAATATGGGATCATATTCATTAAGTCACCTTTCAATACTTCATTCTCAGCACTATTATGACACAGAAGGCAAGTTAATAGCAGGTATTTACATAGCAGGAATTTCATTACTTTGGTGATATGCATAAGGTTCAATTTGTTGCTTAACACATAAATGGATAACATTTATTGCACTATGATGTTCCATATATCTGCTCAAGGCTTATTTGGCTTTCTCCAGATCACCCCAAATTGACTTCAACCCCCAGATATTTGGTCGAAATATTTTCATGACAGCACATCTATAAATTTTTTTAATATTTTCAACTTTTAAAAACATTTCAAACTTTGAGGTTGAACGTTGGACTTACATGCCACGAAATACCGACTTACATACCTTACATTCAAGGTTTTTAGAACTTACAGTTATGCCACACCTCTGTAGTTCTAGTTTAAACCCTCATGTTTGTAAATTATCAACTTTTGCAATTTTATCAACTTTTAGTTGATGTTTAATCCTTTTGCTCAAATTTGTTCTTTGTCATTTACATAAGATGATTCATTTTGTGTGACCAAATACCAGCAGGCTTGTGTATGACTGGGTAGTTACTTTCCTGCCTATCTTTGGATTGATTTATCTTGAAACATGAATATTTCAACAATGTATCTCCACATTAAGTATAGCATATTCATTTTTGTTTATATCATCTCAGTTTTTACACATCATGTAAAGGTACCATACATATCAATGACTGAACTAATAGTCTTTTCATCCTATTAAATCCATATGATTGGTATAAATAATCAATCTACTATCATTTCCCATAAGGTTGGATCAAGTTTCATTGAAAAACATTTTAAGCTTCTTTTAAGCTTGAACTAAATAGTCTTATCATATCTCAACACCATTAACTTTCTCATTCTGTCAAAAATATTTTACTTTGGAAACTTCTTTGAAGATGTTCATTTTAACACAAAAGTTTTATGATCAAATAAAAGTTTTAATACAAGCAAACAATAACACAATCAAACATAATCAGAAATGACAAGAATGCATTAGCACAATCCGACTAACATAAAATTCTAATCAAGATAAATCATACATAGTTTATCATGTCCTAAGCACATAATCATTTGAAACTATCAAATCATGATCAAGTTAATAGATAAGCATACAGATACACATTTCAATGCAGATGTAATCACACTCATCAAACTATCATGAACCTTAATTACAGAAACATTGTTAAGCATAATGAATACCTAAGTTAGACATGTTCATTAATTTAAGCACATATCAAGCATATCAAAATCACATATTCAGACACAAATCACTTAGAAATCACTCAAAAAAACCTTTTTAACAAATAATCAATTAGCACATTATCACTGATCAAACTTCATCAGAGCTGATCATGCCTAAAGCTTTTAATAGAAAGCTGAATCTAGATTTATCTAGTGGCTTGGTGAACAAATCAGCCAAGTTGTCACTAGTGTCAACTCTTTTCATTTCTATTAGTCCTTTCTCATTGCAATCTCCGATAAAGTAGAGTTTGATTTCAATATGCTTGGTCTTTGAGTGTTGAACAGGATTCTCAACAATGAAAATAGGAGTGTTCAAGTAATTCATACCATAATCAAGCAATTGATTTTGAATCCAGAGAACTTGAGCACAACAAGCAGATGAAGCAATGTATTAAGCTTCAGTAGTTGAGATTGAAACAATTGTTTGCTTCTTGCATTGCCATGATACTAGCCTGTATCCCAATAATTGACAACCACCTAATGTTGACTTCCTGCTTATATTGGATTGATCATAGTCACTATCTATGTTGGCAAGTAGATCAAAAGCATTGTTCTTGGGATACCAAATACCCAAGTCAGGTTTTCCTTTTAGATATCTAAAGATTCTCTTGAGAGCAGTCATATTGAAATCTTGCACAAACACACACACAACAAACATGATATCTAGTCTTGAGGAAGTCAAATACATCAATGATCCAATATTAGCTCTATATTCATGTTGATCCACATGCTCCCCCTTTTCATCAACTACCATATTCTCATGTGTGTCCATTGGAGTAGAAGCAGTCTTCAAGTCTTGGCATTTGAACTTGTTCAAGCTGTCTTGTACCTACTCAAATTGACAAATGAATATTCCATCCATCTTTTGAGGAACTTGCAATCCAAGGAAGAAATTCATCTTTCCCGTAGAACTCATACAGTATTTAGACTTCATGACCTCTTCAAGCTCTAAACACATATGTTCATTTGTTGATCCAAAGATGATATCATCGACATACACTTGCAATAGAAGCAAATATCTTTCTCTTTTCTTGTAGAAGAGGGTCTTGTCAATGGCTCCTATTTGAAAACCATTAGCAAGTAGATGATTAGACAACTCATCATACCAAGATCTTGGAGCTTCTTGTAGTCCATATAGAGGCTTGTTAGTCCATATAGAGGCTTGTTAAGTTTATATACCCTATTACGATAACCGGGATCCTCAAAACATGGAGGTTGAGTGACATACACCTCCTCTTCAATCTTGCCATTTAAGAAAGCAAATTTAACATCCAGTTGAAACACTCTTATGTTCTTAGAATCTGTATAGGCCAAGAAGATTATAATTGCTTCTAGGCATCCAAGTGAAACTAATCTTGCCTTGTTCTTAATTACAATCCCTCTTTCATGCTTCTTGTTTCAGAAAACCCACTTGGTACCAATTGCAAATTTTCCCCTTGGTTTGTCAACTAGCTCCCAGACTTGCAGATTTCTGAACTGAGCTAACTCTTTCTGCATTGCTTCTACCCAACTATTGTACTTCAAAGCTTGAACTATGTTCTTAGGTTCTATTTGGGATAGAAAGCAGGAATACAAACAAATGTTTACAGATTCAGATGCACTGCTAGTCACTCTTTCATGCACGTCGCCAATTATGTTTCAGTAGGATGATCTCTTTGAACAGAAGAAGTTTGAATGATTTGATTTTAAGTAATATTCGAAACAAGATTTGAGCCATTGAGATCTGGTTCTTCAATTATCAAATCTGATGATTCATTGTTCATTGTAGCTTCTTCAACATTTTGAGTTGATGTTGATCCAATATCATTTCCCATATTCAAGTTTTGAAACAAAGTTTTAAACCTTGATTGTCTTTTAGTTTGGTCTTGATCTTGTTGGTCACTTGTTTGATTAGCATTCATGTCTTGATTTTCTTGATCATGTGGATGATCAAGATGTTCATTTTGTTCATCTTCATTTTTATCTTTAGAAACATTTTTATTAGAAGATAACTCATGATCCTTATCAGGAACTTTGGACCATAATATTTCCAAATCAACTTTCCTTTCAAAAGATACTTCAGTGGCACTTGTTCTATAACAAATTTCATTAAAGTCTTCAGGATAGATCTTGAAATATTTAATCAACTTCTCTAGATCAAACAGCCATGATGCACTATCAACAGTATTGAACTGAGTTTCATTAAATAATATATCAGAAGATTCAATAACACTCAAATTATGTTTCACACATACTCTGTAAGCTTTTGAGTGTGAAGAATATCCAACAAAAAAAATCTAAAGATTTTGATTGAAACTTGTTCAAATAATCTTTAGTATCTAACAAAGAGCATTTGCAACCAAATGGCTTGAAAAACTTGATGTAGGGATTTCTTTTGAACAAAATCTCATAGGGAGTTTTGTCTTGTCTTTTGTTGAGAAGGACTCTGTTATGAACATAACATGCAGTGTTGATTTCTTCAATTAATGTTCAGCCCAAAAGGTCACATGCAAATAAGCATCTGCAAGCATGGTTCTTGCAAGCTTCAATTATTGTTCTGTTTCTTCTTTCTACAACACCATTTTGTTATGGAGTTCTAGGGGAACTGAGTTGTTGAAATATTCCTTTAGCTTGACAAAATTCAGTTATTATCCCGTTCTTGAACTCAGGGTCATTATCACTTCTCATAACCTTCACCCTTGCATCTAATGGATTATCAATCCTGGTTACACAACTTTTGATCATCTCAGCAGCTTCATCTTTTGAATTCAGAAAGTATACCCATGTGAATCTAGAATAATCATCAATAATCACCAAACAGTACCTTTTTTTACCAATGCTTGTAACACTCACGGGACCAAAGAGATCCGTATGAAGCATTTCAAGTATTTGTTCAATGGAGTTTATGAATTTTGTCTTGTGAGATGATTTATGATGCTTTCCCTTGTGATATGAAATGCATTTGTCATCCAGCATGAACTCTCTTGTAGGTAAACTAATGACATGTTCACCTTTAACAAGTTTGTTCATATTCTTGAGATCCACATGACATAACTTTCTATTCCACAGTTTTGTTTCATTTTCAGTTGATTTGTAGACAAAGCATGTTCCACTTCTGGAAATGGCATCTTTCATCCTTAGTTCATACTAATTTCCATTTCTAGGGGCCATCATCATAATCATATCAGGTGGAGTCACAAACTCAGGTTTCAGTATGAAACAACGAGATTCATCAAATCCAACATTATAACCTTTATCACACATATGTGAGATGCTCAAAAGATTATATTGTAAACCTACCACATGAAAAACATCGTCAAAAGACACTTTCCCATTGGTGAGTATACATTTTCCCACAATCTTTCCTCCATTCTCACCACTACCAAAAGCAACTATCATAAATGACCAATGATCTTTTATCACAGGTCATGTGCCTGGAACATCCACTATGAATATACAATAAGTCATTCATTACTATGAACTGTTCCTACACAATTCAAGAGAAAAAGATCAGTTAAGTGATGATCACAAACTACTTCACCTTGTAAGTCATCAGCAACATCATCATCAGTTGCATTTGGTTTGGATCCTCGTACACTAATTCACAAGACACATCAGTCTCATATCCAGTTTCATATGAGTTTCCAACATAAGGAATTATTCTTGTGCATTCTTCAATGACTATTTTCCTTTTCATGATTTGTACATGAGTGTTAGGGCACAGATTTTTATGTTGAGGATATGTTATCCTTATGTGACTTTTGGATTAGTTATCCTTAAGATATGTTCCAGGTTACGCAGGATCAAGGATCCTTAGTACTTATTGTTCAGTAACAGTTGTATTCTTTGAATGGTGTTGTATTTAGCAGGTATAACGGCTAAAAGACCAAGTCTACCCACTAATTCTCAACTCAATGGAAATAGCACGTGGTAAAAGTGGATGCAACGTTTCTATGGAGTATTGGTGGATTTGTTGGGATGTCAGTTAGCATCTTTTTGTATTTATAATGAGCTATATCGGTTTAGGTCACACATAACATACACACCATAGTTCGCAGAGATTAATCCAGCTACTATCACTTGCACTTAGTATTTCTTGTACTCACCGATATTAAGCTCCACCTTTGTAATACCTTTTTTTATTAATATATTAGTTATAGACAATGGTCATCACCCGGAGTTTTTGTCCCGGCGATCCTTAAACGATCAAGGGCTTTTCCTTGTAACAAATCTTTGCGTTCTTATCTATTTTTGCTACATATTCATTGTTATTATACAAGCATTCTACCTCACAAAACCGATTTTTTTACATAATTCTTAAAATCGACTTTTGACCAAAACAATTTGGCACCCACCGTGGGGCATCTGGTGATTTAATCCAGAAGATTTGTTACCAATTTTCAACCTTTCAACCTATAACATTACCAATGGCCTCTCAACAAACCTTTGCTTCAACCATCAAACCTTCATCACTTTTTCTATCATCAAAAGCTTCATTGTCAATTCCTCCTCCACCCATGGGAAGAGGTCCAACGCTGCTCGGAGCAAGAAGAAAACCCAAGTCTTCCAAGGCTCCAAGTCCTCTGCTGCCACTTCTGTGGTAACTTCTAACAATAATGTTTCCGCTATGTTTTTACAAGTTAAGGCGTACATGGAGAAGCAGAACAAAACCAACCAGAGGATCCTACGCGAAATTGAAGAGCTCAAGAAGACAATGAGGCCAGTGGAGGATCATACTCCCTTGATGCCAAGGATGCTGGATTTCCTCACTCCAGGATTTGTGGATCAACATGGTCAAGGATCCTCCATCCTTCAACCAGGATCCATGGGTCAGCATGCTCAAGGATCCTCGATCTTCTAGCAAGGATCCTCTATCCTTCAACCATGATCCATGGGTCAGCACACTCAAGGATCCTCGATCTTTCTGAATGATCATGCATCCTTCAGCCATGATCCTCTGGATTGTTTCATCAAGGATCCTTCAACTATCATCCTCAAGGATCCTTCGTGCAGAGTCAAGGATCCTCGGGACTTCAACATCAAAGGTCGTCAGAAGTTCACGAGGGAGACTTCATCCCTATGCAGACCATTGCTTCAGGTGGACCAATTATCATAGTTGATGCTTCTTATCCTGGATTCTCTTCTGGGGTGCCAACATTTAATCAACAAAGAGGTAACCTTTATAATCATATATCTTTAGATACTAACCTTGGTTCTTCATGGGATATAGGTATCAACCAAGCCATTGCCAAGGAACTAGATAAACTGAAGGATATGATATCCAGTGTTCCAGGAGTGGTTCGACCCATTCCTGGAATTCCTAAGGAAGCCATAAGCCATCATGGTTTGCTACACCAATATGTGATGCTGAAACCCCGAAGCGCTTTCAAACCCCCAACATGAAGGTTTACGATGACTCAACCGTTCCAGATGAACATGTGGCTCCATACAGAGAAAGAATGGAAATCAATCCCATTCCAGAAAGACTTAATAAAGCCTGCCTGTGCAAAGGTTTTGGATCCGGTCTCAAATGGCTGCTAAGTCTACCTCCTTACTCTGTTAATTTATTTTCACATCAACTTAATTTGTTCAATAGCCAATTTTCTTGTAGTAGAAAATTTGAGAAATTAGCTAGTGATTTATATCGTGTTGTCCAACCTTGTGATAAATCCTTAAGGGATTTTTTCACCAAGTTTGGAAGGGAGGCCTTAGAAATCTCAAATCTTGACATGGCTACGGCTATTGAGGCATTCAAGATGGGGTTACAAAAGGGCTCCCCATTTTATGATGATCTTGTTATGACCCCATGAAGGACATTAGATGAAGTCAGAAATAGGGCGCTCAGATTCATATGACTGGAGGATGATTAAAGGATCCAGTAAAGGTTGGGTACTTCAACAAAACAGGTGTCACCCGACAAGAAACAAGGATCCTCCTACAGGAACAGTTCCAAGCCATATTCAAAGTTCAACAACCAAAATGTCAATATGGTCGAAGAAGTTGACGATGATGAAGATTATCCAAAAATATCCGAGTATTGCTTTTTCGTTGACACTCATGGCATAATATTTTCCATGAGAGATCTTGGAGAAAAAGCGACAAGGCCTCGGAAGAATAAGAAGTCAACATTCTTCAAGGATAAGTCCAAATGGTATGTATTCCATGAAGACTTCGACCACATGAACGATGATTGTATTGGTCTAAAAGAGAAACTGGGTGTCTTCTAAGCAATGGTCACTTCGAGGAGCTGATGGGAAGAATAAAATCATGGATCTAGGATCCCGAAGAAATCCCATATAAAGCAGCTCCACCACCACTTGATGCATAGATTATCAATTTTATTTCTGGGGGTTCGGACATCTGTGGAACCTCATTCTCCTTGGCGAAACGACATGCCAAAGAAACCAAACTGGAGAGCGGTGAAAGACATAAAAGAACAATAACTTTAACCGATCAAAGGATCATAACCTTTGACGAGGTAGATCGCATGCACCTTCAGGATCCTCACCGTGACAGTTTGATCTTACTTTATTTATTTCCAAACACGACGTTCGCAGGATCCTCGTAGATGGAGGGATTTCAGTGAACATAATTCAGGCCGATATACTCAAGAAAATGAACATCCCTGAAGCAGAAGTCACACCAAGATTTTATGCCTTTTTGGTTTTAGTGGAGAAACCAAAAACACATTGGGGGACATCAAGCTTCCTATTTACATTGAGGGAGTCAATTTTTTCCAAAAGTTTTGTGTTATAGATTACTTGTCATTTTGTAGTGTGATTCTTGGCAGGCCCTGCATACACGAGATGAAAGCAGTAGCCTCCACCTATCATCAATGTATCAAGCTCCCAACCCCATAGGGAGTAGTGAAGACTGACAGCGACCTAGTGGAGGCAAGTAATTACTATACTTCCTCTATGAAGCTAGCTACGAAGCTAACCATCGCATAGCTATCAAAGCACAATTCAAGAGAGGTACTGGAGGATAGGGAAAATATTTAAAAGAAGTATCCTTGGACCCCCGAGGATCCAGATGTAAAGGTGTCTATAAAATATAGTATCTCCAGCAACATTAAAGAGGATCTGGTATCCTTCCTTAAACAAAGGAAGTCCACCTTTTGCTTCAAACACTCTGATATGGCTGGTATATCTAAAGATATTATTACACATAAGTTAGGAATAGATACATCTATTAGGTCTGCCCACCAGAAATGGAGCTAATTTGTGCTTGAAAGAAATATCATTAACCAAGAAGAGGTCAAAAAACTTCTCAAAGCAGTATGATAAGAGAGGTAAAGTATCCAATACGGTTAGCAAATTTAGTGGTAGTTTCTAAAAAAAATGGAAAGTGGAGTATGTATCAATTTTACTTATTTAATCAAGGCATGTCCCAAAGATCCTTTCCCCTTACCACACATTGACTCCATGGTGGATGCTACGGCAGGATATGAAATTCTTACTCTTATGGATGCTTCCTCTGGATTTCAAAAAATTCAGATGGAACCATCTAATCAACATGATACAGCATTCATGAGTCCTACCGACATATATTGTTATATTGATATGCCGTTCGGACTAAGAAATGTAGGGGCAACTTACCAAAGATTAGTCAACATGATATTCAAGGATCAGCTAGGAAAGATCGTGGAAGTCTGCATAGATGACATGGTAGGGAAGTCAAAGAAAACTGAGTATCATTTTAAAGATCTTAAAGAAGCGTTCAACATCCTGTATCAATATAATATGAAGCTAAACCCATCAAAGTGCGATTTTGGCGTTAAGCCTCGGAAGTTCTTAGGATATATGGTGACTAAGAGGAGAATAGAAGCAAGTCCTAAGCAGATTGAAGCCATCATCAATTTGAAGTCTCCAGTGAATGCTAAAGATGTCCAAAGACTGACGGGAAGGATAATTTCCCTAAATAGATTCATTACCAGATCATCAGAGGCGCGCAAAGACTTCTATGATATTATGAGGAAGAATAAGAAGTTTCAATGGACTCAAAAGCATGAGGATGCGCTGAAGGCTCTTAAGGATTATCTATCCTCAGCACCAGCCTTGATGAAGCCAATATATGGTGAACCGTTGTCCTTATACTTAGCCGTTTCGAGTAATGCAGTCAGTGCTTTTTAGCCAAGGATCATGAAGGTCAACAGCATCTGGTATATTATGTAAGTAAAGGCCACTTAGACGTAGAGGTCAGGTATTCTCATGTTGAGAAATTAATTCTTTCTTTAATTATGGCCTCAACCAAGTTGAGACATTTTTTTGAAACGCCTACTATTATTGTAAGGACTAACTATTCTGTTAAGAATACGCTTAGAAAACCAGAAATGTCAGGTAGGATGGCCAAGTGGGCTATGAAGTTGAGCGCATATGATATTTAGTATGAGCCTAGAATAGCCATTAAGTCCCAAGCACTTGCAGACTTTGTGGCTGATTTCAGTAGTGACATGCAAAAGGAAGCTTATCTAGAGGTTCAGCAACTAGAAGAAACTAAGGATCCTTGGATCCTCTTCATATATGGAGCATCCAATGTAAGAGGGAAAGATTTGGGCATACTCCAGAAATCGCCACAGGGGGACATAATACCCTAGTCCATAGCATGTGAATTTCAATCCACCAACAATGAGGCAGAATACAAAGCAATTATTGCAGATTTGATTTTTGCCAAACAAATGAGGATCAGGTATCTTCAAGTTTATATAGATTGTTTACTTATAACTAACCACTTTAACGGTTCTTACACCGTGAAAGGTGAGAATATGATCAAATATTTAGAAATTATGAAGGAATTAACGAAGTCCTTCGAGTTGTTTAGTATTATTCAGGTATCGAGAGAAGAAAATGTTGGGGCAAATGCCTTAGCAAACTTAGCAACATCCTTGAAGATCCTGAATTACATAAAGATACCTATCATTTACATATTCTCTCCCGCAGTTGGGGAACAGGAAGTAATGGAGGTAACAACGGATTGTTCAAAAGAACTTAAGGATCCTTCATCCTCTTCAAAAGTAGGATCTTGGATCCTACCAATCAAGAAATTCCTCCAAGATGGATAAATCCTTACAGGGGAAAATCCAAAAGCTTTCAGAATAAAGGTATCACAATTCATTATATTATTGTATATAGAAAGTCTCTTGCAGGTCCCTACTTGAGGTGCATTAAGGATCCTGAAATACAAGAGGTCCTTCAAGACTTCCATGAAGGTGATTACGTCAACCACACAGGGAGAAGAGGATTATTCTCCAGGATACTTAGGATTGGATACTTCTGTCCAATAATAAAGAAAGATGCCATGGAGTACTCAAGAAAGTGTGATGCTTGCCAAAGAAATGGCAATATCCTGCACCAGCCAGCAGAACATATGTATCCTATATCCTTTTCATGGCTTTTCATGAAATGGGGAATGGATATTGTTGACAAGCTACCAGAAGCACCAGGTGGAAAGGTTTTTATGCTTGTTATGGCAGATTACTTCTTAAAATGGATTGAAGCAAAAGCATTCGTTCAAGTCCATGACAGGGAAGTTATATCCTTCATTAAATAAATATTATAACTAGATTTTGGTATCCCATCTGAAATTGTTTGTGATAATGGATCCCAGATTATCGGGAAAAGAACTATTAACTCTTGTGACAGTTGGTGCATCAAGATGATCACTTCTACACCAGTTTATCCTCAAGCCAATGATCAAGCAGAGTCAAGCAACAACATTATCATCAACAACTTAAAGAAGAAGTTAGGATCCAAGAAAGGCAAGTGGGCTGAGGAACTTCCTTATATCCTTTGGGCTGATAGAACAACACCCAAGAATGCAACAGGTCAAACACCTATAGAGATGGTGGTTCCTACTGCTAGAACAAGCATACGTGATCCTCAGGCCAACGATGAAAGTCTTATCCAGGATCTAGATACTGTCGATGAGCTCAGAAACCTAGCAAAGATCAGAATGGCGCATACCAACAAAGGATAGCTGGGGCATACAACAAGAACGTAAGAATTCAAAATTTTCAAGAAAGAGATTTTGTATTAAGAAAGGCTTTCCAAAAAACAACTAATCCCGCAGACAGAAAGCTTGCACATAAGTGGGGAGGGCCCTACCTGATTAAATTAGAAGCAGTAAATGTGGCATATCATCTACTTACCATGGAAGGTGACCGACTGCCAAGAGCATGGAATGCTATCCATCTTAGGAAATACTTCGTTTAATTAGGATCATAGATCCTTAGAGTATCAAGGATCCTAAAGTTGGTAAAATCTTATCTTATCATTTATTCATTTCAGATTTATATAACTAATCAAAAGAAACTATATTCTTAACATTTATTTTTCCAAGCTTTAAGTGATAATGAAGATGTCAATAAGAGATTCAATGGTTAAGAGGTTGGCCACCTCTCCCCCAGGCTTAAGGTACATCAATATCTATCTAGTCTAATCCCATGATTAAGGTGTAATCCCCGATGATCACACCTTATAAGGTTTAAAGGTTTTCACCTTTCTCACGAATTAGAGTTTCTACACTCTCGCATGTAGCGCACGTTATCCAAAGTATAGTTTGGGGCAATGGGACCAGTACACGATTAGTGGCTGACAATTTCATTGCTTTCGGCTATATGGAGAATCATACGAATTAATGGTAGACGTACCATACACAAGGTTTTGACGTTTTCACAGTATAACATTCGTAAATTTGGGCTTGTCCTCAGTCTGGGCTTGTCCCCAGTTTGTTGGGCTTGTCCCCAGTTTATTTGGGCTTGTCCCCAATTTATTTGGGCTTTTCCCCAGCTTGTTGGGCTTGACCCTGGTTTCTTAGGTTTAATCCCAGTTAATATGATAAGCTATTTGCATCAGGTATCCTGAGTCTAACTACAAGGATCGTGGAAGCATTCACATTTGTTGTATCTTAGGTCTAATCAGACCTTACGGTATGATCTTTACTTATCAAATTACATTCAATCAGAATAAGTCTTTAGAAATTCTTAAATTTTAGTGTCCAAGATCCTTAATCTGCGTTTACAAGGATAATTTACTCTTGAAACTTTTCTTAAAACCTTTCTTAAAACTTTTTATGAATCTAAACTATAATAATTGTGCTTTCGTAACAATAAACAGTAAGCAGAGAATCAAAAGGTTTAAGTTATTATTATTAAAAGGTCACCTGGACTTACCAAAAATCTTAACCCGGATTTCACCATACAAAAGATGGACCATCCATCTAGGTTAAGCAGGTGTTACTAACCGTTCATAAAGTGCAGGAAAGATAAAGGAAAGGGCATGAAAGGCTTCATCCTCGGAAAAAAAAAGATCCACCCACCTTTGCTACACCCTCATAATTGTCTTAGGATCACAGATCCTTTACCCTAGTTAACTATTGTCTTAGTACAAACCATCAAATATCCATAAAACACAAGCAAATAAAACAAATGGGGTCAGGCCTTGTATTCTTTATCCTTCATTTCTCACTTTAGCAGCCTCCTCCTCTGTTGCTGCATCCTTCCCTACTTCAGCCATCCCAGCTTCATGCCCACCAGCTGCAGTCTCCGTGCTCTCACCGGCCTCATCCTCACTACCACCCAATGCTGCCAGGGCTTGTTTCCATTTCGCCAAATCGAATGCCGACTTGTAAAAGGAAGGATCATTGGCCTCAGTCACGATCTTGATCCTAGCTTAAAGAACAGATTTGGCGGCTCAAATTTTAGATTCGTTGGATGCATGGGTCACCTTCTCTTGCAGCTGGGCTTCAATTGAGGATGCATGTTCCTCTGCCTGCTTCTTCTCCTTGGTCATCTTGGAGTTGGTCTTGTCCTTAGCAGCGGCCATAGCTCTCTTTCTTGACAAAGTCTCTTCCTAATCCTTGAAATCCTTGTCATAGTAGCTTTCGGCAGAATCCATGGCTTGTATATAACAAAAAAAATAAGTTGAAGAGGATTTGGGGTCCACAGCCGCAAACAAAGAGGATAAAGGATCCTTAAAGTGGTGATGAGATACTTTCCAGTCTTGAAAGGATCTTTCGGCTCAGCAGACCTCTTTCTTTTGGAAGCTCCGGACTTGCCACGAGTTGTTACGGGACGCGACTCATGGATTGGAGTGGTCTTCGGAGTTTCCCTCTTCACAATGAGACAATAAATGTCACACCCGGCCCTAAACGGCGGAGACAGCCGGGCGCACGCGAGTGGGGATTGATAGTCAAGCACGGGTCATTGCAAACATTTAAGAAAAATAAAATTTCCATTGCGCATGAAATGTCTAGCACAAAACACATTACATTGTTTAGAATTACATAAAAACATCCAAGTATGAAAATCATTGAAGATTTCCGCGCCATATCCCCTTACGTGGCGGGAACAACCGCGCGCGTCGAAGGGATAGAACCAAAATCTTCCAAAAAGCTAATTTTAGATGTTCTGCGTGAGGTGCTCTATGTGTGACTCCATGCGCTACCTAGTTGTCTCCTGAAAGACACGTAAAAACATTTGAATCAGTATAAACTGAGTGAGTTCACAAGTTTTAGTAACTTGATAAATCGTATTGCATCATAATCTTGATACAACCATACTAAAACATATTTCTGATAACATCATAAAACACATGCTTTGTGAATTCGTATTGAAACATAGTTCTGATAACATATTCCTGATAAAACCGTTCCGCGGGTTACGCGCAAACATTTCTGGAAAACGTGCTCGTCTATGCAATGTGGCGCTGCCACTACGAGCAAAATAAAGTAATACCGTCCCGCGGGTCACGCGCGGACATCTCTGAAAAACGTGCTCGTCTATGCAAAGTGGCGCTGCCACTACGAGCGAATTAATAATACCGTCCCGCGGGTTACGCGCGGACGTTGTGCCGGAAAAACAAGGCGCTCGTCCATGCAAAGAGGTGCGACCCCTACGAGCGGGCTCAATCCCATAGTACTGCCCCATGACCATACTAGGCACTCGTCCATGCAAAGAGGTGCGACCCCTACGAGTGGGTTGATCAAACCAGCAGTCCCTATCCTTAGAGTTCCAATGGTAAAGTGATCACTTACTCGTATCGCACTCACATCGAAAACCATAGATAACCGTTTGCATTGCTCGAAAAATATTCCATAAAGAAACATAATTTAAACACATAATCGCTTGCATTACTTGTAAGAGTACCATGATAAAACATAATTTAGGTACGTGTCCCTCGCCCCGAAAACAGTTTAAAACAGTGAAAATAGTGAAAATAGGGGCTGTGAGACTCACCTGTGGTTCTTGTTAAGAGACTAATCGAGATTCGGGTTTCTTGGTGTTAGGCTCGAAATTGAAAGTCTAGAATATGATTAAATAACAAGAAATACATATATTATGATCAAGAAATCGGAGAATATAAGGGTTGGAAAGTAGATCTCAAGGTTATAATCTCGGCTTACCTAGTACAGGAACGGAAATGAAACGGATGCTGATTTGCAGTTTTAAGAGTTTGTAGTGTGTTTGGGTGATAATTTAGGTTACATATTTATAGGCAAACTCAAGGGAACACAATCCCTTGCTTTAGGGGGTTGAAATTCTTTCATATCTAGGTGTAATGATGATAAAGTATGGAAATTATTATTATAAATTTAAAAGAATGGAGGTGATTGGTCCTAGGGAGTGGTTAGAAAGATTCTGATTGATTTTGACAGGACATGCAGGACTGTGGTTGGTGGGAGTAGGTATGGCTGACAGCTGACATTTCGTGTTACAGTATACTTTTCCTGGTACTGTTGTCAGTGTGCAGTCAAAAGGTAAAAAAATCTCTGAAACACGTAACTGGTTCCTTCTGGGCGGGGGAAATCCCCATACATTTGAGAAATAGACTAAGTGTTTTGTGCGTGTAGCCTTGCGCGTATAGCCTTCTGCGTGTAGGCTATTTCTTTGCTGCGGGTAGGTGTGTAACCTTCTCGCAGTCAGGGACGTTGAGTTTCATTTGTAGATTCTCCATGAGGCCTTGGTATTTCAACATAGTGATCAGTTATGTTGAAGTCAATTCCATCCTGGAGCTTCAGACAAACTAGCTCTCAATGTTCCCGCCATGCGGGGAGGTTAGTTCCCTTTCCGTACGCGCATAAATGATTTGGGATGCACCCGCCTTAGCATCAAGCGGGGTGGTCAACCCATTAGACACTATGAAATTAAGTTATGAAAACATAAAGCCAAAACATTCGCGCATGGCGCATATAACATATGCCCGCGCTGATTCTAACATGGCGCGCTCGCGCAGGGTGCATACAACATATGCATGCGCTGGTTCTAACATGGCGCGCTCGCGCAGGGTGCATACAACATATGCACGCGCTGGTTCTAACATGGCGCGCTCGCGCAGGGCGCATACAACATAATTACCTAATAATTAGGTTGATTACTTGGTTTATGGGATTGGGAAATTACCGGGTGTCACATTCTCCCCCTGTTAGAAGAATTTCGTCCCGAAATTTAGGAGACGTTGCTGGCAGAAGCCATGCTTTGAAAGAGGTGTGGGTATTTCTTGCGCATTTGGTCTTCTCTTTCCCAAGTGAATTCAGGCCCACGCCTCGAGTTCCATTGAACCTTTACTAACTTGATTCGACTTCTTCGCAACTTTTGTTCTTTCCAATCGGTTACTGCTATAGGTTCTTCTACGAAGTGTAGTCGTTTGTCGATGTGAATCTCGTCCAACGGTAGAATTAACGTTTCGTCGGATAAGCACTTCTTGAAGTTGGACACATGGAACGTATCATGAACTCCACTAAGTTCGGCGGGTAAACGGAGTTTATAAGCAACCGGACCGATCCTTTCCAGAATCTCAAATGGTCCAATATAGCGCGGATTTAATTTTCCTCGCTTGCCGAAACGGGGGACTCCTTTCCATGGAGAGACTTTCAAAAGCACTTTATCCCCTACTTGAAATTCCAATGGTTTTCTTCTCGCATCAGCATAGCTTTTCTGTCTGTCGCGCGCTGCCTTAAGGCGATCCCGTATCTGAAAAATCTTATCCGTCGTTTCTTGGATCAATTCTGGACCAGTCATTTGTTTGTCACCCACTTCAGCCCAACACAGTGGGGATCTACACTTGCGCCCATATAAGGCTTCAAACGGCGCAGCCTTGAGGCTTGTGTGATAACTGTTATTGTATGAAAATTCAACCAATGGGAGATGAGTATCCCAGCTACCTCCGAAATCGATTGCGCACGCGCGCAACATATCTTCTAATGTCTGAATTGTTCGCTCGCTTTGTCCATCCGTTTGGGGATGATAAGCCGTACTCATGTCAAGACGAGCACCTAAAGCCCCTTGTAACGATCTCCAAAATCTTGAGGTGAACCGACTATCTCTATCAGAAATGATGGACACCGGGACTCCATGTTTTGAAACTACTTCTCGAATATACAATCGGGCTAACTTCTCCATCTTATCGGTTTCCTTGATCGGCAGGAAGTGTGCTGACTTAGTTAGCCGGTCAACTATAACCCAAATCGTGTTGTAACCCCCAGGTGTCCTTGGCAGTTTGGTAATGAAGTCCACAGAGATTTGTTCCCACTTCCACATGGGAATTTCTGGCTGTTGAAGCAACCCCGACGGTTTCTGGTATTCAGCCTTCACCTTCGAACACGTCAGGCACTTACTGACATACGTCGCGATGTTGCCCTTAAGGTTGGGCCACCAATATAGCGCTTTAACATCTTGGTACATCTTGTCTGCGCCAGGATGTACAGAATACCGCGTTTTGTGAGCTTCGTTTAACACTTGCTCGCGCAATCCTCCCTTGAGGGGGACCCATATGCGGTTAGCAAAATATCGAGTGTCGTTCTCTTTGCGCTCCAAATCCTTAACCATACCCCCAAGGGATTCGTTCTTGACAAACTCTGGTTTCAAGGCTTCTTGTTGGGCTTCTCGGATGCGGGTAGTGAGGTCTGCGCGAATGGTCAATCTTAGAGCCTTAACTCGTAGCGTCCTTGCGCGCTCTTTCCTACTTAGAGCGTCTGCTACCACATTCGCCTTTCCAGGATGATACTTTATTTCACAATCATAATCATTCAATAACTCAACCCATCTTCGTTGCCTCATGTTTAAATCCTTCTGATCAAATATGTGTTGGAGGCTCTTGTGATCCGTAAAAATCAAACACTTAGTACCATAAAGGTAATGGCGCCAAATCTTTAGCGCGAAAACAACTGCTCCAAGTTCCAGATCGTGCGTGGTATAGTTCCTTTCATTGACCTTGAGCTGACGAGAGGCGTACGCTATGACTTTGTTTCTCTGCATAAGGACACATCCGAGTCCTTGATGTGAAGCGTCGCAGTAGACGACGATATCATCCGTCCCCTCGGGCAGAGACAAAATTGGCGCACTACATAACTTTTGCTTTAACATTTGAAACGCTGCTTCCTGGTTTTCGCCCCAATCAAACTTCTTATCTTTCTGGGTTAGCGCAGTCAGAGGTAAAGCTATCTTGGAGAAGTTCTCAATGAAACGTCGATAGTAGCCAGCTAGTCCTAGGAATTGCCTCACCTCAGTTGGGGTTTTTGGCGCCTCCCAATTTTCGATGGCTTTGACCTTGGAAGGATCGACGTGTATTCCTTTCTCATTTACGACGTGACCGAGAAAGTGAACCTCTCTAAGCCAAAACTCACACATGGAAAACTTCGCATACAACTTTTCTTTCCTCAACAATTCCAAAATCAATCTCAGGTGTTGCTCATGCTCAGCTTCGGTTCGGGAGTAAATCAGAATATCATCTATAAACACAATCACAAACTTATCCAAGTATGGTTTGCACACACGGTTCATCAGATCCATGAATACAGCCGGCGCATTAGTTAGCCCGAAAGGCATCACTAAGAACTCATAATGGCCGTATCTAGTTCGGAAGGCTGTCTTCGGCACGTCTTCCTCATGGACCCTAAGTTGGTGGTATCCTGACCGTAGATCTATCTTCGAATAATAACTGGATCCCTGCAATTGGTCAAATAAGTCGTCAATCCTCGGTAAGGGGTACCGATTCTTGACTGTCAGCTTGTTCAGCTCCCTGTAGTCAATACACATTCTGAATGAACCATCCTTCTTCTTTACAAACAGTACTGGAGCTCCCCAAGGTGAAAAGCTTGGGCGTATGAAACCCTTATCCAATAGTTCCTGCAACTGGTTGGATAGCTCTTGCATCTCAGATGGAGCTAATCGATAAGGCGCTCGAGCCACTGGCGCAGCTCCTGGGACCAAATCAATTCGAAACTCGACTTGTCGCGGCGGCGGTAATCCGGGCAAATCTTCAGGAAAAACTTCTGGGAATTCGCGCACCACTGGTAAGTTTTCAATCTTTCGCTCATCTCCTTTCTTCTCTACTACGTGCGCCAGGAAGGCGTAGCATCCTTTCCTCAGGCACTTGCGCGCCTTTAGACACGAAATGAGTTTTGTCACAACTCCACTTCTTTCCCCTTGAATTACCAAGGTTTCTCCGCTCAACAGTGGGATCTGAACCTGCTTCTCATGGCAAATAACCTCCGCGTGGTTCTCGACTAACCAATCCATACCTACCACAATGTCAAAACTTCCCAAGTCTATTGGCAACAAGTTAATATTGAATCCGTGACCTCCCATGACCAATACACATTGCTCAGTCCTCTCGTTTGCGCATATCTGCCTACCATTGGCTAGTTCTATAGTATAAGGTATGTCTAGCCTACTGGTCGCTAGGCCTAGGGAGTTTTTAAACTCAGTGGATATGAAACTTAGGTCAGCGCCAGTATCAAATAAGACAGATGCAAAATGGTCGTTAAGTAGAAACGTACCAGTTACTACATTCGGCTCTTCTTTTGCTTCGCCCGCGCCGATCACAAAAGCTCTCCCGCGAGCTTGATTTCCCTTTTGCGGGCAATCCCGACTAAAATGCCCTGGCTTCCCGCATGCGTAGCAGTTGTCGCTCGCTCCAGCTTCTCTGATACGGCAATTCATCGTCTTGTGCCCTGGTCTGCCACATTTGGCGCATTCGATTCTTGCGCATTCACCCTCGTGGTGATACTTGCATCTGCTGCACCATGGGCGAGGCCCGCTGTACCCTTTTCGCGGTGGCTCTGCGGCTTGAATCGCGTAAGCCCTTACGCTCTCTTGCTTCTTGAACGGTGGCTGCTTGGAGTCGGACCCTCGGTGGTGAGAGTTCCACTTCCTCTTGGGATCAGAGGTTCGCTGCTCGATTTCGCGCGCAGTTAACATGCCCGCACGGACCGTATCCCTTGTAAGGGTGATGGCCCGCGCTACTGCCTCATCAAAGGTTGGAGGCGCTTCGGCGTTGAGCGGAACCCTAACAACATGAGGTAACCCAAAGATATACCTCTCGATCTTCTTTTCCTCCATGTTTGCCATGTCTGGCACCAACTGGCAAAGCTCGTTGAACCGGTTGTTGTAGGCGTCGATATCAGTTCCGACCATGGTGTGGTTCCAGAATTCCTGCTGCAGACTCTGAATTTCTGCGCGAGAGCAGAACTTCCTCATCATCATTTCCTTCAGCTCCTCCCAGGTCTTGTGGAGAGCAACTTCTCGCCCCAATGTCTTCACTTGGAGCTTCCACCAAGACGAGGCCGCTTCTTGGAACATGCAGGTCGCGTAAAGGACCTTTTGGTTTTCACTACATCCACTAATGGAGAGAACTGTCTCCATCTTGTCGATCCAGTTGTAGAGCCCAATGGCCCCTTCTGTGCCCTTGAATGGCCAAGGCTTACAGGCCATAAATGTCTTATAGGAGCATCCTTTGTCCAAAGCTCCTGATTCGGGTTCTGGGGTTCCGGTCTCTTGACGACCCTGACTTGATTCGGCCTTGCTGGCCTCATGTGTCGCGATCGCCTGCGCGATTATTTCTGCGAGTTCCTCGGGTGTCATGGTAATTCCCTTGGCTCTGGTTGGAGGCATTCTCGTTTTTCTTAAAAAAAAAGAGAATATAACAAACTTAGCGCATGTACCCTGAGCACATAGTGTTTTTATCCTTAACGTTCACTAGACATTGTGTGACCCGTGTTCCTAAGTGCGTGTTTGGTTTTTTTTTTTTTTTTTTTTTTTTGAAAATATTCTTTGAAAATTATTTCATGCGATTCCCCTACGGTTATAGTCTAGGTTAAAACTTCTTTTCCTAGTTCGCTATAACCAGTGCTCTGATACCAATCTGTCACACCCGGCCCTAAACGGCGGAGACAGCCGGGCGCACGCGAGTGGGGATTGATAGTCAAGCACGGGTCATTGCAAACATTTAAGAAAAATAAAATTTCCATTGCGCATGAAATGTCTAGTACAAAACACATTACATTGTTTAGAATTACATAAAAACATCCAAGTATGAAAATCATTGAAGATTTCCGCGCCATATCCCCTTACGTGGCGGGAACAACCGCGCGCGTCGAAGGGATAGAACCAAAATCTTCCAAAAAGCTAATTTTAGATGTTCTGCGTGAGGTGCTCTATGTGTGACTCCATGCGCTACCTAGTTGTCTCCTGAAAGACACGTAAAAACATTTGAATCAGTATAAACTGAGTGAGTTCACAAGTTTTAGTAACTTGATAAATCGTATTGCATCATAATCTTGATACAACCATACTAAAACATATTTCTGATAACATCATAAAACACATGCTTTGTGAATTCGTATTGAAACATAGTTCTGATAACATATTCCTGATAAAACCGTTCCGCGGGTTACGCGCGAACATTTCTGGAAAACGTGCTCGTCTATGCAATGTGGCGCTGCCACTACGAGCAAAATAAAGTAATACCGTCCCGCGGGTTACGCGCGGACATCTCTGAAAAACGTGCTCGTCTATGCAAAGTGGCGCTGCCACTACGAGCGAATTAATAATACCGTCCCGCGGGTTACGCGCGGACGTTGTGCCGGAAAAACAAGGCGCTCGTCCATGCAAAGAGGTGCGACCCCTACGAGCGGGCTCAATCCCATAGTACTGCCCCATGACCATACTAGGCACTCGTCCATGCAAAGAGGTTCGACCCCTATGAGTGGGTTGATCAAACCAGCAGTCCCTATCCTTAGAGTTCCAATGGTAAAGTGATCACTTACTCGTATCGCACTCACATCGAAAACCATAGATAACCGTTTGCATTGCTCGAAAAATATTCCATAAAGAAACATAATTTAAACACATAATCGCTTGCATTACTTGTAAGAGTACCATGATAAAACATAATTTAGGTACGTGTCCCTCGCCCCGAAAACAGTTTAAAACAGTGAAAATAGTGAAAATAGGGGCTGTGAGACTCACCTGTGGTTCTTGTTAAGAGACTAATCGAGATTCGGGTTTCTTGGTGTTAGGCTCGAAATTGAAAGTCTAGAATATGATTAAATAACAAGAAATACATATATTATGATCAAGAAATCGGAGAATATAAGGGTTGGAAAGTAGATCTCAAGGTTATAATCTCGGCTTACCTAGTACAGGAACGGAAATGAAACGGATGCTGATTTGCAGTTTTAAGAGTTTGTAGTGTGTTTGGGTGATAATTTAGGTTACATATTTATAGGCAAACTCAAGGGAACACAATCCCTTGCTTTAGGGGGTTGAAATCCTTTCATATCTAGGTGTAATGATGATAAAGTATGGAAATTATTATTATAAATTTAAAAGAATGGAGGTGATTGGTCCTAGGGAGTGGTTAGAAAGATTCTGATTGATTTTGACAGGACATGCAGGACTGTGGTTGGTGGGAGTAGGTATGGCTGACAGCTGACATTTCGTGTTACAGTATACTTTTCCTGGTACTGTTGTCAGTGTGCAGTCAAAAGGTAAAAAAATCTCTGAAACACGTAACTGGTTACTTCTGGGCGGGGGAAATCCCCATACATTTGAGAAATAGACTAAGTGTTTTGTGCGTGTAGCCTTGCGCGTATAGCCTTCTGCGTGTAGGCTATTTCTTTGCTGCGGGTAGGTGTGTAACCTTCTCGCAGTCAGGGACGTTGAGTTTCATTTGTAGATTCTCCATGAGGCCTTGGTATTTCAACATAGTGATCAGTTATGTTGAAGTCAATTCCATCCTGGAGCTTCAGACAAACTAGCTCTCAATGTTCCCGCCATGCGGGGAGGTTAGTTCCCTTTCCGTACGCGCATAAATGATTTGGGATGCACCCGCCTTAGCATCAAGCGGGGTGGTCAACCCATTAGACACTATGAAATTAAGTTATGAAAACATAAAGCCAAAACATTCGCGCATGGCGCATATAACATATGCCCGCGCTGATTCTAACATGGCGCGCTCGCGCAGGGTGCATACAACATATGCACGCGCTGGTTCTAACATGGCGCGCTCGCGCAGGGTGCATACAACATATGCACGCGCTGGTTCTAACATGGCGCGCTCGCGCAGGGCGCATACAACATAATTACCTAATAATTAGGTTGATTACTTGGTTTATGGGATTGGGAAATTACCGGGTGTCACAATTAATGTCTTCAAAAGAAAACTGGGAAGCTGATTAGCTAGACTTCTGAGCACCTACAGAAAAAAAAAATCAAAGATAAGTTTCCTCTTATTTTTTATTAATATCAAGTGTTATTGAATTCTTACTTGACATCTCGCTTAAAGATTCTGAAATTGATTCTTGAATGGCTTTAGTGGCTTTGGCTTGAAATGTCCTGATTTCAAGATCCAATGCAAGGAACTTCTTCACCCTCTCCTCTACTCCAGGAAGATCAGCAAGCAATGCAAAGTTATCAACTGAAGGCATAAATTAACACGTTAGAAGAAGGATAAGTTGTACACTCCGGCTTGTCAGAGGATCTAAGATTCTACCCTTCTTAATCCATCTTTTGGGTAAATCTAACCCACCAGGAATGATGTCCCTTTTTATAAAAAGAACTGATTTTTCCAAAAAGCACCATTTTGGGTGGCTTTGAAGATGGGAGTTGGTTGATGTGGCTTTGATTTCAAGACAAAACGGGTAGATCCATGGGTGACTAAGGTGTAGAGGTACGATATCTCCAACAACCCAAACTCGATGTCTTCCTCTTCAATGATTCTCTCTAAGGTACGCAACACTCTCCAAAGCATCGACATCGGTTGGATAAAGCTAATGCCGGTTAAGGTAAGAAAGCTTTGGGTAAATGGCGGAAAATGGTATGAATAACCAATCAAAAAGGGTTTTGCCGAAAAACAACCCCAAATTTTGGAATAAGAGTCACTTCAGACAGAAAATTCGAATGGACGGAAAACCGCGCTGGCAGGAAACAGTGAGTGAAGGTCATCGATTTCTGGGTCAGTGAACTTGCAGATTTCCGATGAATGATGGGTAAGGAAACCTTGAAGTCAGAGGTCACTTGATTCCGATTGCTTGGAGGAAGATGAAACCTAAATTACAGACATTATTAAAAGAAAATGAAAAGAAAGAAGAGGAAAGGATAACTGGTGACTGCCGAAATGTGATTATAAACGAAAACAAGTGATCGAATTTATAGGAGAGAGATGGTAAATTAGGATAGGTGATAGTTATACCTAACCTGTCATATCTAATCTTTTTTTTTTTGCAGGAGATTTGAAATCAAAATGCCAGCTGTTATCTACTCACAACTGCCTTTTTGGGGGGCAATTGTTAGGGCATAAATTTTTGTGCTGAGGATATATTATCCTTATGTCACTTTTGGATCAGTTATTCTTAAGATATGTACTAGGTTACGCCGGATCAAGGATCCTTAGTACTAATTGTTCACTAACGGTTGTATTCTTTGAATGGTGTTGTATTTAGCAGGTATAACGGCTGAGAGACCAAGTCTACCCACTAATCCGCAGCTCAATGGAAATAGCACGTTGTCAAAGTGGATGCAACGTTTCTATGGAGTAGGAGGATTTATAGGGACGTTAGTTAGCATGTTTTTTCATTTATAATGAGCTATATCGGTTTAGGTCACACACAACTTACACACCATAGTTCGCAGAGATTACTCCAGCTAATATCACTTGCACTTAGTGTTAGGGCATAGAATTTATGTTGAGGATCCTCTATCCTTAAGTGACTTATGGATCAATTATTCTTGAGATATGTTCTAGGTTATGAAGGATCAAGGATCCTTGGAATTATCTGTTTACTAATAGTTGTATTCGAGTGGTGTTGTGTTTGATAGGTATAACAGCTCTATGACCGAGTCCACCTCATATTTCGCTACTGGAGACTCCCAACACGTGGTCAAAAGACGTTGAAGGAGTTAGTGGAAGAGTGGCGGGTTTGTAGGAGTAGTTGTTAGTTGTTATTTATGTTTATAAACGAGGTTATGATCAATTAGGTCACACATTACACACTCATTCACAGAGCAAGCTAGCAGATTACACACACTTAGCATTCTTGTAATCTTTGATCATAATCTCCACCATTTGTAGCCCGATTCTTTTTTTAATAAATTGGTGATAGGCCATTATCGTCACCCGAGGATTTTATGTCGATGATCCTCTAAAGATCAATGGCTTTTCCTCGTACAAATCCTTGTGTTTGTATTTGCAACCGAATCACAATCGTGATTATCAACTTAGCACTAAACCTCACCTAACGAAGTTGGTTATTTTATCCTATGTCGATTTTTTACCAAAACAATTTGGCGCCCACCGTGGGGCAATTGGTTCTATAATCCAGATTATTTCCTATAAATATTCAACATTTTCAATCAATACCACCATCAATGACCTCTCAACAATCTTCTGCTTCATCAACCATGCCTTCATCAGTTTCACTCCCACCAAGATCCTCACTACCAATGCCTCATCCACTCGCATGAGCACCAAGGGCTACTACTGCTGAAAACAAGGCGCAACTGCCAGTCTTACAGAGCTCGAAAAACATTGTTTCCACTTCGGTGGTATTCTAACAATGATGTTTCTGCTATGTTTTTGCAAGTTAAAGCATACATGGAGTAGCAAAACAAGACTAACCAGACGATCCTTCAGGCGATAGAAGATCTCAAGAGGACTAAGAGGAAGCAAGAGGATCAGACTCCTCTAATGCCTAGGATGCTGAATTTTACCACTCCGGGATCCTTGGCTCAACTTACTCAAGGATCATCTATCCATCAGCCGGGATCCATGAGTCATCAAACTCAGGGATCCTCAGTTATTCAGCAAGGATCATCCATCCTTAATCCAGGGTCCATGGGTCAACAGGTTCAAGGATCCTCGATTTTTCAACAAGGATCATCTATCCTTCAGTCAGGGTCGATGGGTCAGCAGGCTCAAGGATCCTCAATTTTCCAACAATGATCATCAATCCTTCAACCATGATCCTTTGGGTTATGTCACCAAGTATCCTACAACTTCCAGCCTCAAGTATACTTCTTCCAGAAACAAGGATCCTCAGGAATTCAACATCAAGGGTCTTCAGAGGTACATGAAGGAGATATTATCCCCATGCAAAGCATTACCTCTAGTGGACCAACTCCCATAGCAGACGCTTCTTACCTCAGCTATTCCTCTGGGATGCCAACATTCACACAACAGAGAGGTAACACATATAATCCTATATCCTTATATACTAATCTTGGTTCCATGCATGATGCAGGTATCAACCAGGCTATGGCTAAGGAACTGCAGAAGCTTAAGAATATGATATCCAGCGTACCAGGGGTGGTCCAACCGATTCCCGAGATACCAGAAGGGAGCCACAAGTTATCCAGATTTGCTCCACCTATTTGTGATGTTGAAATCCCAAAACGATTTCAAACCCCCAACATGAAGGTGTATGATGGAACAACAGGTCCGGAAGAGCATGTGGCTCAATATAGGGAGAGGATGGAGATCAACCCAATTCTTGAAAGACTCAAGGAAGCTTGCCTATGCATGGGTTTCGGATCCACACTAACAACATCTGCACTTAAATGGCTGCTAAGTCTTCCTCCCTTTTCTGTTACTTCTTTTTCACATTTAGTTAACTTGTTCAACAGTCAGTTTTCTTGTAGTAGAAAATTTAAAAAGTTAACCAGTGACTTATATAGAGTTGTCCAACCTTATGCTGAATCCCTTAGGAATTTTTTTATGAGGATTGGCAAGGAGGCCTTAGAGATCCCTAATCTTGATATGGCAACGGCTGTGGAAGCTTTCAAGATGGGACTAAATAGGGGCTCATCGTTTTATGATGATCTTCTGATGACTCCTTGCAGGACTTTAGATCAAGTAAGGAAAATGGCACTTAGATTCATACGTCTAGAGGATGACAAACGGATCCAAGAACGGTTAGGGGCTTAAACGAAGCAAGAATCTCCTGACAAGAAACAAGGATACTCATTCAGGAACAACAACCCAAAGCCTTTCTCCAAATTCAACAATCGAAATGTACGAGCAGTTGAAGAAGGAGATGATGATGAAGATTACCCAAGCATTTCTGAGTATTGCTTCTCTGTGGATACATGATTTAATTTGTGCCACGAAGGATCTTGGAGAGAAAGCGAGGTGGCCTCGGAAAAACGAGAAGACAACATCCTTCAAAGACAAATCTAAATGGAGTGTATTCCATGAGGATTTCGGCCATCACACTGATGACTGTATTGGTTTAAGGAAGGAAATTGGGTACCTCCTAAGTAAGGGCTATTTCAAGGAGCTCTAGGGAAGAAAAAATTCAAGGATCTAGGATCCTGAAGATGTCCCACAAAAAGAAACTCCTCTTCCACCAGATGCACAAGTAATCAACTTCATTTCCGACGGCTCAGATATATGTGGTACTTCCTTCTCCACTGCCAAGAGACATGCCAAAGAGACCAAGTTGCAGAACGGGGAACGACCGGTCATATCCACTACTTTGACGACTGACAAAAGAATCTTTTTTGATGAAGAAGATAAGAGGGTTTGATTGTGACTTTATTTATTTCTAACCATTATGTGCGCAGGATCCTAGTCGATGGTGGAAGCTCGGTCAACATCATCCAACATGATATACTCTAGAAAATGAATATCCCAGACTCAGAAATCATCCTGGGAACGTCGGTGCTAGTTGGTTTCAATGGCGAAACCAAGAAGACAATGGGGGACATCAAACTCCTAATATACATCAAAGGGTTAAACTCTTACCAAAATTTTTGTGTTAATGACAATTTATCTGGTTGCAATGTTATCCTTGGCAAGCCTTGGCTACACAGAATGAAGGTTGTAGCCTCTACTTACCATCAGTGCATCAAGCAACCAACTCCTTGGGGAGTAGTAAGGATAGATGGTGACCAAGTGTAAGCCAAGAATTATTATTCTTCATCAATGAAGCCAACAGCTAAATAGACGATAGCATAGCAACCACAACAGCATCCTAGGAACGTGCTAGAGGCTCGGGAGCAAGATATAAAAGAAGTATACTTGGACCCCGATGATCCAGACGTGAAAGTTTTCTTAGGATCCAGTATCCCTAATTAAATCGAGGAGGATATAGTATCCTTCCGAAAACGACAAAAATCCACATTTTCCTTCAAACATTCAAACATGACAGGTGTTTCGGTCAAAAGTTAACAAAGTAACTTTTGCTCAAATTAGTACGTGAGGTATAGTGCTTGATTGATAAATGAGTGAACACAGCGATTTGATTACGAGGGAAAAAACCCTTGATTGTGAGAATCTCCGGCACAAAAATCCCCCGGAAGGTGAAAACTATCACCGTCAATTTTATTAATAACAAAAAGGTGGTTACAGGCGATGGAGCTGATAAGTGATCGTATGCTAAGTGTTACATTGAGTGCTAGTAGCTAAAGCAGTGAAGTGTGCGTTCTAATCGATTTTATCATCTCGTTTAAATAAGCAAAGAGTACAAATGAAATTCCGAAAAATCCGGAATAAACCCTAGACTAAGTCTTCCATGATCTGTTGCTGCCCACGTTTGAGTTGACGAAGTTTCAGCACTAGCCGTTGCAAACCCACGTTCATATTAGCATATTAAACACGTGGTCTTATCTGCAAAACAAACAAAAATAATATAGGACAATTGAATTAGTCAAATATCATCCTCAGAATATTGGCATCGATAGGACAGCTCGGAATCCCTGAACCATAACAAATCTTGAGGATAAAAAATCTGCACCCAACAATTGCCCCAATTTTTACAGATAGCGCGTGACAGCTGTAAAAATTTCAAATTTCGAAAAAATAAAAACACCATCTGTTACTTGAAAGTACGTGCACGCGGATTGAGAAAACCCTATAACCGTTTCTTTAGGTTCTAATCAAGCCATTTCCAAATCTCAAAATAATAGTCTTTCCACCGCTTCATAATCAAGTCAGTTCCTCTTTCTCTCGTTTCTTAATTTTTTTCGAAACTTTTAATTCGAACAACAATGAGGAAAAGAACCCTTCGATCGCCCAATCCTTACTCATTCGTAACCTCGGAAGATTTCGTCGACCAGGGTCACATCGCTGTCACTGATGAAGACCATTGTCTTTTTAAAGATCTCGACATTAGATTTCTGAAAGATTTAGGCTTGTTACCCACTGAGGCCATCATTAGACCATATGACCCTAAAGTCAATGCTGACTTCTCTTCTAAAACCTGGGTTTGCTTTTTCCATTACCCCTTTTCGTTCGGCCTTTCGTATCCATTTTCTCCGCTCATTAAGGAGTTCTTTGACATCATCGGGTTCTCTTACTCCCAAGTCATGCCAATGGTGTGGAGAGTCTTGTCTACGATAGATCGTTTGAATAGAACCCATGAACTGTCCATAGGTAACCTTAAATAGCCTCAACCTATAACCTTCGTACACACGGATCTCGCCGTTACTGCCTTCAATCCAAATCCAGCTGCCTTTACATGGTCCCCATGGTGTCCGGTAATGATCACGATGCTGTTGAGAAGTTGCAAGCTCTCGCCAACTTTCTTGGAACAGTAAGTATATTTGTTTATCCTGAAAATAGTAATCTGCAGAAAAAATTATATTAATTTGGGGATAACAGAGAACCGAAGGTTACCATCAGAGATCCCAAGATGCTGAATTGGCTCTGAAAGAGGCTGAGGTCAAGATTGTCGATCTTTACATGCAGCTGACATAAAGAACAAGCTTCTCAAAAAGAAGGACAAAGAGATTGTGGACCTCAGAACTTCAATTGAGTTAGAAAAGACTGAGTTTATTGAAGAGGCCAAGAAATCTGCAGCCACCAGTATCTTGGAGTCAATGCTCAAGATGTCAGAGGAGGTCCAAGCGAAGGGCTATGTGATGAATTCCTTGAATTCTGCGACTTGGAGGAAAAAGCTGAAGATGCTAAGGGGTGAGAAGGTTGAAGAGGTTGATGTGGCAGGTACCTCTGAGGGGATTAAGGAGATAATTGCTAGTGAGGAGATGAAGGAGACGAAGGCTAGTGAGGTGACAGAATCGGAGAAGAAGAAGGGTGATCATGGTGATGGTGTCAAGGTTTGAACCTGGTTTCCAGGTTAATTTGATGTGTTTCCGGTTTGTTTGGACAATTTGTGTTTTGGTTATGTATGAACAATATGCCTAGGATAGTGGTTTGGGTGGAGGGATCCTGGTTCAGGACATAACCCAAACTAACTTTTATTTCATGTTTTTGAACAATTTGATGGTTTAGGTGGATGGGCTCTATTTTGAGTGAAACCTGAATCATCCTTTCTTGCACTATAATATTAGTATGACAACTTTTTATGACTTGTGCTGGTATTTTATCCATGTTTCTGTTATAAAATTTTTAGAGAAAAAGTTGAATCTATTATAAATGGAATTTTTTAATAACAGTTTAAGTTAATAAATCAATACCATGTCACAAAATTAATCTTATAAATAGGGCAAGTAATATGAAATATAAGATAATTACAAATATGAAATCATACTAGAATCATATAGCAACTAACTTTGATAGCGTATAGACCATTTCATCCTTGTAATAAAATTACCTTTCAGGATGTTCCTTCAATCATAAGGATATTCTGATAGACCTGCAATATTAACATTATCCTGAAAATAATTTTAGAAATTCTGGCGACAAGGTCCAAACAAACTGGCGACAAGGCCTAAATATACTGGCGACAAGGCCTGAACAAACTGGCAACAAGGCCTAAACAAACTGGCGACAAGGCCTAAACAAACTGGCGACAAGGCCCTTAGAAGAGGTGAAAACCCCTTAAACGTTAGGAAATGGTGCGTCTACCATAAACTTGAGATTCAAACCAATAGCTGAGGATAACGAGGTAACAAGTCACTATATTTCATGTGCTAGCCCCGTCTCTCGAACTACGGCTGAATAAACGTGCACTACAGGCGATCTTAAGAAGAGGTGAAAACCCCTTAAACCTTAGAATGCATTGAATAATACCTTAACTGGCGGCAAGGCCCAAAGAAACTGGCAACAAGGCCCAAACAGACTGGCGACAAGGCCCACATTAACTTCATTCCCTGTGGGGATACCACATGTCTTCAAGCTACAAAACACTAAAGTCTAGGTGAGGGGTGGGTGTTAGCCTTGCTAACACCCCTCCGATGCTTAAGTCAGTAGCATAATAAAAGAATAATAATATTGAAAATGAATAAAAATATAAGGAGGATGGCGTTCCAAGCCCTTGGTAATAAGCCACCATCTAAAGTAGATAATCTGTATGCCCCCTTTCCTGCTTCTGACTCAATCAAGTAAGGACCTTCCCACTTTGGTGCAAGCTTTCCATCCGCAGGATTTGTGGTATTCTGAAAGGCTTTTCGGAGAACCAAATCCCCTTATTGAAATCTATGCACCCTGATATTCTCGTTGTAGGACTTTGCTATTTTTTGTTGATAAGAGGCCATTCTGATCTTTGCTAAATCTCTGAGTTATTCTACTGCATCTAGATCTTCAAGTAGACTCTGGGTATTATCTTCGGGATTTTGATGACTGACTCTGGCTATAGGGATAACCATCTCTGTAGGGATAACTGCTTCAGCCCCAAATACAAATGAGAAAGGAGTCTGACCAGTAGCATTCATTGAAGTGGTCATGTCTGCCCAGAGAACAAAGGGTAGTTCCTCGGTCCATTTTCCTTTCATAGACCCCAACTTTTTCTTCAGGTTATTGATAATGATTTTGTTGCTTGATTCGGCCTGTCCGTTAGCCTGAGGATGGACAGGTGTTGAAGTGATCATCTTGATTCCCCAACTGGCAAAGAAGTTAGTTGTTCTTTTGCCGATGAATTGTGAACCATTGTCACACACTATCTCTGCCGGGATTCCAAATCTTGTCAGGATATTGCGCTTGATGAATGAGATAACTTCTTTCTCTCTGATTTGAAAAAAAGATTCAGCCTCAATCCACTTCGAGAAATAATCTGCCATATCCAGCATATAGACTTTTCCTCCCAGAGCTTTGGGTAGTTTTCCCACAATATCCATACCCCACTTCATGAAAGGCCAAGGGGATATAACAGGGTACATTGGTTCTGCTGGCTGGTGCAAAATGTTGTTATGTCTCTGGCATGCATCACATTTCTGAGAATAATTCATAGCATCCCTCTTCATCGTTGGCCAGAAGTATCCTGTCCTCAGAATTTTGGAGAATAGTGCTCTGCCCCCAGTGTGATTCCCACAGTCTCCTTCATGGATATCCTGAAGAACTTCTTGAGCTTCTGCCTTCTCCAAGCACCTAAGATATGGTCCTGCAAGAGATTTTTTGAATAATATATCATTCATTATAGTATATGGGATTACCTTTGTGTGAAAAGCCCTTAGGTTTTCATCCTTCGGGATAATTCCATCCTGAATATATCTTCTGATATGGATAATCCAAGAATTTTCGTTATCTTCAGGATTTTTGACTCCCATATCTTCATCATCTTCTTATATTTCATTGACATCTTGCTCTCCTATTGATGGGCTCAGGATATGTATGATAGGAATCTTAACACCTTCTGGTATCTTGAAGGATGAAGCTAAATACGCTAGGGCGTCTTCTTCAACATTCTCTTCTCTAGGTACCTATGAAAAATCAAACATTACGAAACACTTTTCTTGTTTTTTTACTAGCTCTAAATATTTCATTAATTTCTCTCCTCTAACAGTATATGAACCAATAAAATGATTAGTTAATAATAATGAATCAACATGTACTTGAATAAACCTGACTTTCATGTCGATTGCTAGTTGTAACCCTGCTATCAAAGCTTCATATTCTGCCTCATTATTTGTGTCTTGAAATCCGCAGGATATGGATTGAGGTATAATGTCCCCCTGTGGCAATTTCAGGAGGATCTCGAGACCAGTTCCTCTATCATTTGAAGCACCATCAATGTATAGAGTCCACTTATCTTTGGTTTCTTCAAGTTGTTGGACTTCCAAGTCTGCTTCTTCTTTAAGTTCGCTAGTGAAATCAGCCACAAAGTCTGCTAATACCTGGGATTTGATGGCAGTCCTGGGTTCATATGTTATATCATATGCACTTAGCTTCACAGCCCATTTTGCCATTCTACCTGACATTTCTGGTTTTCTCAAAACAGACTTAATAGGGTAATTAGTTTTAACACATATAGGGTGAGTTTCAAAATAGTGTCTAAGTTTAGTAGATGCCATAATAAGTGCTAAAATTAATTTTTCAAGATAAGAATACCTAGTTTCAGCATCCAATAGACTTTTACTTACAAAATAGATGGGATGTTGTCGACCTTCGAGATCCTTGGCTAAAACTGCACTTACAGCATTATTTGATACAACTAGATATAGAGATAAAGGTTCACATTCTTCGGGTAGTAGAGGAGCAGAGGAAAGATAAGCTTTTAAGGACATCAAAGCTTCCTCATGCTTACAGGTCCAATCGAACTTCTTATTTTTCCTCAGGATATCATAAAATTCTTTGCACTTTTTTGAGGATTTGGATATGAATCTGTTGAGTGCCGCTATCCTGCCAGTTAGCCTTTGAACATCCTCGATTGATGTTGGGGATTTCAGATTCAGGATAGCTTGTATCTACTCTGGACTCGCCTCTATCCCCCTTTTGGTGACTATGTACCCCAAGAATTTGCCAGCCTTCACTCCGAAATGGCACTTTGCAGGGTTCAGCTTCATGTTATATTTGTCGAGGATATCAATGCAGTCTTGATATCCTGGAGGTGATCCTCAGCTTTCTTGGACTTCACCACCATATCATAGATATAAACTTCCATCGTGTCCCCCAGTTGCTCTTTGAACATCATATTAACTAACCTCTGATAGGTTGCACCTGCATTTCTAAGTCCAAAGAGCATAGCAATATAACAATAAACACCTGTGGGAGTCATGAAGGTTGTGTCTTCTTAATCTGAGGGCTCCATTTGGATTTGCTGAAATCCTGAGGATGCATCCATAAATGTATGCATCTTGTGGCCGGCTGTAGCATCTACCATTGAATTTATGTGTGGTAGAGGGAATGTATCCTTAGGGCAGGCCTTATTCAAGTTTGTGAAATCCACACAAACTCTCCATTTTCCATTCTATTTCTGCACAACCACCACATTTGCTAACCATCGGGGATATTAGACTTCCCTAATCATATTTGCCTTCAAGAGTCTTTCAACTTCTTCTTGTATGTTTCTCTCAAGTGCAAACTTTCTTCTTTTTTGATGGATTGGTCTGAAAGAATTATCAATTCCAAGTTTATGTGTTATAATATCTTTGGAAATACCTGTCATATCTTCATGTATCCATGCAAATGTTGACAGTCTCGACTTGAGGAAATCGAGCAACTTCGACTCAATATCCTCAGGAATGCTCGTTCCTATCAGCACTTTAACTTCAGGATCCTCGGGATAAAGAAGTACTTCTTTAATTTCTTGTTCCCTGGCCTCCATTACGTCTCGTCCTGGCTTCTGTAATTGCTACAACTGTTGGGATTTGACAGTACACTTGATAGAAGAGGTGTAGCAATTCTTTGCATCTTGTTGATCGTTGATGATTTTGATAACTCCCCACGGACTTGGGAGTTTCACACATTGGTGATAAGTGGAGGGGACTGCTTCCATGTCGTGTATCCAAGGCCTGCCTAATATAATATTGCAACAAGACAAACAGTCAATAACACAAAATTTTTGCATTTTATTTACCCCTTCGACATATACTGGGAGCTTGATATCCCCAATAGTACTATTAGTTTCTCCACTGAATCCAACTAATACTGAGGAACTGGGAATAATCTCATCCTCAGGACTGTTCATCTTTTTCAGTACATCTAGTTGAATATTGTTGACAGAGCTTCCACCATCTATGAGGATCCTACGCACATAATGGTTAGCTACATATAATGTTATTACCAAACCATCATGGTTAGGGTCCTAAATATTGACTCTTATCACTTTCATCAAAGGATATGGTCTTTGCTTGAGTGAGAATGGATGTCTTTGTTGGTCTGGCAACCACTTCTAACTTTCTTTGGCCAGCATTTCTTTTTGCAGCAGAATAAGAGGTTCCACAGATGTCAGATCCTCCGGATATGAACAGGATTGTTTTTGCATCCGTTGGTGGAGGAGTCGGCTTTTCAGGAACTTTTTCAGGATTTTTCTCTCTTCCCTTTTTCCTGCCAAGTAGCTCTTTCAAGTGGCCCTTGCTGAGAAGATAGTTGATCTTCCTTCTGAGTGCAATGCAATCATCAGTCAAGTGCCCAAAGTCTTCGTGGAAGGCACACCACTTTGATTTGTCTTTCCAGGCTCCTTGTTTTTCCATCTTCTTTGGCCACCTGGCTTTCTCACCTAAATCCTGCATGGCACACATTAATCCACCAATATCAACAGAAAAACAATATTCAGAGACCTTAGGATATTCTTCATCATCTACTGCATTGATCCTGGGGTTATCAAGCTTATAATAAGGCATTGATCGATATGATTTTCCCGGGGATTTGGCCTTCCTGTTCGTCTGATCATACTTCAGGATATCGATCTTTTTAAAGTTTTTCTTATCGTCTTCTAGCCTGATAAACCTTAGGGCTCTGCTTCCAGCTTCATCTAATGACCTGCATGGAGTCATAACAAGATCATCATAGAAAGAGGAGTCTTTTTCTAACCCCAACTTAAGAGCTTCCACTGCCAAAGCCGGGTTTAGATTTGGGATCTCCAGTGACTCCTTACTAAACCTGGTAATAAAATCTCTCAAGGATTCCCCAGGATTCTGGGTAACCCTGTAAAGATCACCTATCTTTTTCTCAAATGTTCTACTGCAAGAAAACTGGTTATTGAACAAGTTAATTAAATGAGAAAAGGAAGTGATAGTATTAGGAGGAATACTCAGTAGCCATTTCATGGCTGCTCCAGTCAAGGTAGACCCAAATCCCTTGCAAATACATGCTTCCTTTATTTCCATAGAGATTGGGTTGATCTCCATACGCTCTCTATATTGTGCAACATGTTCCTCGGGATCTGTTAAACCATCATATAGCTTCATATTTGGGGTTTGATACCGTTTAGGGATCTATACGTCACCAATTGATGGTACAAATCGGGATACTCTGTGACTATTAGTGGGAACTTCAGCTATGGGACGGATTACACCAGGAACATTTGATATCATGTCCTTGAGCTTCTGTAATTCCCGGGCTAAACTTGAACTTATGCATGCATCCTGCAAAAATCCTTGATTAGCATTAAGGGAAATTGTATTGAAAGTGTTACCCTGATTAATATTTTGAGGAGCAGTCTGGGTGTTGTAGCTTGCATTCCCAGACACAGTACTTCCTGGAGTGACAAATGGAGCGGCCGAAGTGTTAGCCTGCATCGGGATGAAGTCTCCCTGGTGCACCTCAGAGGACCCTACAAACTGCTGAGTCTGAGCAAATGGCTGCTGAGGATTGAAGGACCCTGAAAGAGGCACTCCTGAGAATCCTGCTTGTTGCTGAAATCCTAAGGATAACGCCTGCTGATAAAGACCTGAGGATCCCATTTTGTGGGACAATCCTGAGGATCCGGACTGCTGGAATGATCCTGTGGGTCCTTCTAGCTGCGACAATCCTGAGGATAACGCCTGCTGATAAGGACCTGAGGATCCTGACTGATGGAACAATCCTGAGGATCCCGCCTAATGGAACAATCCTGAGGATCCAAACTGTTGGAAAGATGAGGATCCAAAATTGTACGCCATGGCCGACTCGTGACACATGGAGTGAAATCTAGAGATCTCGGGATTAGTGGTGAAAACTTTTCCACCGGCTTTTTGGCCTTCCTAAATTCTTCCAGTTCCTTCACAAGCATCTGGTTGGTCTTGTTCTGGCGATCCATCTGTTCCTTTAACCGTTTATACAGAGATAGAAGGTCGTTGTTGGACACCATAATGGGATCCTGAGGGGACGGTCATGCTCCTGAGAACACGGGAGTAGCAGCTTTCTTCTGAGTGTTGTCCGCTTTCTTCGGAATAACACCAGCAGGATGAGGTGGCATAGAAGGCCTCACGGAGGAGTCTGAAGCTGCGATAGAAGAAGAAACATTCTTTGGTTGGGAAGACATGTTGTGGATATTGAAAGTAGAGTTTAGATTGATGGTTAATAATGATTAAAGCACCGATTGCCCCACGATGGGCGCCAAATTGCTTCGGTGAAAAATTAATAAAGTAACTTTTGATCAAATTAGTACGTGAGGTATAGTGCTTGATTGTAAAATGAGTGAACACAACGATTTGATTACGAGGGAAAATTCCCTTGATTGTGAGAATCACCGGCACAAAAAAACCCGGAGGTGAAAACTATCACCGTCAATTTTATTAATAACAAAAAGGTGGTTACAGGCGATGGAGCTGATAAGTGATCGTATGCTAGGTGTTACAATGAGTGCTAGTAGCTAAAGCAGTGAAGTGTGTATTCTAATCGATTTTATCAGCTCGTTTAAATAAGCAAAGAGTACAACTGAAATTCCGAGAAATCCAGAATAAACCCTAGACTAAGTCTTCCATGATCCGTCGCTGCCCATGTTTGAGTTGACGAAGTTTCAGGACTAGCCGTTGCAAACCCACGTTCATATTAGCATATTAAACATGTGGTCTTATCTGCAAAACAAGCAAAAATAATATAGGACAATTGAATTAATCAAATATCATCCTCAGAATATTGGCATCGGTAGGACAACTCGGAATCCCTGAATCATAACAAATCCTGAGGATAAAAAATCTGCACCCAACAACAGGTATTTCGAATGAGGTAATTACTCATAAGTTAGGCCTTGATTCTTCTATTAAACCCGTCCATCAGAAGCGAAGGAAATCCGCTCCTGAGAGGAACGCGATCATACAAGAAGAAGTTGGGAAACTTCTTAAGGCCGGTATGATCAGAGAGGTTAAATATCCTCGATGGTTAGCTAATGTGGTTGTTGTTTCAAAAAATAATGAAAAGTGGAGGGTATGTGTCGATTTCACAAATTTAAACAAGGCATGCCCCAAGGATCCTATCCCATTACCACATAAAGACTCCATGGTGGATGCAACGGCAGGACATGAGATGCTTACCTTTATGGATGTTTCCACTGGATTTCAACAAATTCAGATGGAACCTTCTGATCAAGAGGATACAACATTCATGACTCCTACCGGCATATACTATTATATTTCTATGCCATTTGGACTAAGATACGCAGGGGCAACATATTAAAGATTGGTCAACATGATGTTCAAGGATCAGTTAGGCAAGACCATGGAAGTCTACATAGATGACATGGTAGTGAAGTCAAAGAAGGCTGAAGATCACCTCAAAGATCTAGAAGAAGCATTCAACATCCTGGATCAATACAATATGAAGCTGAACCCGTCAAAGTGCCATTTTGGTTTCAAGGGTGGGAAGTTCCTAGGATACATGGCAACCAAAAGTGGAATAGAAGCAAGCCCCAAGCAGATAGAGGCCATCATTAATTTGAAGTCTCCTGTGAATGCTAAGGATGGCCAAAGACTGATGGTAAGAATAGTTGCTCTCAATAGATTCATTTCCAGATCCTCAGAGAAGTGCAATGACTTTTTTGATATCTTGAGAAAGAATAAAAACTTTGAATAGACTCAAAGGTATGAGGATGCACTAAAGGCTCTTAAGGATTATCTATCCTCAGCGCTTGCTTTGATGAAGCCAATATATGGTGAGCCACTGTCCTTATACTTAGCTGTGTCAAGTAATGAAGTCAGTGCTATTCTGGCCAAGGATCACGAAGGACAACAACACCCGGTATATTATGTACGTAAAAGCTTCTTAGATTCAGAGGTCAGGTATTATCACCTTAAAAAATTAATTCTTGCTTTGATTATGGCCTCAACCAAGTTGAGACACTATTTTGAAACACATACTATTATTTTAAGAACTAATTATCCTATTAAGAATGTGCTTAGAATTTTCAGGAAGGATGGCCAAGTGGGCTGTAAAGCTGAACCCGTGGGCTGTGAAGCTGAGTGCATATGATATTCAGTATGATCCCAGAACAGCCATTAAGTCACAAGCGCTTTCAGACTTTGTGGCTGATTTCAGTAGTGACATGCAAAAGGAAGATGATTTGGAAGTTCAGCAACTAGAAGAGACCAAGGATCCTTGGATCCTCTTCACAGATTGAGCATCTAACGTAAGAGGAACAGGATTGGGTATCCTACTAAAATCGCCAAAGGGGACATTATACCACAGTCCATTGCATGTGCATTTCAAGCCACCAACAATGAGGCAGGATACGAAGCACTTATCGCAGGTTTACATATAGCCAAACAAATGAGGATCAGGTATCTTCAAATTTATGTAGATTCTTTACTTATAACTAACCACTTTAACGGTTCTTATAACGTGAAAAGTGAGAATATGATCAAGTATTTAGAAATTGTGAAGGAATTAGCAAAATCCTTCGAGTTGTTTAGTATCATGTAGGTGCCAAGAGAAGAAAATGCTGGGGCAGATGCCTTAGCAAACTTAGGATCATTGAAGGTCCCGGATGATGTAAAGATACCTATCATTCATATATTGTCTCCGGCAAATGGAGAATAGGAAACAGTGGAGGTAGTAGTGAATTGCGCAGAAGAACTCAAGGATCCTTCATCATATCCTAAAGTAGGATCTTGGATCCTTCCAATCAAGAAATTCCTTCAAGATGGAGAAATCCCTACAGGGGAAAACCCTAAAGCTTTTAGAATGAAGGTATCACAATTCATTATTTTACAAGATACTGTATATAGAAAGTCTCTTGCAGGTCCCTATTTGAGATGCATCGAGGATCCTGAAATACAAGAGGTACTCCAAGACTTCCATGAAGGCGACTGCGGCAACCACACAGGGGGAATAGCATTATTCTCCAGGATACTTAGGACTGGATACTTCTGGCCAACAATGAAGAAGGATGCAATGGAGTACTCAAAGAAGTGTGATGCTTGCCAAAGGCATGGAAATATCCTTCATCAGCCAGCAGAACCAATGTATCCTATATCCTCTTTATGGCCTTTCATGAAGTGGGGAATGGATATTGTTGGCAAGCTACCAAAGGCACCAGGCGGAAAGGTCTTTATGCTTGCTATGACAGACTACTTCTCTAAATGGATTGAGGCAGAAGCATCCGTTCAGGTCCGAGAAAGGGAAGTTATATCCTTCATTAAAAGAAAGATTATAACTAAATTTGGTATCTCATCTGAAATTATTTGTGACAATGGATCCCAGTTTATTGGGAAAAGAACTACTAACTTTTGTGACAAATGGGGCATCAATATTTGTATCCTCTCTTTCCACTGAACTCTTCACAAAGTTTATCTTTTCCAATTTATTGGACTTTCAATCCTATCACTTCTTGGCCTCAACCATCTTCAAGCATAATCTTCCATACTTTCCACATCTCCCACACAAACAGTTCATGATTGGAGAAAACTGAATAGATTGGCAGAAAATGATCATTACCATTGAGCATTTCATCATTTTTCATGTTCTTTTTGACACATGATCTTTTTGATGACTCTTTGCTTGTATGATTTTCTTCCCTTTAGATCCACCACAAAGGTCAAAAGATCTATGTTCTCTTCTCATCTTCTCATGATGTTTGTTCATCTTTGGAGTAATTTTTGGTAACAAAGGGATCTTGTTCTTTGACCCTTTCTTAATTTTTTCTTTTCCTTTCAAACTACCAAAGCTTGAGCATAGATCACTTGACTCACGTGCATCATCTTCAGTTGACATAATACACTCTTGATCTTCTACTGAAACATGATTTCCAACATATTTGTCAACTAATTTCTCTTTTGTTTCAACAACTTTCATCGCAAATTCTCCTTCATTGTCAACATCAATCATCTTTTAATTCTCAATAAATTTCTCTCTATCTTCAAACACTTTCTTGAATTGATCAAGATATGCTCCATTATTCTCCTTATACACCTTTAGTGAATAGTTGTCATTAAAGGGTGGAGGAAGAACCTTGTACTTATCTTCTTCTTTAATTGTCTTCAATTTTCCACATATATTACTAGTGGACGCTAGATTTTTCAAAAACTCAACTTTAACTTGAAGTTTAGTGTTCTTCAATTTATCATCAAGGTACATCTTCTTTAAACCTTAAAACTTTGTTGTGTATCTAGACTGAGTTTCATAATTGCTCATACAATCTTGTTTCCAAACTTTTGATCTGATTTTCATAGGTTATTTCACTCATCTCATACACAATGATAATACTCTGTTTCTTCAAACATTCAGTTTTCAACTGACCAACCTCCTTTCTCAAACTATCATTCATTTCAAGTAATTCAAAATTTGTGAGATTTGAATGTACCTGTGATGAAGAAGATTCAGCATGATCTTCAATCTTTTCCATAAAAGCAACATTTTCCTTCTCAATGTCTTCAACATGGTTACTCCAGTCAAACAAACCATATTGTGGTTGTTGAGCTACAGAAACATTCCCTTGGTTTCTAGGCTGAGTGGCATTATTCCTGTTTTAATTGGTAGGAGCTTGTGGAGGGATTTTTGGTTTCTTTGAAAAGGTTGTTGTTGAGGGAAAATTTGTTGTTGGTTCTGTTGCTGGAAGTTATTATTGTTGAACTGTCTCTCTTGACCTTGATTTTGATTTTGATACTAGAATTGGTTTCTTTGTTTATTGTTATTCTGAAACTGTCTTGGTTGGTTACATTCTCTATCAAAATGACCAGGTTACTGACAATTGTAGCAGATTGCTTTGGATTTGTCAAAACCAATCATGTCACTTGGTCTAGAAAATGTTAACCATTCTATTGTGTTGTATAATCTCTTGCTTCTCACAGCCAACATGGCAACTTGCCATTTACGATCCATATCTTCCAAATCATTAGCATCAATTTGCTCAAAGTCCTCTTGCACCACACTTGTGTGAATCAAACTCTTAGCCACAAAGGCGTTGTTAACTCAGTCAACATTGAGAACACTGCTTGTTAATCATTCCCTAAATTAGTGCTTCCTAGAACATAAGGTGCATGTACACTTGCCATTAAAGAGGTATCACCATCATCCAACATCTTGACATTAAACCTTTGTTGTGCACTTTGGCTTCCAGATTGGCTTGCCACAAACACTCTTGTAGTCTCAGAATTGAATTCACTTGGCTCATCAATGATGGGAACTTTCTGTTAATTCTTTGTTGACAAGTTTCCCATTGGTACAGTTAGAGCATTTACAACTTGAAAGCTTGGTTTTGCTTCCTTGATTATGTGATTTTCAATCATCCCATGCTCAGCTGCTTGTAGAAAACATATAACATCATCTAGTTGGAAGTTTGGGAAGTTTGCCTTCTCTTTATTAACTTTGCTAGCTGTGTACCATTAACCAGATAGAGATGAGAGCAACTTCTTGTTCAAGTCAAAATTAGTGATTCCAAGGTCAGTGGTTCTTATTTCATTGATTATTGCAACAAACCTTTGCAGCACAGATTTCAAACCCTCATTCTTTAAATTTGAACCTATGAAGTTGTTGCTTCTGTCTATCTTTCTATCTTTCAGCTCAGTGTTTCCTTCAAACATCTCAACCACTGCATCAAACATGTCTTTAGCAATTGTGTGATGATTCACACTTGTCAAGATTTCCTATGACTAACCTAGCTTCAACATGTACAGTGCCTTCTCATCCTTGTTCCTCATTTGTCTCTCCACTGTTTGGTTGTTGTTAGCACCATCAGTTGCAACATATGGACCATTCTTGATGTAGAGCGACCTATCAGTATCATTGTAACAAACAGCAGCCTCAAAAAGGACTTTCCACTTGATGTGCTTCTCCTGGCCTAACAACCTTGGAATCTTGTTAGTTGACATCTCTTGGTCATCCATTTATTCATAAATGTTTTTGGTATTTTTGAAAATTTTAGCAATAAAATTACTTAAAACTTAACAAACTTTGAAAAATGACCAGATCTGGGGATAAAATCCTTAGATCTAATGAAAACATATGGTTAATACCAAGATCTAGACTCAAACAAACAACAACCAAAGTAGATCTAAGAATAGAACACTTTTAAACCTTAGAAGATTGTAGATCTGAAAAATGAAGAACCAAGCTGCTGACATCACTGACGTCATCATCTTCTTCTTCAAAATCAAGTAATAATCAGCAAAATCTTCACAATCAGCAACAATAGGATATTCACAAGAGTAGACCGTGCTCTGATACCACTTGTCAAGATCGATGAACCACTTATCAATATCGTAACCAACAGCTTAATGTTGACAACACGGTTACGAAGGATGATAGCGCGAAAACCCAGTTAACATCAAAGGCGGAATCAATGATATTCAAGGTGTTGCTAAAAGAGCACGCATATAACAAACACACACAAGTCACTCAAAAGATTTCCATTAATATTATCTCAGAATACAATGAAGATCAATTAGGTTTTCTAGGTGGAATGTTAGGTGTGAGGCTACGTTCCGTATAAAATATTATGTTTGCAAAGAAAGTTTGCCAGCCGTCAAATCACTCAATATTCGCTCAGGTGCACTCATAAATGTGACCTAAAATTTCCTTAAATAGGCACACCTGACACCTTCTAGAAACCCTAATGATTGTTACAAAACATATCCAAACGTATTCAAATTATTACGAGTGTAAAAGGTCTTCTAGTAAGCTTTCATCTTTGTCGAGAAAACCTTGTAACCATAAGTGTGCTTGAAACAGTTCTTCTAGCAAGCTTTAGTTCGAATATTTTCCTTAGAAAATATTCTTCAAGCAGACTTCAATCTTCATAATAAATATCAAACTTTGTTGGATAATATCCTACTAGCAAACATGTTCTTCTTGATCTCTTCAACCTTTTGTCTTTAACTTATTCAAACAAACTGAGTGTGCTAGTGACACTGTAGCTTGCTCGAGGTTGAACCTTTCTCGTGGAAGTCCTTAGGATAATTTCATCATAACTTCCTTCAAGTGTGCTTGAGATCACGGTTTATTGAACCTTGCTCGACCCACCAAATTACTTGGTTTAAGCTTGGTAATGTCAAGGGTTTGCTCTGAAAATAAACCTTTCTTGACCAAAGAACAACCTTGCTTGATGAAGTGTAGTTTGCTCAAACTAACATTTAGAAAAATTCCAGAAGATAACCTTGCTCGTAAGTACGATACCTTGCTTGAATAAGTTCAAGGCTTGCTCGACGTGCCAAGTTTGCTCGAATTCCATACTTAGCCATTTCTTGAGGAGGTTGAGAAGATTCCCATCTTCCTTGGTCAAATCTTGATCCCAACATCTTCTGATTGGCAGATTGTACAACTTTTCCAACCTCTTGAAAAGAACCATTAAGCTCTCAAACGTCTCGTCTTTTGATTCTAAAAACATTACCCATGAGAACCTTAATTAATCATCAGTAACTACTAGGCAATAGAGTTCACCAGTGATACTTTTAACATTAGCAGGCCCAAACAAATCCATGTGGACTCTCTCGAAAGGTAAGTTGATAAATTAAGCGCCTTTGTTGGATGAGACTTCTTCTTTTTCTTTCCCTTTTTACAACTCAAACATTCCTCACTTAGATGAAAACCTTTGACATTCACCATATCAACTAATTGATTATAAACCACATAGTTCATCTTTCTCACGTGAATGTGTCCCATTCTCCTATGCCATAAAAGTGTCCATCTCTGATGCTTTGGTTACGAAACATTGAACGGCTCATTGAGATGTAGAAGAAACACTCATGTTGACAACATATAAATCATTCTCACGAGGTGCTCGCATCAATATCCATTCATCAGGAATCTTGAATCCATGTTTCAAGATCATGCACTTGTTGTTTGTGAAGTGAGTTGAGAAGCCTTTATCACATATTTGAGAGATACTCAAAAGATTTTTATCTAGCTCGGTAATATAGTTGACCTTGTCGAACATAACCATACCATTAGACAATATGCCCTCACCAACAATTTGACAACCTTGATTTCCAGCCAACTCTGCATAAACTCCTCGAATTGATTTGATATCTGTCAGTAAATGAAGAGTACCATTCATGTGTCTAGAAGCTCCACTATCCATTATCCAACAGGAATCATTGGATCTTGAGGGCTCCTACACATCAGGTAAACAGATTAATGAAACAAGCCTTCTTGGTCTTGGGTTGTTTGAACATTTCAGACAACTCATACTCTAAACATTCATCAAATTCACAATCAGTTGACACATTATCAACTTTTGAAATCACACTAGAACATTCAGATTTATCATCAAACACATTAGGTGTTTTGGCTTGTAAATAGGTTGTTTTTGATTTAGCCACCCATTTTGACCCACAGAATATTTCTTCACATAAAACTTGTTACTTTTTGCTTGTGAAGTTTCCCAAATATCAAACACACTATTGACTGGAACAACACCCATTTTTCTTTTGAGAATTTGTGTTGGAACAAATTTCGGTGGAGTTGTTTGACTCACTTTAGCAGTGTTTACAATAGGTTTCTTAACCTCTTTATGAACATGATCATGCTTGAATCGATTAAGACATGCATAGAACATGTGTCCTAACTTGTTACAGTTAAAGCACCTTCTCCAGTCTACTACCCATTAAACCAGTGAAGTTTGATTCACAACACGATCACGTTCTTCCTTTTGCTTGAAAAATTCTTGATTACTTTGCTTTCTAAAAAATTGCTTCCTTTTTAGATTCAGAAGTTACGCCTTTTACAAAAACAATCATTTTAAAAACATCTTTTGGTTTAGCCCCGTTAAAACCAACACTTTGCCTCTTATAATAGAAACTTGTTTTAGCAAACCTCTTAGACTCGATCTTAGATTCATGCACGCAAGTCTTACATTTAACACTTTCATTAGGCAAATCAGCACACAACACATTCTCAGCAGCTTTCACACACACTTCACTTTCACAATCTGAACTATTAACATATTTCTCAAATTTCAACTCAATTGACTCATGAAAAAATGTCTCAGGATCATTCAGATGAGTGTTAACTTTCACATCAATGCCTTAACAAACCCATCAGGTTGTTTTGGAACATAAGAATTCCAAATGGGAGGCGGAACTATATGATAACCCAAGCAATTTTTCTTATTCCCAACACCAACACTAAATTGTTTGGGAATAATATGATCAAGCACATATGATGATGCCTTATAACTCTTTAGCTTTAAATCAACACGTTCAATTTCAATCTTGATAGATTGTAACTCTCGCTTAAGAGTGGCATTCTCATCAATATGGCGATTGATGGAAATCTATCTATCCTCAACATTATGTTTAAGCATGAGAATTGTTTTCTCGTCTTGTAAAATCCTTGTTCCCAAGGTTTTCACACAATTCTGTAATTTATCATAAGACTCTTTTACTTTGTGAAATTCTTGTAAAAGGTTATCATAGTTTGTTTTGAGTGTTTTAATTTCACAATCCTTAAGTTCACTCTCCTCACAACCTATCTCACACTTATCACATTTAAATGCATAAGTTTTATAGTTTACTTGGTTTGCCATAAAAGCATGTTGATCAGTTAACTCAGCTTCAACCAGTTTCTCATCCTTTGTTGATTCCACATCTTAAACCTTAGTTATCTCATCTTCAGTGTCATCCTCCCCAAAGTCAATTTTTCCATGTGGAATTTCTTCTCCATTGAACCAACCTGCAAAACTTTCAATAATATCAGGTGGAAAAATAGATTGAAAGAAATAAGAAGGGATAGAATGAATCTTGACATCTTGTCATATGATTGTGGTTCAGATTCTTCATCATCAGCAACTTCATCAGTAATGTCTCCAATGATGGCATTATCTTCAACAACTTTCACCTCATCAATCATCACATCCTCAACAACTATCTCCTCAACAACAACCTCAGCATCATCCTCTTTGATCAGCTCAGCCACATTTGCTTGTTGCACATAGTTGTTCCAGTGAACCCCTCATCAAGTTGAGTTTCAACATGATAAGGTTTAGAAGGTGATGCTTTAGGTTTCTTCCCTGTATTGAAAGATTCAGCATGGTGTGGAGAATTTTGGTGATAAACTGCTTGTCGGTTGTAATCCATTCCAAATGGATTAGCATTGTTATCACCCACTTCATTGTTTTTGCACTCTCTCTTGAAGTGTCCTTTCTCCTTACTATGAAAAAAAACTAACTTGTAACTTATCAAATCCTAGTTTTGATGAAGTACCATCTAAGCAGTTCTTGTCGGTGATTTATTTGAACCGTTGTGCTCTTCGAATAACACTCGCCATACACCATCTGATATCTAACATCTCCATATCCCCGAGATCAATTAGATCATAGTCCTCTTTAGTCATATTAAAGTTCCCGATTCTTCCATCTATTAAACTCTCACATGATTCTAGATAGGATCCAAGAAAATCCATATATTCTTTGACGTTTTCGCTATCAAACTGTTGTTATTCTTGATATTCACAGCAATGTTGCAATGTAAAACATCGGGATTTTGACTTTGAGGTGGAGGCTTGATCTAGTGTCTTTGTTCCAGAGTAACAGCTTGAATATTGTGGAGTTTGAGATCCACTTTGTTGATTACCCACAACTGTAGACCCTTCGATGCAATAAGAAGTTTGGATTATAAGATTTTGAGGTACCATGGATTGAGAACTTTTGAAATATAACCCAATGTCTTGAGAAGCCAATGAACTTTTCATCTTTTTCTTTTTCCTCGGTTCCAACTCTTATGCTTCTAGCTTTTTAATGAAACGAGCTAGAGTGAGTCGAACATAAGCAACAGGATTAGACTGTTGGATCGTAATAAAATTTTCCCATTCGTTAGGTAAAGCATCGGGTAGTTTGTTAATGTATTCAATTTCTTGTTTATTAATACCAAACGTCTTCATTTCATTCACCAAGTGATTGTATCTTTCAATCAATTAATTGGGCAAACGATTCACCCTTCACCATGGTGAATATATCAAATTCTTTTCTAAGCAATGCCATCTATGAGTTTCTCATGTCTGGATTACCCATGTCTTTGTTGAGAAGAGCTTGCCAGATAGAATAACATGAACCATTATGCTGAAGAAATTGAAACATTTTGACTTTTATTTCTTGTTGAAACAAATTTAAAATTTTCTATTCCTTTAGAAAGATTGCCTTATCAGCCTTAGGAATATGTGATAAACGTTATTTGGTACCGTTCTCATTCTTTGGGATGATGTACTCTTCTTCAACATCAGTCCACGTGTCATAATTCCCAGTTTGAATATGTGTTTCAAACTTATCAGCCCAACTTGGATAGTCTTCCATTTTGAGAAGCTTCGGTGGCTTATTAGATGTTCCCATATCATTCTCAAGATTAAGATTCTGAAGTAGGTTTGACGGTTGTGTCACAAAAGAACATTAATCTTCCATTTTTTTAGAAAAATCAAAAATCAAATTCCAAATATCACATTGACCGTATAAGTTAGTCTCCCAGAGTATAATCAGCATAGTTCCCACGAAGCGTAAGTCATGAAATATTAACGGATATGAACCCGGCGTATAAGTCTTCAACCCAGCATATAAGACACTTATTAACCCGTATATGACTTATTCGTTCAACTTATCCGTTGATCAAACAATGCACGGAGATCATATTGTTTTCTAATTTCATGATGAAAGCAAGCTTTTTAGGATCTGAAATTTGGCAGGGTTATGAACGATAGATAACAATCAATATGTGAAGAATTTAGAAGGTTTTGATAGAGAAATCATTCTGAATTGTGAAGTTAGTCTTGAAATTTTGAAACTTTTGATGATTCCTTGTGATTTCAAAATAGGTTGTATGAAATAGGATCGTTACCACTTGAAAAGACAATGTATGGAATAAGATAGATACGAACGGTATCAACTGTTTAACGTAGTGTGCGGAAAACAATATGAAATTAGAGTCACAAGAATTACGTTAACGTTTAAGCATTTATGTCATAAAAGTATAATCAGTACAATGGATTTGACAATCAGGTACAGTAGGAATCTCCAAAAACTTACTTGAATGAACGGATACGAACACTTTTATAGTGTTCGACATATATGCGCGTATATGACTTATACGGCGTATAACATATACACTGTATATGTACATATAGGCATGTATATGTTCATATTCATTCATTTTACATGTTTAACAAATTTCCCAATCTGATTTACATACAATACACAAGACCCTAGCACTAGACATTATGTTCAAACAAAAAGTATACCATAATACAAAAGTCCTTACTAAAAAAAATAAATAAATAAAACAAATAAAAAAAATTAAGAAAATACGGAGGTTCGAGTGACCCAAAAAATGCTACAAATGGGTAATAAACAAGCATATATATATAGGATGTCTCAGCGGCGTATCCAACATGATCATGTCATATTATATGTCATTTGTATCGTTGTCCTACGGTCGATCGACTTGGAGTTGTTTTCACACCCACGTACCCACCATGAGTTCCATGCGAGGATTTTGGTAATTATGGGTACACTTATAGTACACTTATAATTACCTATTTCAGCGAATGGTTCGCATGGTTTTCCTGTTGTGTGGGTTAAAATTATACATACATGTTTAAGAAATCTTTTTTGAAAATCCCCATAAAATTTTGTTGTAATAAGGCGAAACAAAATTGAACGAGAATTGAAAAAAAATATATTAAAATAAAATAAAATAAATAAAAGCTTGAAGTCAAATATCGAGATGAACAATGTAACGCCAAATTTAACAATAACCCATGAAATAACTGAATAACGAAATTCTAGAATCAAAGAATATCAAGACCAGACGTTTAAAGGTGACATAAATTAACAGAGTATTTAAGTCAAAAGAAAACCCTTGATAGAAATCATCATAGGAGTTAAGTTAAAGCATGAAACATTGGTGTCATGAAATTCTAAACATTTTTGTAAACATATAATAACCATAAGAAACTATCAAAGTTGGTGAAATCAGATGACGCAGACCAGGATGTTTAACCGTTTCGGGGAGGGTTTAAGTTTGTGACGCTCGTATTGAGATAATGATAAATCGAAAATGAGAATACAAAACCAATAAAGTAAAATAAATACATAGGGCTCTTATTAGATAGCTATGCCTTAACCAAGCATATTTTCTTGGTTCAAAGTAACAAGTCATAGGCTGCCTAGATTACGGTTCCTATTAGATAACCATCCACATGGTCCCGGTTTCGATTAACGATTTTGTTTGGGGGCACCAGTCATAGGCCGTCAGATTGAGTTGAGAATGAGTAAACATATATTATTCTACCGATACTATAAGCAATACATGTCATGCTTCGTGAAGAGAGTAAATAAAGATAGATATATCAAATGCAAACATACTTTCATTAATAATATTGTATATCTGATAGTACATTGAGACATTATATAAACGGAAAGATCAAAGACAAAAATAAAAAATACGAAAAGGAAATTGTCGCCCGCAGCGCTTGTCTTCTCGGGGTAGGTAGGTCTTGGGCATAAGAACTAGTGTGAGGTGGTGCGATGATTTCTAAGTTGAAGTTCATTGGCGTTAATGTACACGCGTCCTTGCGTACCCTAGTCGACTTGATTTACTTGAGTTTGATTGGCTTGGTTTGGTTGGGGTTGAATGGCTTGGATGGGTTGGGCTCGTTCAATTTGGGCTTGCGGTTGGAAGGTTTAGGCTTAATATATTTGGGGTTTGTTGGTTTGGTCTGGGTAGGTTTGAATTTGATAAACGAGTTTTGGGCATGTATTGCGAAGATGGATTGGGCTACCACAATGATAGCCGGCTCACATCGCTGAGAGTGTGGATGCATAAGATAGGGCATATGATTGGTGAAATAGTTTACTAACGGGTTGTGGGATGCATGACTTGTGTTAAGTTTGCTTGGGTTCTCGGAAAAAGTTGATGAAGTGACCAAAGTGACCACAGTTGAAGCATTTTCGGCACCATGAGGCAGTAGGGTGGTGAAACTTACATGTATTACATAAAGGATAGGTTCCCGTATAGGGATTTTTGTTGTGTTGACTTTGGATATCTTGGGTTGGTGATGGGTTCGAGTTGGTTTGGTTGTTGTTTTGGTGTTTGCGTTTGTTGTTGTTGGTGGTGTAATGGGTGTTGGTGTTTGTGCTTATGGGTTTTAATGAGGTTTCGACCTTGACCTCGTTGGAAGGATCGGTCGTGGCCTTCTTAGTAGGCTTTTTAGTACTTTTAAGTGTCAAGGTCCCGACCTTAACATGGTTTTCATTGAGAGTACCGGAGAGGATTATAGCATTATAAAAGATTTTGGGGTCACGGATCAGGACGGAATATTGGATTTTCATAGGCAAACCCGAGATGTAGTTGTCAATGGCACGCTCCAAAGGAGAGACGATATGCGGGAGGAGGAGGCTCAGTTCATGGAACCGATCATTGTAAGTTATATTATCACCAACTTCGTGATTCAAGTTCCATTTGTCTTCTTTCAACTTCCGGAGTTCATGTTACAGGCAGACTTTTTAAGCATGATTTGCATGAGGTCATCCCATGGCAAGGCCATGGAAACCTCAGCCCCAATAGAGTGTTTTCTTGCCATTCCATCATATGAAGGCACTCCGTTTAAAGACACTTGTGGTGTAGGTGGCCTTTTTGACTTCTGGACACACACAATGGAAGAACACACTTTCCATTTTCTCGAACCATTGGAGGATCCGACGTATTCGGGTGGGTTTGCGTTGGTGAATTGCTTGAAGGAACAAACAACTATGTTAGTACTTATGGCTGAGGGGGTGGCATTCACAGTTTATAATTGTGAAATGAGGATTATAAGAGCTTCCACAATTCCTTTGGCGATGCGGGATGAAGAACTGCGGCCTGAATTACCGGTTCGACAGCGAGGGTTGATAAAGCGAGAAGACATGTTGCGGGGTCTAAATGTGTAAAATTTCATGACCTATGGGTAATTGATGTAAATGTATAAGGTTTTGTGTAACAGAAAAATTGAAACGTGAAAAAAAATCATAAAGTAATCATAACAATAATAATAACAACAACAACAACAACAATAATAATAATAATAATAATAATAATAATAAATCTTAAATTAATTTGAGGTTGAGGATTTTAATCGTTTGTAATACAAACTTAAATAATAAAAATACTTAATAACATTATATAAAAACAATTTAGGATATCATGAACCACCATGGTTCCTTTTTACAAAAATGAGAAACAACATTGATATCCAAAAACAAATTCAATAATAAAAATTTAGACGTTAAATTATCCATGTACCACCATGGCTTTATTTCAACAAAATGATCGAAAATCAATTAAAATAGAGATATGGGGGGCGTTAATGCGAACGGTCAGGGTATCCATGAACCACCATGGCTTTTCCCACCTGTTAATTCAACTAAAACAACAAAGGGAAGAACCGAGTTTAGCCACGTATCACCGTGAAATCGGTTATAATTGAGGAATATGTTCGTCTAATGTAGTTTTAACTATTATAAGCTACTAGAACAGTAATGATCCTTAAAGAAATCTTTTATAATATAGGTAATAAGATTCTTTGATGATTTATGCCCTTTTGCATGTAACCTTTAACAACCAATCGTGCTTCTTAGTGTCTTTAACGTTTGTATTAAGATTTAGTTTAGTTATGAACACCCTTAGTTATTTCAACAAAATCACAAAAGTTATTTTGACTTATGAAGTTATTTGCTAATAATAGCTTTATTCCCACAGATATTGATTGATGTTAATGGTTTAATTAGAAGGGGTATGATTATTAAACATTCCAACATCCATTTCAACTTTAGTTAGGGAGGTTACATAATCATCAATGTCAGTAGGTTTTAAAACCTAGATGGTATCCTAAGTTGATTATTGGGTAATTTTAAAAGTCTCGGTTTTATTGATTAGTTCTTGGTTAGGTTGATATCAATTTTGAAGATTATAAATATGTAACAATTGGTGCAATATGGTGTACAAGAGGTGTAATTTGAGTAAAGTTTAATGACCCTCATCCCTGCCTCTTGTAATTTTGTCAAGTAATTATAAGAACTTTTACTGCTCCAAATGACCTTAGAAACCTTTAGGAAATTAGCATGCTTAGGATAAATATCTAAAGACCAATAGATTATAACAGAGAAACAAGTTAATAATATAAGTTGTTGCGGTTTCTCTTCGTGAGGATTAGTTTAGTAAGAAATCTGAATTTGCCCACGTTTAAGCAACAATGAAACTTTTGCAGTAGCAGTAGCAGTAGCAGTAGCAGTAGCAGTAGCAGTAGTAGTAGTAGTAGTAAATTCTAAAGAGATAAACTTTGATGAAATAGTGTTATGATGGAGCAATGTCTTGTACAAGAGGTGTAATTGAGATCATATCAAGTTTTCATTCCCCCCCCCCCCCCGCCTCTTGCAAATCTTGTAAGTTATGATTGAGACGCTTAAGGCTCCCACTGATCTTTAATATCTCTAGAAAAACTACATAAGGAGTTTCAATTAAGTACGTGATGTGGGAATTTCTCATATATATGTTAGACTTGATTTGATTTCATTAACGTCCAGATGTCATAATAAACTTAGGGACATTTAGAAGAAATCGTATTAAGTATATATGAATGGATCTCTTTAAAACCATGGACCATAGAAGTCATATTAGATACAAGTAAATAGCATTTTAAATGATAAAAGAATTATATTTGAATATTCCGTTTTGAATAAGTTCCACGAATGTCAGTAATATATAACTTATGGTGGACTCATACTTATACCTTATGCCAAGTAATGTTTAAGGCATCTAACACATGATTAAAAGCACTAAGAATGAAATTATATGAAAAATCACCCTCATCAACCATGTCATGATTTCTCATGAAATTTGGTTTTAATTGATGAGTTTTATAAGTCTCATTTGTCTTTTGTTAAGTTATTATTTGCATGATAACAAAAGTTGTGAAAGTATGTAGTATCATCTAATTCTATTTTATAAATATTTCAATCCAGATATTGATAACAAATAATATGAGAGTTTAAGGTAAGAGTGACTTTATATTGGCTACGCAAACCTCAAAACTATCTGTATGTAGCTTAAAGTATTGATACTAAATTCTGATTAATCTCCAGAATATCTAAGGTATCATAAAGCGTAATTAGAAGATAGATTCTCATGGTTCTAATAAACTTAACATTTAAATTTGTCACTTGCACTCATTTTAGTTATTTGTTAATTTCGAGTAACATATAGAACTAGACTCAACCAATCATGTGTTAATGGAAATATTAGGATTAGCATACTTAAGTATCATTAATATACAACTATTGATTTTAGCAAGTTGTTGTTTTGAATTATGGATAGTCTTGTTGCTTATGCCTAATATAATGACATATTTTTTGAAATGAGACTTCTCTTTAAAGAACTTAAAGATGGAAGTAATACTTGTGATTTTTCTATGAACCTTAGAATTATCCTTTTAGGTTTTAGTGGTGTGAGTTTAAAACATCTTATTTTCAGTACCGGACATTTCTTTTCTTGTACATATGTTTCCGATCAACACGCTCATTTTCCTTTGGTACTTCTGAGTTATAGTTGATATTTAAGGCACCAAATTGTACTATTGAAAATTTTAGTATGTAAAGTACTAAATTTGTACTTATTTTCATGTGTGAGCCCTTAATTTTATGGGTCATGATATTGTACACTATGATGTATTAAGTAATGCCATTTAACCTTATAATTAGAATTTTTAAAGAATAAATGCATCCTAGGAGTTATTTTAATTATTTATAGATATTAGATTAGTTTTAGGAAAAACTAAATCCATAATAACTCTCTTTGATAGCGTTAGTTTATTGATTACATAAGAGACATTAAGTTTTACTCATCCCATTTTTCATTCTCTAGATTTTTTTTCTTTAATACTGTTATTAGAAGGAGCAACGAGATGGTCATATCTTGAGGATAATGAAAAAGCGAGAAGCGCTAAAAGTTAATGAAACTCTTTATGAATAAAAACACATTTGGGTTTGAGATTAGTGAGGGTGATTTGAATGAGATAGTTATTTATTGGATAAAGTTATAGTGAGTAATGTTATGGAATATTAAAATAATACAGATTAAATTTTATAATCATCATATTAATGAAGGATCATTAATGTAAGGATCATTATATTTTATTGAATATGTGATATGTCTATTATTAACATCAAACCAATAGACTATAATTAAAAGTTCAACTTAAACAAAAAATAAAGCACTTTTGGGAAGAATTATAATTTATTTAAGTATGTGTGCAAAACAATTGTAGCACATCACCTTTAGGCAGAAGTGGGACAACTATTCTAATTATGCACGGGGTAGTTTTCTAGATAAAAATGTAACACATTACCTTTTGGCAAAAGTGAAACATTTGTATCATGTTATGTAAAAACTAACAAAAGCTTTCAATTAGACTTGAATGATGTGGTAAATGTAATTGGGCAGAACTAGGGGTGCAAACGAGCCGAGCTGCTCGCGAGCTACTCAAGATCGGCTTGTGAAAAGGCTCGATCGAACCGAGCTTAAGAGAGCCCGAGATCAAGCCTAAAAGAAAGCTCATTTAATAAACGAGCCCGAGCCCGAGCTTTACTTATCGAGCTCAAGCCGGCTCGCGAGCCTAAACGATTCTATCATTTATATTATATATATATATATATATATATGAAAAAAACTAAATAACATATATTATTTTATATATAAATATATTATGAAAATAAATATACAACTTTAATTATAAATATATAAAAATTAACTAATAAATATCAAACCAGTCGAGCCCGAGCCGAGCTCGAGCTTGAAAAACTACGAAACGAGCCGAGCTCGAGCCTGGTCGAGCTCGGGCTCGGCTCGTTTGCACCCCTAGGCAGAAGTGATACATCAAAATTCACTCAAGTTAAGCTTTTTATGTTTTATAAAATTTAATCGTTTACAAAACATTTAATTAGGAACAGTTTATAGGAAAATTTGAGTTCTTGGGAAATTAGTTATCGAGACTTTTTGAGTTCTTGGGAATTATGAGTTCTCAGGAATTTTAGTGCGCCCGGCTTTTAATGGGTTCTCGGGATTATGAGAGTTTTCGGGTTTTATAAGGTTCTTGAGATTTTGGTAAATCAAAACCATTTTAGAAAAAAACAAAATTTATTTTAAATCCTTAACCCATAAACTATTTTTAAATTATTTTATTCCATAAATTATTTTTTAAAATTCCATAAACTAATTTTTGATAAAGATGGAATTCGAATTTTAATAGATTGTCTTGTTTTCAAATTTAAAAGATTTAATTATAATTATCCAAGATTTTGAAATCTTTTATTTATAAAACTATAATCATGTTTTAAAATTTTAAATAGATAAAAAATCAATCAAAATTGAAAACAACATATTTTATTCCTACGATTCATCCAAAATAAGGACGATTCTTCGGTTTTTATGATGAACATGAAGAACATCTTCAAAGAATCTTTAGTCTGTTTTCTCTGAAATAGAAATCTTAAACATATTTTTAAGACATTTCGAATATATTAGAGTTTCAAATATGAATTTTAACAATTATAACCAGTTTTCTTAACAAAACATGAAAACAAAAACCGAAAAAATTAGGGATTTAATCAAAATTCATGTTTTTTGATTTTAATTCCAGATTTTGAAAAACATGAAAAGCTGATTAATCAACATCACTCTGATGCCACATGTTGATCAGTTCTTCATGTAAATAATAGAAGACATGAATAAAAATAAACCTATGAATCTGTTACAGCATGGAGAGTAGTAACCGCAACAAAGTATGATGTAGTCGACATGTTTGCCATCTTGATCGAGTTCCCCTTTAAGATGTATAGTTAAGGATAGTGTTAGAGTTCTTGAGAGGAACACGATTTAGGAAAGAGGATGCACACAAAATTGTACGTGTGTGAGATTAAGGTATGATGTTAATTTATTCTATTCATTTATATACACCCAAGGGGAAACCCTTTATTAGTAAATTATAGATAATATGGCCATCAACAATTACCAAACTAATATATAATAAGGTATGGTTAATGTTTTGATCTATTATAATATAAATGGTTACAATGGTCTTATAATATATATATATATATATGTGTGTGTGTGTGTATATAGGGTTAGTATATTTAAGAACTCTGTAAAAGTTAAGAACTCTTAGGAACTCTAAACAACCAAACATTTTTTAAATTTTTTTTAAATACTAACATTATTTAAGAGTAGTTTTATCATGTTTTATATAAAAATTATCAATTACATATATTAATCACAAGTCTGCATATGTGTAAATTTAAGTACTAACAAATTTACATAGGTGTAAAACAAAACATAGATATGTAAAAAAAACTAATTTTCAAAATTGCAATCGTAAATATAGATATAAAAAATGATAAAGCTACACTCAAATAACATTAACATACAAATTTTTTTATAAAAAACGTAAGTTTTTAAGGGTTTCTTCAAGTTCTTAAATAATTTAACAGTTCTGTAATGATACTCATCATATATATATATATATATATATATATATATATATATATGAATAAAGATTTTCCTAGGAATGGTAATAACCAACAAATTTTTGACATTTGGCACTACAAATGATGTTGAAAAAACAATTCTAGGAAACTATGTCGGTTATAATGATAAAAGAGTAATTCTAGGAAACTATGTCGGTTATTTGTAATTTTAAATCTCAACTATTGATTAACATGATCCAATGACTATTATTTATTTCTTGTCTTCCTAGGAAACTACTTATTTTTAAGATAACTCTCCTATATATATGATCGGATGATGAGAGAACCTTTTTGAAATTGAGAACTATGAGAACCATTTTGGACCACAAAATCCATAAATAAAAAAATTCATAAAATAAAAAAAACACAAAAATCAAAAAAGTAAAAAAAACCAAAATTCTTATTTTATCATCCCGGTTTCATAAAAAAAACGATTTAGCTAAGTTATATACACACTTACACATATGTATAATATATACATATATGTACATTTACATGTTTTTTTTGTACACATGCGTATAATTTAAGACAAATGATACTGTACATATGTGTATATTACGTAACTAAAGATTATATAAAATTATACATATGTGTATAATACAACGTTTTTTTAATTTTTTTAATGAAACCGGAATGAAATTTGGTTTTTTTTACTTTTTTAAAAATTTTATTATTTTTTGTTTTACGATTTTTTTAAATATTTTTTTAAAGATCTTTTTAGTGGTTCAAAATGGTTCTCAAAGTTCTCAATTTGCAAAGGGTTTCTTTTATGATCCTTACCATATATATATATATATATATATATATATATATATATATATATTGTTGCTACAACAAAGATAAGACCAATGATAGTGAATGGACTGGTTAAGCTAACAAGCTTCAAGGGTTCAGGTTAACCAAACACAGGTCGTGGAGTCCCTTACGTTTGCAAAACGTATAAGGAGGTTCACTAGTTTGTTGTTAGTTGCTATAGTTCACCGAAGATCAAGAACCGTGATGTTTGGAATCGATTCTTGAATGATGTTCTTGGTGAAGCTATGAAGCTATTAAAGTAAGAAAGAAATAAGCTAAGTGCTTATTTCTCAAGGAAAAAGAGAATATCAGGGAGTATGTATTAACTCCAGATCTGATGATCCATGTTTATGGCTTAAGTCCTCTTTTTATAGCAGGAGAGACCAAGCTCTTTATCCAGTGTACAAACTAATTGACCTCCGGTTTTCTTAGAGGGTTGACCGTTATGGGTGGAAAGCTTTGGACCGTTGGTCCGTGATTTAAATAATAATACTTTATCTGAGCATGTCCCATGATCAGAGGGAACAGTGATGTGAGTCTTGAGTTGACATTGTACTGTAGCACGTGGGTACTTGTTTACATAAGTTTGGGCGAGAAATGAAGCCTTTAACCCTTTAACCCTTTTAGCGTTAATGTGTTTCAGCCATTTTATTATTTCCTTGGGCTACCCCCGTCATCAGCCCCCCAAGTCAGAGGTGTTTGAGAGGTAAGCTCAAGGGCTTCTGAGTTTTTCACACATTTTGTTTATTGCTTAAAGGCTTCAAGGTTTGTAAGCTTCGAGACTTTGTTCGGATTTGGTTATTTTTTGAATTATTGTTGGGACAGTTGATTTGATGGTAACTGCCATATTGTAGTTCCCAATAACTGCTTTTCATTAATAGTTATCAATGGAATAAGTATTCACTTTCTTCCAGATTTCTTTTATTATTATAAACACATTCAAGTTTCTTTCAATCTTCTTATCAGGTTAGTTTCAATCTCTCATCTTTCCTTCAAAATTATGGTTGCCAAAAAGGATCTTTCGGTCAGTTTTTCTCGATTGACCCAAGAAGAGGTCGAATCATTTTGTGTTGAGTGGGGAATAGGGTTAAAGTACAAACCGATTGCTCCACCGGTCAATTCTTCGATTGATCATTGTCCGGCAGGCTTTGTTGCTCTATATTTCCGTCACTTTGAATTTTCTGATCTCCGGCACCCTTTTTTGGTTTTTGTTTTGAATGTTTTGGAGTATTACCGTATATCGTTTGGTCAAATCCACCCTTTAGGGCTTGCTAGGGTTTTTCATTTTGAGGTTTTGTGTAGAGCCCTAGGTTATGACCCTTCGTGGTTGAGTTTTCGCCGTTTCTTTCGCTTAGCAAAGAACGGTGATTGGTATACTTTTGAACATACCAAGGTAGATATTTCTTTGGTTTCTTCAGCGGTTAAACCCCTCGGTACTTGGAAGGACCGTTTTTTCTTTGTTTCCGACTCTATCCTTCCATTTAAACCTGTTTGGAGACAACCCGAGGCTGTTTGAAATTAACCGGAGCCAGCCGAGTCGAAGTTGAATGAGGCTTTCTTAAACTCGATTAGGAAATATCGATCACCTCTTCGTCCTTTTCCCGAACACCTTCTTGTGTTATTAGGAATTAGCAAACTTTGGGATAAGCCTAAACGGGATCCCGTGCTTATGAGGGATGATAAGGGTATGCATTTGTTTATCCCGTATTTGCTTTAACTTGTTGATATGTTTGTTAATGGGTTTCTTTTGTATATTTAGTCATGTCGGCATTGGACTTTTTAAAGAGCGATGATACCTCTAATGTTGGTTTTTCTGATGTTGCGACTGTTGGGTGGGGGGGAAGACTCGGTGGCTCGAGTAAGGATGGTCGGTTTGAGGATGCTGAGTATGCTGGGGTTGCAAACGTTAAAGGGTTCACAAAGACTGCTGCTCCAAAGTCTTCTACTCGTCGTTCCATACGACGTTTGCTGAAGTCGGTTGCTCCCTCATCTTCTCACTAACCGGTTGAGCTTAGTTATGACATTCAGGTTACTGAAGATCAAGGTCCCATTGTGGAGAGTGGAAAATAGCAAGATTTGGTGGTTTCCAAGAAGGGGAAATCGGCTGGGAAGAAGGCTGTGATGTCTGTGGTTCAAGGGTTGGATGGTGATGCTGTTTATATGCCGGAGTGGAGTGTCAAGATTGGGGATAGCTTCAAAGATCCCGAAGTTTGTGCTGATGTGTTAGCCAACTTTGCTCCTCTGGGATTTCGTGATGTTATCTCCGGGATGGAGGGTGATTCTCTGCTATCAAGGTTGATCTTGAACTCTGTTAACGTTTCTGCCCTTTTGGCAGAGGGTGTCACTCGGTTTCGCAAAGGTATGCAAGAGTATGAAGAGTTTACGAAGAATAAGGAAAAGATGAAGGCCTCTATGGTGGCCATGAATAAAGAGGTTGAAGAGAAGGAAAAAGTGTATGTGACGAGGATTGATGAGTTGTCTCGTGGCCATGAGATTGAGATGGCAGGTTTGAAGAAGGCTATGGAAGCTGACAGGATTAAATTAGATGCTGAGCGGGAAGCCTTTGAGGTGCAGAGGAGAGCCTTCCAGATGGACAAGGAAGGCTTGAAGGCTTCGGTTAGTCAGACCTTTAGTGACAACAAGTGGTTAATTGAGCACGGGTTTCAATAGGTTGTGACTTATTTGCTTCATTCTAATGAGTTCAACTCGGTGTTGGGTGGTGTGTATACGAAGTTGTTGGCCCATGGTAAGCATTTGGGCTTCGTTGCGGGCTTTAGTCATCACGAGTCTGGCCAACCTATAGAGAAGTCACCCTTGTTCAACCGCGATGCTTACAAGCTTTTCATGGATTCAATTCGTTCAATGGAGAGGCTCACTTACCCTTATGTGGGTGAGGTTTCATCATGCTATGGTAAGCCTCTTTCTGTGTTGCAGTGTTTGAAACCAGCCGGCCTTGATGAGAACGTTGCTAAAGAGGTGCTCGAGTCCTTGTCGAAAAAACGCTCCCGTTCTGGTGACAGTGAAGAAACTTTGTCTGGGGGTAGCGACGGATCTCATGTTGCAAGCCTTGAAGGCTCGGCTGTTGCTGATGTTGTCCCACAAGTCAAGAAGTCCAAGAAGGGTAAAATTGTTAAGGGTGGTAAGGCTAGTACTTCGAAGCCTGTTTCTGATGTTTAAATACTTGATTCGTAGCTTTCTTAGCACCTTAAAACAATATTATGTAATCTTGAACAATGTAGGTTTGGCATGAAACTCTTAAAGTTTCTGCCTTGTGGTTGTGTTTGGCCTTTTCGGCCCTTTGAACATTTTCTTAGGAATCCTTGTGATTTCCTTGTTTAGCCTTAATTGGCTTATTATGTATGAATGTTGTTAGTTATGGCCTTGGAATGTCCTTGTTTATGAACTATGATGTTCTACGTATTTGTGTATTGGTTGCTTTTCTTGTTAGTTTAATGTGATTTTAACTAACTTTCCTTAAGAAGTTTTAGTGCTGCAATCACTTTAGCTTCAAGGCTTCATTAGTTAAAAAGCACATGTTGACTATCCTTTGTATCACTACTTAGTGTATGTTTTTGTTTCGTAAACTTTTTCAAAGCTTAAGGAACGAATTGATGTAGGCTCTTCAGACCCGTCTATGAGACAAGTTTTTAGTTGAAAAAATTTTCTAAGTCTCATGGAGTTGGATTGATATAGGAACTCACCCCTTATATAGGTCCATTTAACCCTTGAACCTATTGAGCGATGTGGCCTGGGAGCTCATCCCCTTACATGGCCCTTGCCATGGAGTTTCTTGCTAGGTTCTCAACCTGATTATAGGATAGTAAAGACAAGTTATGACAAAAACTTTATTATTCATTCAAGAGGTTGATATTCACAAAAAGGAAAATTATACATCTCTTGAGATACATTTTAAGATTTTGACTAGGCATGGAACCTTTTAAGGGTTTTGCCGTTCCAGTGTCTTGGAAGCTTTTTTCCTTCTGTGTCGACCAGCTTGTAGGATCCTCCCTTGTGAGCTTCAAGGATTGTGTATGGCCCTTCCCACTTTGGGCCAAGCTTTCCTTGGTTTTCTTTCTTGCTGGCCTCATTGTTTCGGAGTACAAGGTCTCCAGGCTTGAAACGTTCATGTTTCACTCTTGCATTGTAATAAGCTTCCATTTTCTACTTGTACTTAGCTTCTTGTATTGCGCTTGATCACGAACTTTTTCAAGGAGTTGCAAATTCAAAATGGTCTCATTGTCGTTTGATTCGAGATCCATGTTGAGTGTTCTTTGAGTCACAACTCCAACTTCGGCTGGGATTACAGCTTCTGATCCGAACACTAGGCTGTAAGGTGTTCGTTTGTGGCTTGTTTTTTCGGTTGTTCTTATTGCCCATAGAACATTTGGGAGTTCTTCAAGCCAATTGTAGTTATGTCTTCCCAACCTTGTTTTGTTACCTTCAACAATGGTTCTGTTTGTTCTTTCAACTTGACCGTTCGATTGTGGGTAAGCAACCGAGCTGAATACCTGGGTGATTCTGAATTCTTTGCACCATGTGCTAAAAGGATTCTCGGCAAATTGCTTCCCATTATCCATGACCAATACTCCTGGCAGCCCATAACGGCAGATGATGTTTTCCCATACAAAGTCGATGAGTTGTTTGCCCGTTATTTTGGCAAGTGGTTTGACTTCAGGCCACTTGGTGAAATAGTCCATGGCTACTAACAAAATTTTACCCCACCCTTGGCTTGTGGGAATGGACCAACAATATCCATTCCCCACTTGTGGAATGGCCAAGCCGAAGATATGGGGACTAGATCGTGTTTAGGGCTTTTGGGAACCGGTGCATGAATTTGACAGGCTTCACACTTTTTAAGTTGTTCCGTTGTATCTTGGTGCATGGTGGGGCAGAAGTATCCGAGGTTCATCAATTTTGCAACCACCGTTCTTGGCCCAAAATAAGCTCCACATATTCCCTCATGAACCTCTTTGATCAGATATTGGCTTTGTTCAGGGCCCACACATCTTAGTAGCGGTGCAAGGTAAGCCTTCTTATAAAGGGTTTCTCCTTGCAACACATACTGTCGGGACTTGATTCGAACCCTTCCAGTCTCTGTTTGGTCCAAAGGTAACTCACCACTTTTGAGAAACTTTTCTATGGGATTCATCCAACTTGGACCCTCTTCAGTGATTACATCTTGAACCTCCAATTCTTGGATTGAAGGAGTTTTCAACACTTCCACCAAAACTTTCTTGGTGAGGTGTGCAAATGTGAGGGATGCTAGTTTGCTCAGGGCATCGGCTCTCTTGTTTTATGATCTTGGAACTTGCTTGATAGTGCACTCTTGAAATGTGGTCATCAACCCTTTTGCCTTTTCACGATACTTCTTCATGTTGGGCTCTTTTGCTGTATAGCTATCATTGACATGACTTGAGACAAGCAATGAGTCTGTGAAGACTTGTAGCTTTTGGATCTTCATCTCTTTGGCAATCTTCAGACCAGCGATCAATGCTTCGTATTCAGCTTCGTTGTTGGTGGTCTGAAATTCAAGTCGAAGAGCATATGTAAATTCCAACCCTTCAGGATTGATTTAAACGAGCCCAGCTCCTGACCCTTCGATGCTGGAAGCTCCATCGGTAAAAAGCTTCTAGGCTTCGGGCTCAGAAGGTTCAGTGGCAGTTGTGTGTATTTCAGGAGTGACTTGCTTCGGGATTTCCACAATGAAATCTGCCAAGACTTGGGCTTTGACAGCTTTTCTTGGTACATAGGTGATGTTATGTGAACCTAGTTCTACAGCCCATTTGGCTAATCGGCCTGAATTTTCTGGTTTTTCAAGCACACTCTTGATGGGTTGGTCAGTGACCACTTGTATAGGGTGTTCTTGAAAGTACCTTCGAAGCCTTCTGGCTGTTTGAATTAAGGCCAGAGCAAGTTTTTCCAAAGGAGGATATTTGAGCTCTGCCAGTTTTAGTGTTTTACTAAAGAAATAAACGGGTACCTGAACTTTGTCTCGTTCGATGGTTAGAACCGCGCTTAATGCTTCTTCAGCGACTGAGAGATAGACAGAGATCAGTTCTCCTGTTTCATGGGCTGCATTAGCTGGAAGTGAAGCTAAGTGTTGCTTCATTTGGTTGAAGGCTTCTTCTGCTTCTTCCGTCCACCTGAAGTCTTTCTTGTTTATGCAACCCTTTAACGTTTTGAAAAAGGGTAAGGATTTCTCAGCAAGCTTGGAGGTAAAATGCTTCAAGGTTGCAAGCCTTCCGTTCAAGCTTTCCACTTCTTTTTTGCTTTGTGGAGATTTAGTTTCAAGAACAGCCCTAACTTTGTTGGGATTGGCTTTTATGCTTTGTTTACCCACAATGTGTCCCAAAAACTTGCCTTCTTCGAACCCAAATGAACATTTTCCAGGGTTGAGCTTCATATTTATCTTCCTCAAGTTTTGGAAGGTTTCTTCTATGTCTTCAATCATTTGATGCTCGGTTTTGCTTTTGATTACCAGGTCATCGACATAAGCTTCTAGGTTTCTACTGATTTGGCTAGAGAACGCTTTGCCGATCAAACGTTGGTAGGTTGCACCGGCATTTCGTAGGCCAAAAGGCATCTTTTGATAACAGAAAATGCCCTTGTCTGTGTGAAATGCGGTTTTTTCTTCATCTTCCACCTTCATGAGGATTTGATGGTAACCCTTGTAGGCATCAAGAAAACACTTAAAGGGATGGCCTGTTAAGGAGTCGACCTTGAGGTCCATCTCGGCTAATGGGTAGCAATCCTTCGAGCATGCTTTGTTCAATTCCTTGAAGTCGATGCACATCCTCCAAGTCTTGTCAGGATTTCGGACCATGACTGGGTTAGCCACCCAAGATTGATATTTAACTTCGCGTAGGATCCCTGCTAGGACAAGCTTTTCAACCTCTTGGCAGGCTGCCAAGCTTCGTTCAGGAGCCAGGCTCCGTTTCTTTTGGACAACAGGCTTGACATCAGGTGGTATCTTTAGCTTATGCTCTGCAATGCTTCGAGGGATGCCGGTCATGTCTTTCGGGCACCAAGAAAAGACATCATTGTAGCATATCAACAGCTTCTCAAGGTGTGAGAGTGTTTCTTTAGAAAGGCTCGTGTTTACCCGTACCTTTTGTTCAGGATACTTTGGGTTTATGATCAAGCTTTGTTCATAAACCGTGTAGACCTCTTGGGCAGGTTGAAAGGTTGCAATTCCCCTGTCAGTCGGGAACTTCATAGCACCTTGACCAACTGAGACAGCCATGTTGAACGCACACTGTCCTGGCCTTCCTATGATTACATCATAGTTGGAAGGTATGTTGATAACCACAAAAGTGAGTGTTTTGGTTTTCTTCATCTTGCCTTCACTAAAACAGACATCAAGGGTTAGTTGGCCTAAAGGCTTCAAGGGTACATCGGCAATACCTTTTATAGAAGACCCGGAGGGTTGAAGCCTTGAACGTTCCTCGCTACTCAGACGATTGAAGAAACTTTCATACATAATCTCTGTGGCCGCCCCTGTGTCGATGTAGGCTTTGCTTGTTTTGAGTGTTCCCACATTTGCCTCTACCACCAAAGGGTTTGAGAGTAAGTTACCTTGAGGTGGTGGGAAGCAGACACATTGAAGTTCCCAAGCCTCCAAGCGTTGTCGTTTGTGGGAGACACCATCGTCTATATTCACCATATTCACTTCTTTGTTTTTTCTTTCAGCCATCTTGTCTTTGACCCCTTTTACCAAATAAGCCAATTCTCCAGACTTGGCAGCTTCCTCAATTCTTTTCTTGAGTTGAAAGAAATCGTTTGTGTGGTGACCTTTTTCTTCATGAAAATCACAGATCTGGGTGGAGTTTTCGTTTTTCTTGATCTTGGGCAAGGGTCGAGGAGGTCGGAAGTTATGTTTCACCTCTTCGGTGGCCAAGATCTCCTGAGGTGTTTTGGTTAAGGCTGTGAAGTTCACAGTCTCTTCCCTGCTTGGAGGGTTCCGACCTTCAGGCCTTCGTTGATCTGAGCTCCTTGAATATTTTTCATAGGAGTGGTAGTTCCCTTTCTTTCGGTTGGGGCTGTTGCCTCGCCAACTAGGAACTCTTTTTCTTTGTTCTTTGAAATCAACGGCCTCTTCGCCTCGGATATGAGCTTCAGCTCGTTCAAGGGCTTCTTCAAGGGTTTTAGGTAGGCACTTGTTAAAGTCCCTCATGAGGTACTTGGAGGTGATGGCGTTCATGAAGCCTGCCACCCTCATTTTTTCGTCAGCCCCTACATATTGTAGCCCTTCTTTTTTGTACCTTTCGATAAAGTCTCGAAGGCTTTCATCATCCTTTTGTTTTATCTGGAAAATGACCGTGGCATCCATGACATATTTCCTTTGTTGTGAGAAGTGGGCTAAGAATCCCCTGCTCAGATCATCGAAGCTTCGAACGCTTTGAGCAGGAAGGTCATTGAACCATATCCTGGCTGATCCGCCCAATGTTTGCATGAACATCAAGCAACATTCAGCGTGGGACCATTTTTCGATTCTGGCTGCCCCAGTGAAGACCTGGAGGTGGTCTTCCGGATCATCGGTTCCATCATATGTTTTTATATGGGGTGGCATCTTGATCTTTGCTTGGGAGTCATAATCGGCAATTTGTTGGGAGAAACAAGAAAGGTTGTCGGTTTAGAAGGTTTCGCAAGGTCTCCATCTACCCTTGTATTATGACTCGTTGTTCCTTGGTGAGTACCCAGTGCTTGGTTGATGAGCTGGGTTCAAGGGAGGTGTGCCATCATTTGAGCTATCATCTGAGGCATGAGGTTGAAGCCTTGAAAGCTTTCAGGGGTTGCTGCTGCTTGGCTTGTTCCCATGGGAGTGCTCATCGTTGCCTTCCGAGCCAAGGGTAGGACCGACATGGCCTGTTCCCACGTGGTGGCTGTAGGAGGGGGAACACTTGAAGCTGGTGACTGCCATATTTGGTCGAGAGTGGTCTCGTGCCCGAGGGGTTGTGAAGTGTACAAAGGGAAAGCCGTTGGGCTTGGCCTTGCATAGGTATAAGGAGATGGGTTAAAAGGTTGGCAGGTTACACTTGGACCAGCTTCTAAACTAGAAGCAGCAGATCGTGATCTGATTAAAGGGGAAGGCGGGCATCCAAGTGACAGTGAAGGTTCTTCGTCGTCATACTCCAGCCTTACTCTTATCCCCTTTTCTCTTTCTTGGCTCACGTGTTGGTTAAGAAGATGTCTTAGTTGCAAAAAATGCCGTGATACACCTTCCATCGTCAAGTCGACACGTTCCGGGGTGTTCGTGACTCCTGCATGAGGAGAAGGAACCCCAGATCGTGAAGGAGTCGGAGTTCGAAAAGGTGAAAACTCGAGGAATAAAGGTCCCGTCGAGGTTCCTCCCGGAGTGGAGAAAATCGAGGTTGTCGCTGGAGTTTCTTGACCGGCGCTTGGTGTCGGTGTTCTTGACACTTGGTTAACTTCTTCAGGAGATTCACCTTCTGACTTGATGATTTTGGTGAAAATGGAGCTACACTACTGGTCTTTAAGATAAAGTAAGCAGCGTAGCCTCACGGTGGGCGCCAACTTGTTGCTACAACAAAGATAAGATCAATGATAGTGAATGGACTGGTTAGGCTAACAAGCTTCAAGGGTTCAGGTTAACCTAACGCAGGTCGTGGTGTCCCTCTACGTTTGCAAAACGTAGAAGGAGGTTCACTAGTTTGTTGTTAGTTGCTATAGTTCACCGAAGATCAAAAACCGTGATGTTTGGAATCGGTTCTTGAATGATGTTCTTGGTGAAGCTATGAAGCTATTAAAGTAAAAAAGAAATAAGCTAAGTGCTTATTTCTCAAGGAAGAGAATATCAGGGAGTATGTATTAACTCTAGATCTGATGATCCATGTTTATGGCTTAAGTCCTCTTTTTATAGCAGGAGAGACCAAACTCTTTATCCAGTGTACAAACTAATTGACCTCCAGTTCGCTTAGAGGGTTGACCGTTATGGGCGGGAAGCTTTGGACCGTTGCTCTGTGATTAAAATAATAATACTTTATCTGAGCATGTCTCATGCTCAGAGGGAACAGTGATGTGAGTCTTGAGTTGACATTGTACTGTAACACGTGATACTTGTTTACATAAGTTTGGGCGGGAAATGAAGCATTTAACCCTTTTAGCGTTAATGTGTTTCAGCTATTTTATTATTTCCTTGGGCTACCCCCGTCATCATATATATATATATAATCTTACATGTGTCGCGAGCAAGCTATCAATGTGGAATGAACATCTAAACACCTTAGATTTTTAATATAAGAAAAACTAGAGGTCATTAATATATATATATATATATATATATATATATATTCACTCGTGATTTACCCATTGATTATGGCCTTAAATTACTTACCCCTAACCAACCGTATGCTTTCTAAAATAAATATCTGATATTAAAAAGATAACCTAGCTACTAAAGTCGCTAAAAGTATGTTGTGGTCAGAAAATATGTATAACCTTAAATAGTGTAAGGTCTTGATCAAAATGGGTACTTGTTTTGGAGCAGAACTTTCATCAACTCAAGTAACCCATTACTCTTCTCTTACACTTACCCTCCAACTCTAGGACGCCCTACCCAGCTTCTAGACCAAAACATTAAATGAGTATCAAAAAAATAAAACTTTATTTTTCTAAGTCTTGCACAAATTAAGGCATCACGGGAGATACCTCTCACCTAGAGAACAATTGTAGATACATAAATATGTACGTATATGTGATGGGATGATTATGCATACATAAATGAAACATATATATATATAGGAGGGATATTTTAAGAACTTGATGAGTTGTAAAAAGCTTAAGAACTCAATTTTGGACAACAAATTTAATTAAATGAGTTTGAATATGTGGCTGAGATTAAATTTGATTAAAAAATGAATCAGAAAAGAGAATAAGTATTTTTGATAATTACACAAGTTTAAATGTTAGTTACACATGTGTAATAAGTCGATTCGGTGTGTAAAAAATTACGGTAATTTGTTGTACATTACTTACACTTACGTATTACACATGTGTAAAATAAATTTAAAAAAAAATAATTGTTACGTTGAGTTCTTTCGAGTTCTTAAAGCTCAAAGTGGTTCTCAAAAGAAATCAATCATATATATATATATATATATATATATATATATATATATATATATATATATATATATATATTAGTGTATGAATAAATTATATTTTCGTATGATAAAATTTTCGTGTGTAGGTTATATGTTTTCATGTGCAAGTTATATATTTTCGTGTGTGTTTATATTTTGTTAATGATGAATTTTGTGTGTAGGTTACGTGTTGATGGATATTAATATATTGAGTTGGAATAAACTGGTTTTAGATAGAAATAAATTATGAGGTATGAATAAATTATACTTGTGTATGATAAAAATTCAAGAGACAAAAAAAATAGTTATAAAAATAAATGAATTCTTAATATTTTTCAATTATAGTAATTTGATTAGTTATATTAATTAAATAAAAAACTATTGCGATTTATTAGTTATATTAATTGAAGAAAGATAATGCATTTTTAGTTTCTTAATTTATTTTTAAGTTTTTAAAATCTAAAATAAAACTGTTCATATTCATTTCTCACGGTAATATCATTTCTCTGTTGAACCATATATATATATATATAAAGAGAGAGAGAGAGAGATGAAGGTTATAATAAGAAGTATAATAAAATACACCGCAAAAATCACACTTTTCATATTCACTATCAGATCAACAAATTTAACGCACCAGATTACTAGTACACTTCTTAGACACATTTCACTTTTTATTTTAACCACACACACACACACATATATATATACACATATACATATATATATATATATATATATATATATATATATATATATATATAGGATCAGGATCATGAGAGAATCTTTTTGAAAATTAAGAACTATGAGAACCATTTTGGACCACAAAAAACCTAAAAATAAAAAAAATCATAAAATAAAAAAACACAAAAATCAAAAAAGTATAAAAACCAAAATTCTTATTTTATCATCCCGGCTTCATAAAAACAAAAAAAAACTCGGTTTAGCTAAATTATATACACATATGTATAATATATACATATATGTATATTTACATGTTTTTTTTGTACACTTGTGTATAATTTAATATAAATGATATTGTACATATGTGTAACATCCTAAAATATTATAATGTTAAATAAAGAAAGTTACGTTTAGTGATTTCGCGTTATTAATTTATTTAATATCGAGTAAAGAACGGATCATGGACTTAGATTAATTAAGGGGGATTAAGTGGTAATGGGCTTTAGGTCCACGGGCTTCAAGAGGTATAAATATCCTCCTAAACCACCATAAAACCCTAAACCTCATTTCATTCCATCTTAATCTCTACACACTCAAAAACACACACATCCTTCACCTCACACGGCCGCGAGAGAGAGAGAACGGGACTCGAGTCTAAAATCAAGCCAACCATTATTAGACCTTCGATATACGAGCTAGATACGAGATAACCAAGCAAACCGCGACCACACCGAACGCGTAAAGGTATGCCTTTTACCTTAAAGTTTACGTTTTTAGGATCGATTAGCTTTGAAACTTAAAATAAAGTAAATCGGGTCTAAACGAAACGTAAAGTAACAAACTTGATGTTGGAAATGAACTTGACAAACCTATGGCTATGTGCGGCGACTTGTTATTAAACGTTTTAAGCCGAAAGCTCCAAACTTTATGTCTTTCCGGGCTAAGTTTTACCCGAACTAGGCCATGGGAATGATCGCGGAGTTAGTTAACGTAATATCCAAGAAATTCTCGATGAAATAAAGGTGATTGTGGTGATTAAGTTTGAACAGAGACGGCAGCTGGGCAACTTCGCCTGCAAACCATAACTTCGCCTTCATGCAAGTTCGCTTGCAAGCAAGTTCACCTAGCTGATAACTTCGCCTAAGGCCAAGTTCGCCTACCTGATAACTTCGCCTGGTGATAAGTTCGCCCATGATAACTTCGTCTGGCATATGTTCGCCTAGGGTTAACTTCGACGATCACTAAGTTCGCCCAGCTCGACCCCAGCCAGGGGCTCTGCCCCTTGGACCCTGCTAGGGGCTGCCGCCCCTAGACCCCGCTGCCAGGGGCGCTGCCCCCGGACCCCCGTTCGTTGTGGGTTATATAAAGATAGAAATACTATACGAGTAGTAGTAATTAATTGATACATGTAAATACTATACAGTTAGCCGTGCACAGCTCAAGAAGGGAATAACGATTAACGGAGAGCGTAATAGGATTCAGGTGAGTTTTTAGCCCCATTTATGTGTTATGTTTTCGGGGTTGTGTGCATACTCAATATGTTTGTTAATACGCTTATCCTAAGAGATAAGTGTATGCCTTATGTGAATAATGTGAAATGTATGAATGATTGCTTGATGGTACGTGAACGATCTTCGGATATTGCACGTACTGTCAGGTTGTAACGCTATGTATAAGGTAAGTATGATATGTATGCTTATGTGTATGAATGTGATAAAGTTAATAAAAGAAGGAAAGGATGGTTGTATGGTTGTATGGTTACGAAGAGGGTACCGGGCCCTAATAATACTCGAGGTATGATGTATGGTTGTATGGTAACGAGGAGGGAATCGAACCCTACTAATATTCGAGAACTAGGGAACCGAACCCTACTAATATTGGAGGAAAGAGGGTACCGAGCCCTAATAATACTCGAGGAAGGAGGGTACCGAGCCCTAATAATACTCGAGGAAGGAGGGTACCGAGCCCTAATAATACTCGAGGAATGTAGGGCGTAATGCTCTTTATAACGTAAGATATGAAAGCAAGTTAATACAAAAGAAAGTATGAAAGTATGAAAGTATGAATGAAAGAATATAAATTTGTGTGTATTGTATAATGTATGATTAACTAGAACTCACTCAGCGTAGCTAACTTTTAGTATGCACGCAGGTGAATAGGATGAGGCAGCTCGCTTGAGGAGACACGTGGCACTGAATAAGAGGCTGGCATCGGAAGACTCAAGACGTTTAAGTTTAACGTTTTGTTTATTTTGAAAGACAAGATGTTGTTTTAAGACAAGATGTGTTTTGTTATGAAATGTTTTATGAAAGTTTTTATATTCCGCGAATGTTTTAATTAACTCTGATATTAGAACTGCATTTATGAGTAAATCCAACACGAAAGTAGGGCTACCGGTAACGGGGCCTTACAATATGTGTATATTACGTAAACAAAGATTATATAAAATTATACATATGTGTATAATACGACGTTTTTTTTTGTTTTTTTAATGAAACCGGAATGAAATATAAGAATTTTGGATTTTTTACTTTTTTAAAATTTTTATTATTTTTTGTTTTATGATTTTTTTAAATATTTTTTTAAATGTTTTTTTAGTGGTTAAAAATGATTCTCAAAGTTCTCAATTTGCAAAGGGATCTCTTAGGATCCTTACCCTATATATATATATATATATATATGATTGATTTCTTTTGAGAACCGCTTTGAGTTTAAGAACTCGAAAGAACTCAACGGAACAATTTTTTTTTTTTTGAATTTTTTTTACACATGTGTAATACAGAAGTGTAAGTGATGTACAAAAAATTACGGTATTTTTTTACACACCGAGTCGACCTATTACACATGTGTAACTAACAGTTAAACTTGTGTAATTATCAAAAATACTTACTCTCTCTCCTGCTTCATTTTTTAAGTACATTTAATCTCAGCCACATATTTCATGTCATTTAATTAAATGTGTGATCCAAATTTGAGTTCTTAAAGTTCTTACAACTCAACATGGTTATCAAAATATCCATCCCCTAAATATATATATATATATATATATATATATGATTGATTTCTTTTGAGAACCACTTTGAGTTTTAAGAACTCGAAAGAACTCAACGTAACAATTTTTTTTTGAACTTTTTACACATATGTAATACGTAGTGTAAGTGATGTACAAAAAATTACGGTATTTTTTTACACACCGAATCGACTTTTTACACGTGTAACTAACGTTTAAACTTGTGTAATTATCAAAAATACTTATTCTCTCTCATGCTTTAATTTTTTAATTAAATTTAATTTTAGCCACATATTTCATATCATTTAATTAAATGTGTGGTTTAAAATTGAGTTTTTAAAGTTCTTAAAACTCACCATGGTTCTCAAAATAACCCTATACATATACCTATATATATATATATATATATATAATGCATGCGTATTAACTTATTAGCTTACAACTCATTAAATGCATTTAGTGGGCTACATATTGTAGCATTTACACAGCCATAACCTTGGGACTGAACTTTCACTTATGCATTGTCCTTTTCTTACAAATCATGATTCAAATTATAATCAACTTTAGATAAAATTTGTCTATTGGTATGCATGGAGACAAGTCATGTTTATGATCAATCAAAAAATACTATACGATTCACCACCGGCTGAGAGGAACAAGGTCACCTCTTTTTTTTTTTTCATATTCATACCCAAAATTATCAAGTTATAACCAAGTTTAAATAAAATTTGATAATTTGTACGAATGAAGCCAAACGATCATGTTTATAGTCGTGGAAAATAACCACAAGGCCATCTAAGTCGGTTAGTGAGGGTGCTTCCTTTTCTTATAAGTTCTAACCAATATTTAACGTCAAACTATAATCAACTTGAGATAATATTATTCTATTATTTGTGTATAATTAATCGAAGTTGGCCAAAAGACCAGTGGCGGATCAAGGAATTTTTTTCAGGTGGTGCACTACATTTAGATGTTTTAATTTCATAGAGTTGGATATAAAAAATTTGAGGTTCGGGTCGGGTCGATGGTTCGGGCAAAGTTCATTACATAATAAGGATACGATAAAATAATAAAAGAGACACTGTTATTAGAAATTAAGTAGTTAACAATCAAGAACAATTAACATTTAACAATGAATGTAAACTTACCTTCAAAGTGGGAGGATTCGAGGAAGAGTAGAAGGCAGCGGCGGGGTGACAGGGTGCCGCGGTGGTCGCCGGCGTGCCGCGGTGGTCGCCGGCGTGCCACGGTGGTCAGAGTGACGGGGACGGCCGGCTCTCGGCTGGTAGAGTGGTAGGTTTGAATAGGGTTAGGGAGAGGCGTTGTGTGTTTTGTGGACTGTGAAGGTCATGAGCACGAAATAATTAAAAACAATTAACAAGAAGTCAAGAACAATCAACATTTATTATCTTATTTCCAAAAAGTATTGTTACTTGAATATCACCAAATACCACAGACACACAAATATCACCAGCCTCAACATTTTCAGCATGAGCCCTACAAAATTTCTTAAACACAAATAACTCTACTGACTCTTCCAAATCTGCAGGCGTCATCCGATGTGCGTATCTGAAATATTAACAAACAAAAGAAATAAATAAACCAACTGATTTGCTTCAAACAAAAGGATTGTTAGGAAAATATCTAGGCTTGTAAATGAACACGAACAGGGCATGTTCGTGTTCGCTCGTTTAACTTAACAAAACAAACGATCAAACACGAATTAAAACAAAGGGGGTCTTCTTGTTCATTTTCTTAACGAATGGTCAGGAACAAGACACCCCTATTCGTTTAAAAGTTCATGCTCGATCGTTTGTTCAGAGTTCAGTTAAAGTTGAAAAGGAACACCGGAATACGAACATGCTCCATTTGTGTGCATTCGATTCGTTCATAGGTCTAAAAATCCGCTTCTATTACTTGAATTTATAAATTATAACACTTTAAATAGGTGCAAGAAAAGTTCAAAATAAAATAAACGAACCACTATACAAGAGCTCAAATAATATTATTAAACTTACACGAACATCCATGCCTCTGTTTAAAACATCAGCATGTAACCGACCAATAGCTATTTTTCCTTTTGTGTTCATCGCACTCAGTGTGTGTTTTTATTATAAAACCCTAAATGATACTAGGGTAAGTTAGTAAAAAAAAGAGTTTCAGAACCGGGAATTGAACCTGCGACCTCCGGGTTACAAAACCAACAAGTTACCAGCTGGACAAGTGATTCAATTGTTTATAAAGTGGTTCCTTCCTAATTTATAAGATGGTTCCTTTATTATTCTCTATATAAAAATACACTATTATTTCAAAACTCGGGTGGTTCCGAGGAACCACCCGTTAATACCGTGGATCCGCCCCTGCAAAAGACGATATATCTTTGGTCAGAAGTGAGAAGAGCGCCTCCACGTTCGGTTATCCGTGTGACTGGCCTTCTCTCTTATCTTAAATGGTAGCACTTCCTCTCCATCTCTCTTCTAACCTCTCACATCCTTCTCCCGGTTTGTAGACGAATTTTTGGATGGCTCCTTTCTATTCCACATCCTCCTTGTGTGTTTCTCTTTCTTCAACATTAGACCACAGGCTTCAGCATATATGGAGGTAGTCTAACCTAGCTAATGTAACAAGATTTGGACGTGTAGCCCCTATAAACATTACCGATCATTTAAACAGCTGTGTGTGTGTGTATATATATATATATACTAGACCTAAATACACAAACAATTGCATACATACATAACATGTCTAGACACAAATATATATAATCGGAAAACAATATGCTAAACAAATAACGAATTAATTTTGAAAATAAAAGAAGGCATTATAACCCGGCATATAAACGGGTAAATGGCAAAAAGCTACCTCGAGTTTAAAAATCAAGCAGAAAGTAATCACAGTAAATAAAATTAATATAATTATCATTCAAGCAAAATACCGTTCTCCAAGAATCTTATGCCTTAATTTCTATTTTCTGAGCACAAATCCAAATGCAGAACAGTACTACATATGGAAACTGGAAGAACAAATTCATCAGTCACCCGAAATGCCATTTTAAATTCTTTAAAACAGTATTTTATGCATTTAAATGTTTAGTAATAACTTCATCTAAACACACTAAACTTAATAAAATAACAAAAACTGAATCAATTAACATTGTTTCACTGATCATAGCATAATTGCTCATCACAAAGCTGTCACATTTTTCTTACATATTTGTTTTTTAATAGTAACATTAAAATCAAAGCATGCAAATGATCTATCCAATCTTGCGTACATTTTTCAAGATCTTGGGGGTGGGAAAAATTGTGTACCGGCCATGAACGCATTGAGTGGAGTTGGATATATGATAGGATCAATGGAAGCGACATTTGGATTCGCGGTGGTGGCGGCAGCTCAAATTGTGCCGGAAGTGATGAGGTTAAGTTGTTGGACACCACCACCATCACCTGCGGCCAAGTAGCTGTCTCCACCACCACCACCACCAGGGTGGTTGTACCGACCCTCGACACCGTGGTCATAGAGAATTCCCTTGAAAACATGCCCACCTATGTAAACCGCGGTCTGATAAGCCAGCTGCTCCTCCCCCTCATCCATTGCACTCACTCTAACACACCGAAACACGGCCGGAGAATTCACTTCTGCCGGAAACTGCCCCATTTCCATCCCTATAATTTAACATAAAGAACATTATGTTCATACAATTATAAATATTTTAAAACTTTGTAGGTAAGGTTCTTTTTAGCATGGTGGTAATATATAAAAATCTAGCAACATGCTAGAAAGTAACATGTTACATAAAATAAAAGTAAGAGAGTAACACCTATTCAACAAGTTACATCACTTATATGAATGTTTAATTTAATAATATATGTTAAAAGAAAAGTAGTAGATATTTTTCTGAGAAAATTTAACCAAAATAGTAGAAAAGATCAAATCACTTGAATGTTGGTATAATTGAGTACTCTATCTTTAAGCAACAACACGCAAATGCGATGCGATGTTTCAAGGCACACACAGTTGCATACAGTGACACACACTACATGTATCCATACCCCATAGATTAGATAGATTTTATCTAGATTTAGGGTTATGTGTGTGTGTGTATAATACACTCTCACCTACACACAGTAGCCCTCATTTCAAAGCCTACAATTAAGTCTTGAAATATGAAGCTAATCTAAAGATATATGAGTATATGTGTATATATATACATGCATATGATGAATGAATGTTGGTAAAGGAAAAAACCAAGTGCTTTTTCCTCCAAATTAAAACCAATAATCGAAAGCAAGATAGAATAGAATAATTTGAGGGTTTTTGTTTGTTTCTTAAAAATGTATAAACCAAAGTTTCAGAATCTTTACCTGAAGAAGTGGTGTGATGTGTTGCCGGTAAATTCACCACCACCGCACCACCACCGGCGGTGACAAGCTGATGACCTTCCCGGAGTCTTTTCGGATTCTGATCTCCATCTCTCATCATCAAACTCAGCTGCTGGTTACCCAAATGGTCATGTTGCTGTTGCTGTTGCTGTTGTTGAGTTAATAATCCAAGTTGTTGCTACCGTTCCCGCCGTTTAGCTGCCGGAACCCACGTGCTTTTCACGTGAGTTTGACACTGAAAGCCTCGGATTTTACAGCAAGTTCTACACCGTGTGTATTGACAGTCTTTCTTAGCTTGGTTGCCACAGTCTTGACAGTTAACCCCACCGCTGCTGCTGCCGCCGCCGGAGATCCCATACCCAGCTTGCCTCATAGCTTTCCAAGAAGATGAGTATTATTATTATTATTATTATTATTATTATTATTATTATTGTTGTTGTTGCTACTGCTGTTGAGACAGAGATCATCCACACCACTAGCCCCACTTCTGTAATGGGACGGTGGTTGCTGGTGGTGCTGGTAATATCGCTGCCATAGCTCAAACCCTTTGCTGTAGATCTCTTCGTTTTTGAACAAGTATAAACTACTTGGTGTGATTTGTTCTTGTGGCTCTTGATCACCTTGTTTGGTAATCCCAAATGACCCACCTAGTGAGAAAAAACTAGACATTTTTCCAACTTAAAATTCTCAAAATCCATATCAAGAAAACAGAAAATAAAGGAATTGAAAGATCTAGGGTTTATATAACAAAAAAAGGTGTGGTGTGTGTGAGAGAGAGAGAGAGAAACATAACATATTAATAATAATAATAATAATAATAATAATAATAATAATAGTAATAAATTTTTTTTGAACGAACAACCAAGTAACGTCGCGCAAAAGAGGAATAATGAAATGCCAAGGCTCGTGTCAGCATATTCAAAATATCGCAAAATAACTTGAAATATGACAACTGTTAAGGATAAAGTAAAAATAATTTCCTTACAACCTTGTTCAAGTTTCAATGTGTAAGCATACGTTATATTCAACAAGCACACGCATTCAATATAAAGAGATGAATTGGGAATGCGCAAGACGCGAATAAGGGAAAAACAAAATTTCATTCCAAAACATAGAAGTTTACAAATTTACAAATGATGAGGTAAAAACTACAAACACAACAAAAAAAAAACAAGAAGGGCTTTTCAAGTCTCTATATCAATATCAGCCTCTTCATCGTCCTCATCATTACTTTCTCCCTCAGCATCTAGCGCAGCCCGCTCCTCGTCATCTCCAAACTTACCATAATCAAGCTGTTCGTCTTGAATGCAGTCGTCTTCTATCACGATAGTGTCAGGAGTAGGTCCTTTGGCCACGCCAGAGCCGCTGGCAGAGGTAGCATTGCCTGCGCTATCATCATTGCCACCAGTCCCCTCACATTCATCAAGTAATTTCTTTAAAGCGCCAAGATCGGGCTGGTCAGCAAGCGCGGCTATCTGTAAGTCACAAGGAACAGTATGAGTACCAAAGATTATGAAAATAAGTCAAGTAAACTCATTAAAGTTAAATTACCTGCTCAATGATGGGAATTGGAGTATTCAAGTACTTCTCCCCCACCTCAGCCATGTCAGCGCAGACAACGTCGAGCTGATAAGGGTAGTCGGATGGATTCTTCTTTAGCATGCCATACTCGTAACCATCCTTAAACCCTTCAGCCCGACCCACCAAGCGCGACGCTGCATTACAATCCATCACAAGGGTCTGAAACTCGTTTGAGTATTTCATCGCATAAGCGCAACGAGTCACACCCTTTGAAATTAGCCATTGACGGTCCTGCGCGAGGGAAGAAACAGACGTCTCAAGAGCAGGAATCTGAGAGTTTAACAACTCAACAGTTTCCTTGGCTTGTTTTAGCTCTTCTTTGTCAGACGCTGCTGCCGCCAAGGCTTCATTCTTTTCCGCTCGCGCAACATCGAGCTCTTTCTTCAGGCGCGCAACCTCACTCTTCAACAAAGATTTGTCAGTAGTAGCCTGCGCAATAGCTTGGTCACGCGCCTCTGCTTCCAACTCCAAGTCACGCGCTCGACGCGCGTACTTGGCTGCATCTGCCTCTGCCGCCTGCAGCTTCTCCCGCGCAGCTTGCAGCTCAAGCCCGCGCCTCACAAAAGCGGCGTTGGCACTTGCCCGGTTCTCACTAAGTTCTGCTTGGAGTTTCTCAGCCCTCCCTCGGGCATCAGAAAGATTCCAAGCAGAAACCTTAGCCTCTTGCTTGGCCTCCACAAGGGCATCACACACTTTTATATAATCATTGCGAAGCTCTTGGGAGGCAGCAAAGAACGCAGACCCAGCAAAAAGGTGGTCATTAAGCAAGTCCACACGAGCGCGGTCCTCTTGAAACCTCCTTTCAGCCGGATGAACAAAGTGAGTCCAGAAGTCTTCACATACGCCCATGGATTGAAATGAGCTATCTTCAGTAATATTCCAGCTCGGGCGGTATATGTGATCGGCTTCCTGCAAGCACAAAGCAACGCAAAGAAACGTCTTAGTTATCTAAACACTAATTTGGAAGTTTGCACAGCGGAGCAAAACAAACTTATACCTGAGGAGAATCGGCGGAAAGATTAGCGCCAGCTGATGAGCTCCTGCCTGCCCCGCAAGAAGAAGGCTGCGCCACGAAATCTCGTGGCGCTATAGGGCTTGCGCGGCCACCATCAGAACCTTCAGAATTAACCTCCTCATCATCCTATACAACAGGTCTCTTCTTCTGCGACTTAGAAAAATCAAAAATAGTCTCGCGAGGAGGGCTGCGCGCAGGAGGAGGTGAGAGAGGTCTTGACGCTGTTAGATCAGCGCGTAAAATGGTCTCCTGCTCCTTAGTGATCCCAATGAGAGGAGATTCAGTACTTGTTGGAGCAGGAGCAGAACTAACGGCGCCAGCGCCAGCAGTGCCACCAGCAGCTTTTGTGCCAGCTATAATTCCTGTTAAAAAACCAACAAGGAGAAATGATTCATGACTTGAACTAAAAAAAATCAGACGATAAAAGCGCAATAAATACCTTGGCGCACCGCAGTCCGCGAATTAAGCATCGCCATGAAGTCCATTTTCCCCCTTTTCGAGGGTAAAACAGGGGACTTCAAAACAACCTTTGGCATAGCCTCGGCACCTTGCTGCTCCTGAGGTTGAGCCACCAACGTTGCCGGCTCTACAAACATTTGAGTGAACAAAGCTTCATTAATAACTCTATCGGAATCACGCTCATAAAATCACAAAATATGAACAAAGTATTACCTGTTGGAGAAGACGGAACAGCAGGCGCAGCGCCGCTTCCCTTGTCCGCCGCGCGAAGAGATGAGGTGGCAGCACCATACCTCGTGTGGACTGGAGGATTGCCCACACCTCGAGGCAAAGAAGACGAGGAAAACTTGGATGTAAAACCCTTGGTTTTCTCAAGTCCCTTCGCTTGAGTAGGAGGAGGATGCTGGGCAACAGAGGCATCATATTTTTTCTGTTTTTTACTGGCCCATGTGCCAGTCTTGCCTTTAGCCTTGCGCTTGAGTTGCGGCGCTTCAGCTTCTTCCTCCTCCACTTCCTCTTCCACAAGCTCCAACTCATAATTCTCGAGCGCATCTACAATACGCGCAACAGAAATGGTAAAACAAAACGCAGGTATTTTAAGGGCCTAAGCACAAATACAAAGGCTCACCAGGCGCATCGCTGTCAAAACAAAATTCTAAATCGACAGGGATGAACATATCATCGAAGCGATCAGGGAAAGCAACTTCCCCAGCGCTCAGCGCGACAGAGCCACCCTCCATATGCTCGTCTTAGGCGGCATGGATGTATTCCTTGCTTTCTGCATAAAACAAGACAAATGATATCAGCAAAACGAATTATACTCGCGCAAAATTAATGCAATGAACAAACAACCCACCTGAGCCATCAACTTGGATGACAGGCTCAGTCCCACTGTCAATCCACCTCTTGCTCATGCCAACCCCCACCAACGCTTCCTCGCAAATTTTCCTGGCGGGGGATGGTTCAGCAGATAACTTCTTAACCTACGCGCCCGTTGGGTTCCAAAGGACATTATCATCCGCGGGCGCAGAAGTGATCGCGCGCATAGTCATGCGAATTGGGATAACACCAGCCTTGATGAAAAAGAATTTTTCAGCCCAGTCATGAAGGCTTTTGAAAGAAACAGTGCAGCACTTAACCTTCTGACTGCGCGGTGTGAATGAGAACCAAGAATCTTGGATCTTTGGCTTATAAAAATATTGAAAGCGCCGAGGGGTGGGCTCTCGCGCTGAGCTTTGCAGATGAACTCAAAATGAGTCATGCGCACTAATCCACAGGGATGGACTTGGGATATGTGAACCCATAAAACTGAAGGAGCGCACCTATAAACCTTGTCATCGAAAGACGAAGGTTACAGTCAGTAAAAAAATGAGAATATAGAGAGATGTAGCCGGCAGGAGGATCTGCCGCCGTCTGCCCGGCTGCCGGAAGCAGACAACCATACTCAGGGAGAAAACCCTGAGAAGCAAGGAGACTATCAAAGTCAGCTTGTTTCAACTTGCAGGGAATCTCGTCCCATCTCTTCACTGCCTTATTCTTCCCTTCCTCCTCCGACGAGGCCTCGGCAACCTGTTTACCCTTGCCGGTCTTCTTCAAAGTAGACATAACAACTGATTTGACACGGCGTTTACTAGGGGAAATTGTGGTGTCTGGGTTATCAGACATACAATTGTGAACCAAACAATATGCTTACTTTAAGCACGAAGTTCAGGGACAAAGACGAAAGCTTTTAATCGGAATGTAAATTGAAGAAGCAAAAGCTCTGAAAATGACAATGGAGATGAAGAAAAAACCGTTCAAAAGGTTTGGTTTTATAGGCCCAGCAGGGAGAGAGAAAAAAAAGTAATAATCAGATCTACGCTCACGCGCCCCCACTCGCAAGCGTAGGCCTACATAAGCGCGACACGTGTTCCTGACACTGTATGAGGAGACGTGAAAGGCAACTGTAGCACCTCGAGCACACGAAAGGTCTGACACACAACGCCTCCACCTCTGATGCATGTTAGCACCAACCAACCACGTGTATTGACGATTCGTTTTAACCAAAGGGATAGAATTTCGCGCAACGCACATATGAGAAATGAAAAAAAAGACAAACCCTATTAAAAGAGCAAACTATTAAGTCTAATATCTATCTTACCTCGCTCGCGCGAGAAAAGACACACATTAGACTGGGGGGGCTTGAAGGGGTATGCACCCGCCTTAACATCGAGCGGGGCGGGTCAACCCACAAGATATAGACAAGAGGCTTGAAATCAGGATGTCATGAAGACACAAAGCCAAAACCTATGCGCGTGACGCATATCACATATGCTCACGCATCACATATGCTCACGCATATCACATCTGCGCGTGGCGCATATCACATATGCTCACGCATATTACATATGCTTGCGCATATCACATGCTCACGCATATCACATCTGCGCATGAAACATCTGCGCGTGAGAATAAAGAGAAGACCTCGCGCATCCCCAGGATAGGCGCATATCACACATGCACACAATCAACCACGTCCTTATCCAAATCAGGATAAGGACAACCATGATTGTGCTCATCAGACAACCTTCCAGAAGGTATCTTTTAAGGAATAAAGAATATGCTGATGTTGACAGCTGCCAATGAAGGGTGGACAACTCAGCAAAGCCCATGGGCTACCTCGTGATGGCACATGGGTCAGGTGAAATACCTTGGTCAGAGAATAATCAATAAAAAAGCACCAAGTGTCCTAAGTACACGTGGCGCGAAGCAATAGGAGGAGGCCAAAAAGGCCCTAATTGGGTTTGAGCCCAATCATTGGAAACCCTAATACTATAAATACCACACCACCTCCACAGTGGGAGGTAAGCAAGAAAATATATTATAAGTCCTTACTCATTTTCACATTCTCATTATCTTCTCCTACAATATCTTATTATCACACCGGAGGGTTACCCCAAAGAGGACCCCTCTGTCCCTTTCTGAGGGGTAAGTTCACGGTGCTGTTCGTTTTGTAGGTGGAAGAACTCATATTCCGGAGAACCATTGGTGATATAGCACACTCACACCCGAGGAACGCAGATCGAATACAAGTAAGTCGATCCACGCTTCTTCACTGGGTACTCTGTACGCGGCCTCATTGGCTAAAGGTAGCCCGAGCCGGTCACTATTCCGGACGGACAGAGCCCCTAGGGTCCACCTATTGAGGGATTCACCGGATAAAACCCGACTACCACACCCGCCAAATGACACGACAGCGAGGAGCCGGTAAAACCGGGTGAGATCAGGACTCGAACCCTGGCAAGCCAGGGTCATCCCTTATATCTCCCATATAAATTGATGATAGTGAGTTTTGAACCCCCTACCTCACTAGTAATGTGAGTGCTTGTCTTTGAATCACATTCAATTTATTATTATTATTATAATAATAATAATATTAATAAAAGGTTAATGATAAAGAATAATATTGTTATTAATAATTAATTTAAATAATTAATTTTCATAAAAAAATAATTAATTATAATAATAATAATAATAATAATAATAATAAGTAGCCCGAGCCGGTCACTATTCCGGACGGACAGAGCCCCTAGGGTCCACCTATTGAGGGATTCACCGGATAAAACCCGACCACCACACCCGCCAAATGACACGACAGCGAGGAGCCGGTAAAACCGGGTGAGATCAGGACTCGAACCCTGGCAAGCCAGGGTCATCCCTTATATCTCCCATATAAATTGATGATAGTGAGTTTTGAACCCCCTACCTCACTAGTAACGTGAGCGCTTGTCTTTGAATCACATTCAATTTATTATTATTATAATAATAATAATAATATTAATAAAAGGTTAATGATAAATAATAATATTGTTATTAATAATTAATTTAAATAATTAATTATCATAAAAAAATAATTAATTATAATAATAATAATAATAATAATAATAAGTGGGATGGAAGAAAATGGGAAAAGGGTGTTGGATCATTCATTTGAATCATCGTGTCTCTTTTTGTTATTTGGATGCATTAAAATCAAGGCCCTGCAACGCCGCCATAGCCACTGCAAACCTTACTACTCTGCTACCTAAATTTAATACGACATCAGAGGCAGACTCTCTCTCCCTCTAAAATCTATATTATATGATCTCTGAATATTTCGTCTACAGTTGTCTGGCAGTTGCAAATAAAAGACTGGTTTAATCTCGTCCGTCACATTCCAATCACACGTTCATTATGTTATCCACTTGGCATCTCTTCAGCTTTTTCTTATTCGTCCTTACACCGGAAAACACGCTTTGCTTTTCCCCTTTCCTTTCATTTACTTTTCTTTTTTCTAAATATTGCATACTTTTAGTTTTATTTCTTAGCTTCATATTATGTTTTGTAAGGTTCATATTAGAGAGTGAAATGGATGTCTACTTTTTTTTTAATGATAAGTCACACCTTATGATTTTGATCTTAGGTTATTTTCATAATTTCAACTACTTTCTACTTTTTTAGCTATTTGTCCGTCGGTTTGATTAGCTATATTTTAATGTTGAATCACGATCATTATATGTTAGATATTAATGTCATTCCACCGCAGTCGTTTTTCACACTCTCAATAACAAAATCAGGTTTATTGTAAGGTCATTGTACCAAAACATGTTTGCACGCCTTTACCGTGCAAGAAAGTCAAGCTCGACCAATAAGATGTTTATAGTAAGGTCATTGTACCAACAGTTTGTAATTTGTGTTTCTCTTTGATAATCTTTAACATGTACACAATGATACTTTCTTTAAAATCTTTACTCTTCTATTTTTCATAAGATTATTCAACGTTTTTCTCGTTGAAGATAATTTAAGTCAAGGTTTTCAATACTTCCTCAGAGGAAATACTTGTATGAGATAGTTTGTTTACTTCTTAAATGTAGCCATGTAGATTAGTTTTTTACACGAAATAGATTTTATAATGCAAAAGTCAGTTTGTTTTAAACACGTCAAATCGAGTTAATCTCTATAAAGTAGTTAGTATATTATGTGCTCAATTAGGGTAAATACACCTGGGGCATAATTAAAATAATGTTCCTTGGAGAAGAAGTTGATGGCAAATTAGAAGAAAAGATCGAGATTAATTTAAAAACATTTGCCAATCATGCGTTGTGATTTCTCTTTTTACTATTTCGTAGTCACCATTCCTTCCTTGCCCAAACTCCCATTATTGGCCAAGACTTGTCGTTGGGTGATCAAGAACAAATTGATTTGGTTACCAACCGAATAAGTAACCCCTCCTTATTAATAGTAATAATTAACTAAGCACTGACCTGATAATTATGCTAACCCAATACTAATTACTAAGAGGTTCAATTCGTGTTGCTCATCATAAGCCGTGTGAGGTTCTTCTTGTATTCAAGGACAAATGCAAGTTGTCGCAAGTCATGAAGAACAAAAGGAGGTTGCTTTAGGTCAAGATTTTTTGGGCTTTGTTTTTGTCTATGAACATAGTAATGAATAATGTTGTAAAATTGCATGATCTTCAATATGTATTTAATAAGTATTATTGAAATTGAGCAATATCCAAACGTTAGTCAAATGACACGTCAAAAAGGTGTTTTTGACATTGAATTATATGATAGTCAATGTAGTTATTATTTACTTGATAAAATTAACTTGGAAGATCGAAGAAGTTGAAGTTATAACACCTAAGTGAAAAAAGTTATTTAACAATTATGAAAAAAATAAAAGTCAACTGGCTAGTGTGGAGACCATAAGTTATTTAAAGTTCGAGAAATCTTTAGGCATGCTATTGAGCATTGGAAAGAAAATAAGGAATCTTCGATTGGGACTAGGGGGAGTCACAATAGTGCAATATACCGACTTTCTTTTTTAAGGCAACTTAACACGGTAAGCCTAGTCAAAGATGTGGACCAAGTGAATCCACTAAAGCCTAATCAAGAAGTTGCTAGGCCAGGTTAATATGTGTTTTTGATTTTGTACGGTATTTCGGTAACATACTGAACTTGCTTATGCGTGCTATATTGTTGGTAATGCAATATAATTATTATAATGCACTATAACGTAGACAATTATTTTCTATTGGATCCAATTTTAGAAACACCATTCTCTATGTATCGTTTTGGTATTAATTTTTTTTTAATATCAAATTAACATTAGTTACAGCTATATCATTCATTTAAGACAACGAGTTGGTGGGAGAGCAGTATGAAATAGACTTGATAATTCATATGACTCATGTTGATTCATGCCCTCATAATTTAGTTTTGATGGCACCAGGTAATGATAAGAGACTAGGCGAGTATGTGACATTCACTAAGTTGATCTTTGAACTAAACGAGTTTTATCTCACGGTAATGTCATGCTTTCAGGCGAGTATTTACAGGAGTTGGCCTTAAGTGAGGGTCCTGATATGATAAATTTAGCTAGTAGCTTACTTGAATGATTCGTTGACCGTTAAAACAATATATATATATATATAGGGAAAAGATCCAATACAATAATGTCTTAACGTACAATACGTACGCAAATCCATTTTTCCACGAATTGATCCATGAAATCACATCCAAACATCTCGGAATCGTCAATACATATCCAATCAATCATTGGTTCACCGAAAAAAACAGTTTTGGATGGTTAATCGATCAAGTTTTCATTTTTTTCACAAAGACCATTTTTAGCGTTTAAGTTTTTGTGATCGTTTTCTGAGCGTTTTAGGTTTTTGCCATTGAGCGTCTCACGTACCTACCGTACGTTAAGGCATTAGCGTACAATAACTGCACCACACACACACACAGACATACATACATATATATATATATATATATATATATACATATATATATATATATACATATATATATATATATATATTATAATACAAATATGCAACATTCCATCTCCCATATTCTCTCTCCTTAAGACACCTTTTAATTAAACGACAATTAAAGCTCCGGCAATCTATAAAACATTCTCAGTAATTATCCGGCAAGTCTCGGACCGGCACATTTAAGGCATAGTCTATTACATCCAACTGCATATTAACAAGTGCTCAATTTGTCGCCCATTTGTTACATATGACGACCTATTAACACTGGTTATATTATATCAATATTTAATGGTCTTCAATTCGCGACCTTTGCCATACCCCAATTTGGTGGGCTCGGCAGTGAGAATCCCATAAGTTTTTCCCATATATGTGTTTAATCTCAAATTTGTTGAATCCTGTTTTGGTTAATTTTGTTGATTGTGTTTGACTAATTTTGATATATCCTGTTTCTTTTATCATGTTTTGGTTCCACTTGAACAGGGCCGACTCTGAAAATTCACGTGCCTCGCCCGAGCCGAAATAAATATATCCCTTAAACCTTAACATACTAAGTAATGAAAACACATTTTTATACGTCGATTAAAATTATAGCGATTAACATAAAAATTAGAAAATCATGATATTATATGAGTTTATGACACACTTAATAGGTTAATAGCTAATTGAGGATTTGTGAAGCTCTCATAACATTTTTTATATCAAATTGGTGAATTAACTCTTTGAATTTTATGCTCTCTAATGTTCCATTCTTTATAACTTTCATCGCCAACCCACTAAGTCTTTCTTGAGGCATTTTTGGGTCGAAAATAGGATTTTCAATAACTATAATTTTGAAAAACTCATATTTTCAGATGCTGCCGTGACTGCTGGTGTTCGAAGTCGACGTGGCTGCTGGTCTTCGAAGTCGATTTTGCTATTATCGGGCCTATTCGTTTCTTCTATTTATTTAACTTATATTGATTAATTAAAAGTACTTGACATTTCTCAAATTTTAGTGGGCCTATAAGTCTTTGGTTAATCCAAAAAATGGGATCTAAAAGGTGTTTGAGTAATATAAAAATAATGATTATAAACATTCGGGTATTCTACATGTATAACATCGGGAATTTTTAAAAAAATTGTGCCCCCAAAGAAAACGTGCCACGGTCGGTCGCCCCGCTTTGCACACCCCAAGAGCCGGCCATGCACTTGAACTCAATGGAAACAAATTAACATGCCGATGCTTTCAAGTATACCCTAATTTTTTTATGTTTTTCTTTACAAATGTTATTGCTCGTATATTATCATTCACTTTGTGTGTTTGGTTTTAGTTAATGAAATTTTAGTTATTTTTCTGGATAAATTTTTCTTATATGTTTAAAAAAACTGTTGTTTTCTTTGTTAATATTATAAACTGAAATCTGTTTTACTTTGTAGATACTTTGGTCAACCCATCTTTAATGTTAGACAAAGTTCTAGGTAATTTTATTACTTTATTATGTGTGTTTTGTGTGCATATGTTGTTAACCGGTAATATCATATAAAGCACGTTGAAATTAAAATAATATAAATTATTAACAGAAAATGTGACCGAATATCACATATTTATTTGAAACAGTGGAGAAAATTGGTAGAATTAGTGTTTAGAATAGAGTACTATTAGGAAAAATGTTATGTGTGTAAGCAAAATTTAGGGTTTTAAGAACATGCAAGAGCAATAATCTGTGATGGGGTTTCAGAGCTAGCATGATGGTATAACCTAGGTGGTATATTAGTGAATGTTTGGTAGTTATGAGATGAAATGATGAATGACCAGATGTTTGGTCACTTAGAAAAAATATGATTACAGTTTTTGTAGACGAATATATCGTATGGATTCAATGGTTTGGTGTATCTATTCAAGAATTCAAATGTATTTAATTTGGTTATGAGGTTTTAGAAAAAATAGGATTAGATTTCTTGTAGGGTGACATTTATGGTTTTATGAACATGTAAGAGTGAATTATTAGTAATGGGGATCAAGAATAAGTATGATGGTGGTAAAAGTTTGGTAGTGATGAGATAAGTAAACTGAGATGGGTTACATGTGGTTTAGAACTAGCAGGATTAGATTTCTTGCCCACTTGGAGATGATTGTTAGGCATGAATTGATTGCTTTGTTGATTTACTTTAGAGGTAATCGAACGTACACAACGTGGTTACGAGTTTGTGCAATAACACAAACTAACTCTAACTTGAGGTTTGTGAACTGATATAGTTTTGACGTTTATTAGTTATGGTTATGACATCTGAATTTAATTGCTTGATTTTGCAGGTATATTGTGTTTACCAAGTTCTCAGATGCAAGTGGTAGAGCCTGGATTCTGGTTTTGGTGATGATGCTGAGAAAATCATAGGGTGTTTTGCTAAAGAGCTTGATGCTATGAAGTCTAAGGTAAATACTATAGTAACTAAATTAGGACTACAGTCTACTTTATATAAAGTAAAAATACAACAAGTATATCTAAACAACCCATGTAATTGGAAGCTAATGTGCAAAAAAATTGCATCGCCCATATGATATGCTTGGTATGCTTGGATTACCACTAGGCCCACATTAATACTCATTATGAATATTTTAGATGTTTATAGTATGATCAAAGTGTCTTTCAACACAGCTTAAGAAAGCAACATGAGTCCCGCGTCTTTTTCGTTGATGGCTGCACCACGTGAGTACAAAAATGAGAAATGATAGAGGGTTAATTTGAAGATTGTTAGTCCACTTGATTATGCAGGAAAATCTAAATTCTTGCTTGATGAGATATCTTCAACGCAACCTTGAAAAATCATGATGATGGCTGGGCCTTTGTTATCATGTTCTTTAAACAAAAAAGTGTATATGTTCCTTAAGTAGCCTATAGTTTTTCATTAACAGGAATAAGGATGCTTGTGGCTACTTTATTCTTGCCAATATTTGTGCATTTACAGTTTAAAAATAAAATATTGTTTTTCCCAATATCCTTCAACATGCAAAAAGTACTAAAGTCTATATGTTGTGAGTCTAAGTTTTTTAATGTGTTGTGAAACACACGTATTTCTTTGCTAGTTTTTAGGTCATTTTTGCGCGTAAACATTAAAGAATATCAATTGCTCATGTGTAAATTTACATGTTTCGTATGTTATAGGAGATCGAGAAAACGAGTTAGATGAAGAAAAAAGCAGCTAAAATGGGGATCGGACGAAGCCGGTATGCACGAACGAAGTATAAATGAGTCAGAAGAACGAAAACAAAGACCCAAGGGGCCTGGCTACAACACGTGACCAGGTAAGCCCTCTTGGCCGCTTGGCGGCGTGGTACATCACACATCAGCTGCCCAAAACCCCTTAGCCGACTATTTTGTTTTGTAGTGGGCTGGTTGGACCAGATTTGGTATTTTTAACTTTTTTAACAAGTTTAAGAGTTTTATATAAAGAGATTAAACCCTAGAACTAATTGATTAACCTTCCAACCGCCCAAGAAGTGTTTTTGAGAGCAGAACTAAGGAGGAGCAGGTCTCAGTTCGTAGTTTGATTTATTGTTTGTCGGTTTGTGAATTATTAACGATTTAAGGTTTGTTTTATGTTTTTAATAAACCAAACGAGTTTTATTCAATTTCTAATGACCATTGTGATTATTATTATTATTATTATTATTATTATTATTATTATTATTATTATTATTATTATTATTATTCATATTTACTGTTCTCCCATGATTATTATAGGCTAAACTGTTTTGAATCACCTAGGTTTGATGTTTAACGGTTAAAAGAATCTAGTTTAGGGTGCTTAACAAGTGGTTGATTGTTTTTCTATTGTCAAGTTCATATTTAGTGATTTAATTCCGTTTATATCTGCTGCCATAGATGTATCTCAGGTTGTAGAAGCCCCGTGTGATTGATTATTGCTTGAATTAGTAATGTGTAGTCGTTAATTTCATTGTTCGGTTAATACTTTGTGTGTTGATTGATTGTGATAAACGTATCATTAGGGTTTGTGTTGCATAGATCATTAAAATCAGTAGATTGACCACCTTTAAGTTGGACCAAGATCTTAGGTGTCGGTTTATCTCTAGTTAGTTGATAGGGTTAGTCTTTGCGAGACCACGTGTAGTTTTTCCCACTGTCAACTAGGTTAAGTTTGTAAGTTGAGTTGTTTTATCCTTAGTGTTGAATTAACCCTTTTCTCCTTGGTTTATAATAGCTTGAACCTTAGCGAGTCTTGTAGCTTAAACATGGACCAAGTGTTGAGTTATTAGTGTACTTAGAATAAACAGCCAAGAATTAAAAGTTAACTAGACGTTGTTAGGGTTTTCTAGTGAAACTGACCGTAGGGACCCAGTTACCATGGATTCACTTTGTTAGCTCATCTTTAGAACCATGGTTTCAAACATGTGTTAGCACCCAAGTCATCCTACCTAGGTGATTCGATTCCCCATTGTCGTTAAATCTCGTTAAGTCTTCTAGTTAGTTTTGTTAAGTTAAGTTAAGTTAAGTTAGTTAAGTTAGTTAAGTTAATTAGTTTAAAATAATTAATATAAAATAAATTAAATATTAAGTAGGACTTGGATTAGGGTTTATAATCTGAGTCGTTCTTAAGTGTCTTCGAGTTCGATATCCGGACTTTCCTTGTCTTTGCCATACGCGACCGGTACACTTGCCGTTTGTGTGAACTAGGACTGGTTTTTCGGTTTTCAAAGCTTAGTTGCGATTCGTATTTATTATTTATATATATATATTCACACATCAAGTTTTTGGCGCCTTTGCCTAGGACACGGTCTGAGGCGATTAGAGAACGACCCGAGTTTGGAGACTTACCTGTTTTCTTTTTTACTTGCTTATTTGTTTTTAGTTTAATTTTAGCCTAGTAAATTTTAGTTTTTCTTTTTAGTCTTATGAGTCATACCTGCTCACAAGGACCACCGAAGCTTCAAACGTCTGATAATACCGAGAAAATCCAGCCTGAGAGAGAACGTTCTGTTTCACTGACAGGTTCTAATTCTTCTACTTCTATTTCTTCTGCATCTTCTAGGGATAGGAATATGGGTGACCAACCGCCTAGGAGAGTAGTAGCCGACTATGGCAGGCCGACACTGAATCCTCATTCTAGCATCACTTTATCGGACTCCAATTCCGCTGGCGACTGGTTCATTCCTGCTCACGTCATGCAACTCATCAAGTCCACACTCCAATTCCAAGGGCTAGAGAGCGAAGATCCTTCAAACCACATCGACATGTTTGTTCAAATCTGCAAAACTTTCAATATCGACAATATGAACGATGAAGCCATCTATCTCCTTCTTTTTCCCTTCTCACTTGCCGGCAAAGCCTACAAATGGCTGAAGTCACTACCTGCTGGATCCATCACCACTTGGGCGGGCCTTCAAGAAAATTCATGACCAAATTCTTTCCGCGATCTAAATCCGATCGACTCCGTGAGGAGATTTATTCCTTTCGCATGAGATCCTACGAGTCTTTAGGGGAAGCTTGGGAAAGATTCAAGGACCTCCTTCTTAGTTGTCCTCATTTTGGTTTAGATAAGTGGATGCTCATCGAGAAATTCTACAATGGATCCACACAGCACGTGAGAGATATGTTGAACCAGACTGCTAATGAAAACCTCCTCAAGAACAAAGATCCCGATGAGTGCGTTGTCCTTTTTGATGATCTAGCAGCAAGCTACGTTGGGCACAGGGGAAAAAATTCTTCCACGTCATCGAGAGGAGTACTTCAGGTTGATTCAAACACTAACATGCAGGTGCAGATTGATGCTTTGAACAAACTCGTTTGAGATCTTACCGTTAAAAGCGTCGCGAAGTGTGAGGTTTGTCGAGCGGGTCACGACACCGTTGACTGTCCTGTTAAACCAGGTAGCAATCAGGAGGAGGTTGACTTCATCAAAAACCCCTTGAGGTATCAAAATCCTGCCTTCGACGGGAACACTGGCTGGAGAAATCAAAATAACTATCGAAGGGGACAAGCCAGTGGCTACCAAGCCCAATACCAAAACCAGCGTCGAGAGAATCTATTCGGGCATGGGAGTTCAGGTCATGAGAGTTCAAAACAAGTGGAGAAAGAGGAGAAGAAAGCTCACTGGAGGACATGATGGCAGACCTGTTGAAGCATGATGAGAGGAACCAACTGACAAATTAAGCTAACTTTGCGGAACACGATATTATGCTGAATAACCAAGCCACGTCTCTAGCTAATCTTGAGCGTCACGTCAGAGAGATTGCCAACCAGTTATCTGAAAAAGCTCCAGGTTCACTACCGAGTAATACCGAGAAAAATCCGAGAGGGTTTTCCAAAGCAGTGACTACTAGGAGCGGTGTTAGAAGAGAAAGAGAGGCTTGTCACACCTGCGGTCGAAGAAGATGAGCAGGTGGACGAGGAGATCCAGATGGAGCCTCCTCTGGCCGAAGCACGCCAGCTGAATATTCCAGCGAGTACGAAGCCGGCCGATAAACCATAATCATCTTCTAACCCACCTTTGAGAGTCTATAAATGCAAAACGCCTTATCCTGGGAGACTCCGAATGGACAAAGACGAGGAGCAAAACTCCAAGTTCCTTGAACTTCTCAAACAGCTTCACTTAAATATTCCTTTCCTTGAGGCACTCAATCAGATGCCCAAATATGCCAAATTCCTCAAGGGCATTCTTTCCAATAAGGAGAAGCTAGCTGAGGTCTCTTATATTCCGTTGAGTGTTGTGTGCTCTGCAGTGTTGCAGAGCAAGTTGCCTGAAAATATGGCCGATCCTAGAAGTCTCACGATTTCCTACATTTTAGGCGACAATACGGTTCAACATGCTTTGGCCGACCTTGGGGCTAGCATCAATCTTATGTCGTATTCTGTTTTCAGTAAGTTGGGTCTTGGCGAACCGAGGCCAACCTGAATATTAATCCAGCTTGTTGGTCATTCCGTGAAGTACCCGTGAGGGGTGGTCGAGAACATGCTTGTTCGTATCGACAAATTCATCTTCCCGGTGGAGTTTGTCATTCTGGATATGAATGAGGAAGATAGTATCCCGCTCATTTTAGGCCGACCATTCCTTGCCACCGCACAGCCATTGATCGACGTCCGTGAGGGCAAATTGATTCTGAGAGTTGGGGATGATAACATCACCTTTGACGTAAGACAGTCACTCAAATACCCCAAGTCAGCGGACGACTCCTTGTATTTCCTTGAGAGTCCTCATCCTTCTTTAGAACTTAATGATCTACCCGCTCACTTGGAGTATGCATTTCTGGATGAAGAGTGGAAGCTAACCGTCATCATCGCGTCTGCCTTGACGGATGTCTAGAAGTTGATGTTGTTGAAGGTGCTGAAAGCGACCAAGGAGGCGATCACATGGAATATTATCGACATTAAAGGGATTATTCCCTTGTTCTGCACTCATAAAATCCTCATGGAGGATTATTTCAAATCCGTCGTTCAGCCTCTACAGAGGCTTACTCTGAAAATGCTAGAGGTCGTTAAGAAATAAATCATCAAATTCCTTGATGCGGGGATCATTTTCCCCTTCTCTGATAGCACATGGGTGAGTCCAGTCCAAATGGTTACCAAGAAGGGTGGCATTACTGTCGTTACCAATGAAAGGAACGAGCTTATTCCCACTTGGACCGCTGTTGGAGAGTCTGCATTGACTACCGCAGACTGAAAGATGCCACTAGGAAAGATCACTTTCCTCTGTCCTTCATTGGTCATATGCTTGAGCGTTTGGCGGTTTAGCAGTATTACTGTTCTCTGGATGGTTTCTCCGGGTATTTCCAAATCTTGATCTCTCCCAATGATCAGGAGAAAACCACATTCACCTGCTCCTACGGCACACTCGCCTATAAACGTATGCCATTTGGACTCTGTAACGCTCCAGCCACTTTCCAGCGATGTATGGTGGCGATATTTCATGACATGATTGATGATTCCATGGAGGTCTTCATGGAAGACTTTTCTGTCTTTGTGAATTTTTTTCGATTGGTTTCTCTCCAACCTTGATAGAATGATGGCTGGTTGCGTCGACACCAACCTAGTCCTCAACTGGGAGAAGTGTCACTTCATGGTACGCGGGGGCATCGTTCTAGGACATAGGATCTCGAGTGCGGGGATCGAGGTCAATCGACTAAAATTGAAACCATTTCTAATCTTCCCCTGCCCACTTCTGTGAGATCCATCCGTAGCTGCTTAGTTCATACTGGTTTCTAACGTCGGTTCATCAAAGATTTCTCGAAAATTGTAAGACTGATAACGAAGGTACTAGAGAAAGATTCTCAATTTGTCTTCTCAGAACAGTGCATCGAGGCATTTGATCTTCTAAAAGACAAACTTGTTAACGCCTTGATCGTGATTGCTCCCGACTGGTCGTTGCCATTCGAATTGATGTGCGACGCAAGCGACTATGCCGTTGGAGTAGTGCTTGGACAGCAAAAGGAGAAGCACTTCCACCCGATCTACTATGCGAGTCGGACCCTAAATAGTGCTCAAGAGAATTACATTACCACCGAGAAAGAGCTGTTAGCCGTAGTGTTTGCATTTGATAAGTTTAGGTTATATCTTGTTCTGTCCAAAAGAATCGTCTACACGGATCATGCTGCCATTCATTATCTTTTTAGCAAGAAGGACGCTAAGCCTCGCCTCATCCGAAGGATCCTGCCGCTTCAAGAGTTTGATATTGAAAATCCGTGATAAAAAAGGGGCCGAGAATGTAGCGGCCGATCACTTATCACGTATTGAGAGAGCCGAGATTGGAAATGTTGGGGTCAACATCAATGATCATTTCCCGATAGAGAATCTTACGTTTGTCAGAGCCCAGGATGACGGCTACCAGTGGTTTTCTGATATCGCGGACTTTATCGTCAATGGTTCCCTCCCTAGGAGGACGTCTCACCAGTAAAAGAAGAAATTTTTTGCTGATGTAAAGTTCTACATTTGGGATGACCCGTTTCTTCTCCGTATAGGTGCTGATCAACTGGTTAGGAGATGTGTGGATGTTGCATAGGGGTGGCGGATTTTGAGCCATTGTCATAAGGGACCGATAGGAGGTCAACATGATGTTGTTCTTACTGCTAAGAAGGTCTTCGATTCAAGATTCTATTGCCTTCGATTCTCAAAGATTCTCATGCGTTCGTTAAAAGTTGTGACCGATGTCAACATGTCGGTAACATCCCAGCCCGAAATGAGATGCCCCAAAATGCTATTCAGGTTTGCAAAGTTTTTGACATTAGGGGTATTGATTTTATGGGCCTGTTCCCGTCGTCTAGAGGGAACAACTATATACTTGTGGCGGTTGATTATGTCTCCAAGTGGGTCGAGGCCAGATCCTTGCCCACTAACGACGCCCGAGTTGTAGTGAGATTTCTGGAAAATCTTTTCTCTTGTTTTGGTGTACCAATGCCCTTTATCAGCATCGAGGTACTCACTTCGGCAACGCGCAGATGGAGAAGGCGTTGCAACGCTATGGGGTAACCCATCAGATTGTGACTGCTTACCACCCACAGACCAGTGGACAGGTGGAGGTGAGTAACCAGGGCATAAAACGCATTCTTGAGAAGACGTTTGGGCTAAACCGAAAAGATTGGTCCGACAAATTAGATGATGCTTTGTGGAATTTCCTTACAGCGTACAAAACTCCGACTAGTCTACACCATTTCGGATGATTTATGGGAAAGCCTGCCATTTGCCTGTTTAGTTGGAGCACCGTGCTTCATGGGCGCTTCAAACAGTTAACCTTGATATTTCGACGGCAGGAGTTCACCGTTTCCATCAGATACATGAGTTAGAGGAACTCCGCGATCATGCCTTTGCACACTCGTATAATTATAAGCTATAGACCAAAGAGCTGCATGATAGGAAGTTCAGAGGTTATAAACAGTTCAAATCTGGGGACACCTTACTCTTGTTTAATTACCAACAGTTGCATCCGGGGAAGTTGCATTCTTGATGGTATGAACCATACATAGTTAAGGAAATCTTCCCGTATGGAGCGATCAAAATTGAAAACGAGAACTTGAGTTTCAAAGTTAATGGTCACCTTCTGAAGCACTATGATATGTGCTAAATTGTGTATAAATATTATAACTAATTCCTGCATTTTTGAGTAACTTTAATATTGTTTTTATTTAATAATACTCTTAATCGATTCTAATGTAGATTTTATCAGTTTTAAGAGACAACGAACTAAAATTGCGTATATTTATTAACTTGAGACTGACAAGTAAATCTACAAACAAATATTATTTTTCACTATTACTAATTTTCTTTAGAAATAATTTTATACATTAATTAGTAAAAGTTGTGTAAAAAATAATAAGTATTAGACTTTCAAAGAAAGACATGTTACAAAATTTTCTTGTGCCATATCAACATTGATATATTTATCAAATAAACGTTTTAATTCTATTTTGTTCCTTTTGTTTCTCACGTCCAATGCAGGTTTGAAGAAAGGTCCCACACATCAAAAATATATTGAAGTGGCAGTAGTAATATCGATGATTTTGTTTTTAACCATTTCTGACTTCAAGGGGCCCAAAAGTAATATACTTTATCAACCCAATCATGAAATTAATAATAGGATATTGGACTGATTTCATTGGTTTTGGGTAATTAACCTACTTTGGTGAAGAGAAGAATAAAAAGGGGGCATGCGTACATAATAGGAGGTCGGCTGCTAAAAAAAGGAACCTTCTATCCCAAGACAGAAGGTGGCAACAATTTTTAAGGGTGTTCAACCAGTGGAGGTTTTAGATGCAAGAGAGTGGAGTTGGCAATTAAAGGGGTTTGAGTTTATAGATAAAGTTCGGTCAGAGCAAGGATTTCAAGAAAGCAAGCAAGAACACAACTCAATAATTTAAGCTCACATGCTAGTAGCTCCATTAATTTTATTTCTTTTTCGATGAACCATAATACTTATTTTATTTTTGTATTGTGAACGCCTAAAATCGATCTCAGATCTAAGTTTACTTTAATCGATTATACGGATCTAGTTCATGATGCTATTGATTATATGTTCTATGTTATAATTAGTATTAGTTGTATATATGTGTATGTATAATATTAAGATTGAATACGTTAATGAAGATTGAGAGAGCGAATCGGGCAGAGGATTGTTAATTAACTCTCAAAACTTAAATAAACTGTGAACAGTGTTCACATATAAATAGAAGATGGACCTAGTTCGTTAACATCCCCTAACGAACTAGAGTCCACTTCGTTACATACATTAAAACAAAATACTCTTAACGAATCACCCCCTGATTCGTTAAACATCCTTAACGAATCAGGAGGGATAATAACTTAAGTCTTAGTTCGCTAAATATCCTTAGCGAGCTAGACATTACAATTAACGAACTAACTTAATACATAAATAATTTATTACAATAAACAAAAGACAAATACGTTAAAGATAAATATAAAAAATCGAGACGCAAAACCGTACACTAACAGACACCCCCTCGTCTTGAGTTCTTTGTCTTTACTTTACTTGAAACGCTTGGACTGCCAGTCTCTGCAACTATGAATTCCGTTTTCATAACAAACACGCACAACACGTTGGAATTGCATAGCCAGATCATAGTCTTCATTGTGCTCAAACAGAATCTTGTTCTTGTGTAGCACATCATTGTCGGTCTCTGTTAAGTTAACCAACCATATTGGATCGATGATCTTGATCAGCTCAGTCTTTAAACCTGTACCAAGCACAATGACGGCCTCTCTAGTACAATTGTCGTAGTACCAGCGGTTGAAAGATAAATGCATGTGTTGATTCAATGTCTTCACCGACACACGCTTCATCGTCTTCGGCGGCTTTATTTTAAGGAACAACTTCTTCCAACCCGTTTTTGGATCAATATCATTGAGACGCTTGCAGATAAGAATTTGTGGCTTAAAATATTTAAAACCATGATTCACCTCAAACACCAAGTGTTGGTGAAAGCGTTTTGCATGGTAGTCATCACCGCGATTAATAAACGGACGATACGCCAAAGTGCGCACATCCCATCTCGGTAATGAGAGAAGATCAGTCATCCTTTCGTAGTACTGGACCCCCTTCTCCCATTTAACAATGTATACCTTAAGATCAGATTCAAACATCCAAGAAACAATATTACCTTGCACTTTCGACACGGCCTTAAATGAGGTCTTCTGGTTGGTTTTGGCTCGTGCAATAGCTTCTTCTTTCTATTCTTGAGCAACAATCCTGAATGCCTTGATGATCTTACTTGCTTTCTTGTGTCTGAACCAATTTTGAATCTCCTCAAGATATGGGTCGAGAAGCGAATCAGATTTCATATCAAAGACATTCTTGCCTTTGGAATTCTTCTCACGATAGTCTTCTGCTTCTTTAACCGTTTCTTCATTAAATACTGGAGCACCCTGATCAACATTGGTGTGTTGAAACAGATCAGGGTAATCCTCAGCAGTCACATCCTCCATCTCAACCTCCTCATTCTCATAAATGTAATCCGTACTCATCTCAACAGTAGGATCATTCAGTATCTCATCATCATTAATTTCCTCAACATCGGGCTAAGCCTCTAACACGGTCATCTCGTCTTTATTCAGATCAAGCAAGATAGCAATCTGTTCTCGTGTCAGTGATTTATCAACAAACTGCCCTTCCTCAATCTCCTCTCTATTCATCATACTCCTTATTATCCCCTTCTCATCCACAAAAATAACTGTATCGGCCTCGATTATCTCAATCGGTTTGGCAGCCGAATGGTCATGATAAACAATGATCTGTTTGCCCGAATCATCAACAGAACTCGTACCTGCACCAGAAGCTGCGTCTTGAGTTTGTTTAGGCTCACCTCCAGCATCAGACTCATCAGGATCCTCATCGTCATTCTTGAGCTTTTTTAGCGCATCTTTACATGTCAGCTGCAGAATAAGTTCCTCTTGTTCTTTAATTTTCTTGTCAAACAAAACCTTGATTAATTTCTTGTCAAACTCACATGGGTTATCGACATTGTCACCAAAACGTAGTACACGCCTAATCACTTCAACATCCACTGTGATAGGAGTTTGATTGATTGTAGATCGAATGTGGTTTTCTTCTTCAACAAACTCCGTAGTATTCCAGAACTGCCTAATAATGCTCAGATAAACAGTGGGTCGAGCAGTTATGGCATAGTGGATCACTGATCGATGTAAGAAGGCTAACATAGGCCCAAAAAGAACTTCGTCAGCAACGTTTGGATCAACGTAAGCACATATGTTGTGTTTCTTGTCATACGTTAACAAGAGCACTTCTTCTTGTTCTTGCTGTTCTTGTGGAGCAGCAGGCAGGTCTTGATCCATTTGATAGGCCATTATACTGAATAAATATATACGAATATAAGTAATGTGAAAGGTTAATATACTTTAAGCACTTATATCTATCTATCAATAGACAGTGTTTATTAGATTTCGTATGTAATCGATGTATTGACGCGTTTAGACCCTTGGAATACTGTATTATTTAACAAAATTAAGTTATATTAACTAAATAATTAATTTTAAAAATGTCGTTCGTTAAAACACAGTCTGATTCGTTACAAAAGTATACGAATTGACTGAGTCGTTATCAAGTAAATAATTTATAGAAGAAGAAACAGCGAATTAACTATTAATAATAACGAACTAACTTCTAGTTCGTTCCAAATTGACGAATCCATATCTGATTCGCTAAGTGAATGAATCTAATTCGCTGCTCTAGTTCGTGTAAAATCCTTAAAGAATTGGACACGGAAGAGTTCCAATTCTCTAAGGTTAACGAATGGTCAAAAATTAGACTTAATCTTTGACTCTCATAGTCAAAGTCAAAATTAACATGAACACAGACGGTCAAAGGAGCAAATCTAAGTTCAATTACTCCATAATTTACGATGAGTAGCCGAACAAATGACTCTATAAGTCTCGGAAACTCATTGCGAAGCCAATAATACCGTTTACGAGGTTCTAAACCAACAGATAGGTCAAGTGATGAACATAGCTGAAACGTCCAAAACTATCAATAATTATTACACCCGACAATCAGTCAATCAAGTTGCGATTAAAGATCACCAAGGGTGTCGGAACTCTATTCTGATCAAAATACCATTAAATCTAAGTCTATTAACAGGTATTATTAACAGGTATTACCCTATCAAAACTGTATTATTTTTGACTGTCAGGCCCCTCGATTTCAGCTGGATCTTAATTAATCATGTCATAACTCACACAGATTAATGTGTTGACAAGAGAGTTAATGACGGGTTGCTATATTTAGAAAGATATCCGTTTGTTAAAGGCGGAATCAATAACAAACATACGGTTGCAAAGAATAATCAAAGGTAGAAAGCACACACAGGATTCACTCAAAATATTTCCATCTATATAATTTTCATCATACAAAGTGGATAATCGATTTAGGGTTCTAGGAATCCTAGGACAGCCGTCACTTTTAAGAAATATTCTTTCTTATCCGAAAAGTGTAAAGGCTCAAAGTCCGTGTTCTCTCTCTCTTGGCGGCGTGCCCTAAACATTCTCTTTATAGGCCTGCCAACCTAGGACAGCTGTCATTCCTTCTAGAAACCCTAAATACAATCATACATATTCAAATTACATATTCAAAATAAACTAAGTGTAAAACAAGTGTTCCGGGTAGGCTTTTCATAAATCTTCATTTTCCGAGTACGCTGTGTACTCTGCCATCCTTCATAACTTGCTAACATAGAAGTGTGCTCGGGATCAGTTTCCGGGTAGACTTTGCTTGAAGAGTATTTCACCAAGTAAAATACTCACCGAGTAGACTTCAGTCTTCTTGACTTTGCCAGACTTTGCCCGACAACTCCTTACGAGCAACCTTGTTCTTCAATGATCCATTTCAGCTCTTTGCTATAAAATAACTTATTAGCAAAGTGTACTCGGGAGTACTGTTCCTTGCTTGAGCTGAACCTTGCCCGATATTACTTAGAGATATTCCTTTAGATTATCAAGCATACTTGGATCATACTTATTAATGAATACCTTTCCCGGACTTCCAATCACTTGACTACTTGGACTTGGTCAACCAAATCTTACTCGGAAGAGTAAAATACTTGGTTCTGAAGAACAGACTTGCTTGATAAAGTGAACCTTGCCCGGATTTACATAAACTAGTGTACCTTACCCGACAATGCACTAATTTGCAAACCCTGCTCGGATATCCACTAAAGAAGACTACTTGAAGATAACCTTGCCCGATAGACAAAATATCGTACCCGGCCAAGTAAAACCTTGCTCGGATGTCTAAGGTGTGCCCGGATCCATACTTAGCGAATTATGAAGAGGTTGAGAAGATTCCAATCTTCCATATACTTCATTCTGATCAAATCTTTGACCCAACAATCTCCCCCTTAGGTCAATTGTTTGACTCAACAATCTCCCCCTAGATTGGAACACCTCAGCTGACCCAAGACATTTCTATGGTTACTTACACTTAGCAAAAATACACATTAAATCAAAATTGCATATTCAAATAACATAAGCAAAATTACATAATCAGAAAGTTGTCCGAAGACATTACAAAACAAAGCCTATTCTATTGATCTTGTCTCGTTCTTGCATTATGAATGGCTTGTCTTTGATTGATTATCTCTGAAGCAGCTTTCATCTTGAAAATATTAAGGGCTTGGTAGTGAGTGTGACTTTCTGGTATAGCCAAGTCCCTTATATCCATTAGATCTTCATTGTGCAGGCATGTCAAGTCTTCATCCCTTTTATTGATCCCCAGAAATTTTCCATCCGAATTCCTCAGCACAAAATGATTATCATTCTCTTTGAATTCAATGTCAGCTATAATCCCATTTTTCTGCACTGTGTAATTGAGGCGTCTCATTCTTCTTCCCAGACTTACACATGTATTCAAGTTGGACAATGGATTCTCATCTCTGAATGTCATCTGAAAGTGTCTTTCAGCTATGTCAATTCTTTTCAGCTTTGCAGTCCTTTTTGACTTGTGAGACTGAATCAACCTCCAGCTCCTCTTTTCTTTTAAGAACTTGAGCCCTTTTCCAGCTTCTTCCCACAAAAATTTTGACAGATCATTCATCTGTCTACCTGCCAATCTGCTTCTGTTTCTGTAATCATACAATCTGAGAGTGGCCATCCTTCTCAATTGTTCTTCATTGAATTCATAGAAGTCACTTCTCACAACAATTTCTCTCAATTGCCTACTCTCCATAATCACTTTTAATACACCGGTAACAGAATCAAAGTACAGTTCTCTTGGTAGATCCACATTAGATTGTGGTCTTGTTCTTTGTTGTGCTGAATTGCTTGATTCACCTCTTCCTCCTTGACCTCTTCCTCCTTGTGGAAATCTTCTTGAAATAGGAGGTCTGAAGGGAATCGAATTCTTTGGTTTTGCAGGCCTCAAGTTAAAAACATTAATGTATACAGCCTCTACCATCTCTGTTGGTAGATTGGCAAGTTCAACCACATCGTGTCCTGCTGCTTTAAGTTCTTTCAACATTTTATCCATGCCATGAGTTCTTGCCAATCCAGCAGGTACAAACCTACCATCAGCATAGTATCTTGGATTCTCTCCTTCCCATAGGGCTTTTTCCCATTCATCCTTTTTAATATAAAAGAGGTATTGCAAATCCTCCTTTTCCAAGACATTGAAGTCTGCTTCACTCATTCCCCTTTGGTTGATCATTATGTTCCTCAGTATGTTTATCATTTCTTCATTTTCCCATGGAACAAATGGTTCATCCTCAGGTTCAGGTTTCACATCTTGAGGAGTAAGGGTTTCAACTAATCTGATTTGTTCTTTTTCCTTCTCTCTCAAGGTCTGAATTCTTCTTTTCTTAGCTTGGGGTTCATCAGTTGGTTCAGCCTGTTTGGTAGAGCTCTCAGTTTGGACCCTTTTCAATTTTTCTTTTCTTTTCAACTTGTTTTATTGGTTCAACACTGATTCTCTGGTTAGATTCTCAACAACTTCAGGTTTCATACCTCTTTCCAATAAATATCCGCACGCCTCCAAACTTTTTCTTCAACTCCTCCATCTTTTCCAGTTTCTCATTTTCTTTCACACATTTTTCAATCACCATTTCTCTTTCACTGTTATAGAGATCTTGGATTTGATCAAAAGTAAAGTTAGACAGATCCTTTTCAGAATAGTTGTGCCTTCTGAGATAATTTCTGTATTTCTGGGCATCTCTATTCTTTTCTTCCATCTTTTTCTTCAGAGCATCTCTCTCTTTGTCAAGTCTTATCTGCAACTGATCATCATTAAGATCAGCCAGTGAATCAAAACTTATGCCATATGTTCTCAGTTTTACAACCAAAGGATTTTTCCTTTTAGCCTCCCTCATACCCAACTCAATGTTTGTCCTTTGTTCCTCAGTCATTGTGACTTGAGGGGACACAACATTAGTAGCTTTCACATTCATTTCCTGATCATTCTCAGGGTCATCATCATCATCAGAGTCTTCACTCATCCTCACCTTCAGTTAGATCATTCATTGCATCAATCTGTGGTTCATCAGAAAGTGGATTCTCAGGGATTGATATATTTGGCACTCCTTGCACATGTTCATCTGGCCTTAAAGTCTGCAAAGGAATTGCTCTGATTGGGCTATCATCATTCTCACTATCATTATTAGGAGTCTCAACATAGTATTTGTTCTTTTCATCCTATCTCCCTTTCTTTACATACTCAGTACCTTCATCTGACATGAATGTTTATGGTCGATCCCTTTTCCTTGAATACTTCTTTCCAAACTTGGGATCATCCACATACTCCCATTCATCAGGATTTTGTCTAATGTCATCTTTGATCTGTTGAGCCCATTTCTGTGCAGCCATTGAGGCCATGGACTCACAAATTTCTTCTTCAGCCATCATATCAGTATTCAGATTTACTGGTTCAGCAGTCTCATTTGACTTTGTTTCTTGTTGACTTTCAGTTTGAAATATGCTGACCACCATAGCTAGGGAGTTATCAACTTCCTCATCTCTTCTCAACTCAATCAAGGCCTCTATCACTTCTTGATCAGCCACTTCTTCAATGAATTCCCTTGCAAATTTGGCTTGATTGATCAAGTTTTCCTGCTCTGCCAACTCTACAGGGTCCATAGTTTGGGCCAGTATCTCTCTGTCCCTTGTTTTTCTCAGAATGTTTTCTTGTTCCCTTAGAGCAGCAACAGCTTCATCATCATCTTTGAACAATACATCCTTTTCAGGATATGCCATAACAGGCTCTTCTTCTGTAACTTTTGCCTTACCCTTCTCAATCCTTCTCCTCACATCCTCTTCATCTTCAGACTGTACGTATTCATCTATTTCTTTTTCAAGGGCTTCCTGTTCTGGGTCATGCTCTATTCTCTTGGAACTTGCTTGTTGATCAGTTTCTAGTTCAGTGTGTATAAGTTCCTCAGTAGCAGCATTTTCATCAATCATTACTTCAGTCCCTTCTTCTGTCTGAACATCAGTCAAGACATCAGTAGCCATGTCAGTTAAAATATCAGTAGCTATGTCAGTAGAGGTTATATTTTCCTCAACATTTATCATTTCAATCTCATCCACTCTCTCAACATTCTCTTCAACATTCTCATTTTCAATCTCCTTTTCATTTCTTGTCTCAATATCCTCCTCACTCCATACTACTCTCACAATCTCATCATTCACATCATAATCCTGTTCTGCACCATCAGACATATCAGCTTCATAATCTATCTCTTCAATTCTCCTCTCCTCACTACTCTCCTCTCCATCATCATAAACATTCAAAATCATTTTTAAAGCATCAGCAGTCTCTGAAACTGTTACATTTTCTTCATCATTTCCACCTGAGACAGTTTGCATAGATTCATTCTCCCCCTGTTTTGGGGCAGCTGAGGTCTTCTCAACCTCCTGCTCCAGGGTTTGAATTCTCAAATTTGCTTCTACTAGTCTTTTCAACAACATAACATTTTCCTCAGTTACTTCCTCATTCCTTCTTCTCAGTTCAGCATTTTCTTTTAATAAGGTCAGAAGGTCACTATCAGTTGGTGGTTTTGTAGGTGGTGATGTGGTGAAATGTTCATAATCAGGTTGGTCTTGGTTTGAAGTGTGGGATTGAAATATGGATGGTGGTGTTTGTGGTGGTGGGGATGTATGTGTAGATGTTTCTGGTTGGCTTAAGGTTAGGATTTGTGGTTGTGTATGAGTGATCTGGTGTGGTGGAGTTTGTGGTGGTGATGGAATAATTGGTTGTTCAATGTGCTCAAGTTGCTCCCCCCCTGAATAGGTGCAACAACTTCAATATTCACTTCGACTCCTCCTTCATCTCCATTACCATCTCCATCATCAGAGTTTCCATCATCATCACTGTCATCATCCTCTCTTCCTTCTTCCTCTGAGCTTAACTCAGGTACTGGCATCACTTGAAAGTCATGGTCCAATAACCATGGCAATATCTCAAATGGAACATTTGAGTTGTATGAATTTGAGACACCTGCATTTTTGATTCTTCTATATGTGTCAGGGTCTTGCAGTTGGTGTGTAGTTCCAACAGTGGGTAGATCTTGAAGCTCGCTATTGAAGATTATCTGTAGGAATCTTGGATATTGTAAAAATCTTTTTCTTTCAGGCTTCTTCAGATTTCCTACTAATCCTTCAAATATCATCTTAGAGAAATTGAAGGGCAGATCATATATAATCCCAACTGTGGCATTTGCCAAGTCGTAACTCATCAAGGTCCACGATCCCTTGCTTGGAGAAAATCCGTGTATAACATGGTGAATAAGAAATCTGTACAGCATAGGAAACATGCCCTTCTGAAGCTGTCCATCATGAACATTTCCTTGATAACCCCTTGTCTCTTCAAATATTTTCATTAGGTGGGGTGTGCTGAAGTTTATTGAGTTGTGATCACCATCATTCAACCGGACACATCTTCTTATCATTCTCTCTGTAATATGTATCTCTTGTCTAGCCACGGTTGCATCGATTCTTTTACCATTTATGTCCTCAACTAGTTCAGCAGATCTCCATAAATCCAAGGAGTGATTTCTGTAAATTACAGGGCTTTCAGTGAATGCGAAACTGACATTGGACTGAGCCATCCAATTTATCATCCTAGTCATCGGCTCATTGTCAGGTGTGACTTGTAGAAGTGCACAAATATTATGTTTTGGTTCAAAGACATACTTGGGTTCATCGTCTGCCATATCTGAAACACATAAACAAACATATTCAAAGTGAAATTAGTCATAAAGTTCAGTACTTTTGGATAATTTCAAGGTATAAAAATGAAGAAGAAAGAAAAAAAAGAAAATCATCAAGAACCTGTTCTTCGACAAATTTATAACCTAAACACATAAACAGAGTGTTAGTAATCAGATACATAATCAAAGCCCATTATAGTTTAATCGTGGTCGAAAAAACACATTAATGTTGCTTACCGAGTCGGAATTAGAGGGCTAATTCAAGTTAGGGTTAGGAATAATAGATGTGATAAGTCGGTTTGGGTTTATTTGAGAGTAAGCAGTTTGCAGTGAAAGGAGAGAGATGGAAAAATAATGTTGAAAATTTTGCCTAACTCCCTCTTATATACCTTTTGAAAGTGGGTTTTAAATGCTCTTTGTCTTTTTGTGAATTATTAGCTGTCATACAGTAACATTATCCACTTGATATTAAAAACAATATTTATCTTTTTAAGTTAATAAAACCTTACTCGGAATTATTCTTTTCAAAGTCTACTCGGTATACATCCACTTACAAAGCTTACCCGGTCAAACTTTGCTTGGAAAATTTTCATTTTTGAATATACAAAGTTTGCCCGAATTCTTCTATTTATAAACCTTTCTTGATCAAGCAAATTAATTTAAAGTTAAGACATAATGAAGAAAGCTTACCCGAAATACTAGATTTCTTGAGAAATTAATCACAAGGCAAATAATCAAGTATAATCATCAAATAAACATCCTTACTAGGAATCAGTCAAGACACCCATATAGATTTCTCAATTTCAAATTAAAACTTATCTAGCATAAACCCTAATAAGAATCATAATCAATTTTATCATACTAACTAACATATTCAATTAAGCATACTTGAAAACATAGTGTGCCCAAGCAACCATTCAAGAGAATAGTGTGCCCGAACACCTTCTAATGCAAAGTATTCCCGAATAACCTTCATATAGTACAAAGTGTGCCTGGAAAAGGAATTCTAGCAGACAGTGTACTCGGAAAGTTAAGTTTTGAAATTACCAAGTATATTGAGGGAACAAAAGTGTACCCGAAATATAAAGTGTGCCCGGAAAACAAAGTTTGCCCGAAAATATCATATTAAATCATCAAACCTTACCCGAAATATCATATTAAAACATATTCAACTGTTTTGTGCCCGGAAAGGTTATAAAACATCAAACCTTACCCGAACTTACATATTCAGCCAATTAAAGGCAAAATGCAACACTTTTTGACTTAAACCACTTGTCAAAATATATTTTTCATTAAAGATCATAGTTTAAGAACAAATGGTGCATTTAGAGATCAAATTTCAGTTATATTTCTCTTCAAAATAGTTTCTTCCATTTTCTGAAAAGATCTCAAGAATGGGATCATATTGACTAAGTAGCTTTCTCAATACTTCATTCTCAGCATTATCATGACAACATAGATAGGTTAACATCATGTATAAACTTAGCATGAATTTCATTTCTTTGGTGATATGATTAAGGTTCAATTTAAGCATAATGCATTAATGGTCAACACTGTGCTATGATGCCTCATATCTCTTCTCAAGGCTTATTTGGCTTTCCCCAGATCACCCCAATTTGACTCCAACCTCCTGTATTTGGTCAAAAACTTGTTTTTTTTATGACAGAACTTATTGTATTTTGGTATTTTTGAGATTCAAACATATATAGAGGTTGAACGTTGGACTTACTGTTAATAACATGCCTTTCATTCAAGATGAGACAGATTATGTCAACATCTTTGTAGTTCTTTGTTGTTACCCTCTTGTTTGATAAAATATTTAAAACACTTATCAACTTTTGGTTGATTTATTCATTTTTCCCATTGTTTTTGATATTTTCTCATATTTTCTTAAAGCATGTTCCTTGTAATATTTAAAGATGTTTCATTTTTGGTTGACCAAATAACAACAGGCTCGTGTATGACTAGGTAATCACTTTTCTGCCTATCATTCGGAGAGATTTATCTTGAGACATGCAAAGACAACTATGTATCTCCACATAAAGATTAGCATATTCATTATGTTTATATCACCTTAGATTTTACATCATCATGGGAAAGCAACCATACATGTTAATGACTATACTAAGGTCTTTTTAGCCTATTAATTCCATATGATCAGCTAAGTAGTCAATGTACTATTATTTCCCATATATAACCACAGTTTAATATTCAATCACCCCAATTTCTCTTCATTGGCAGGTAAATGGCTATCCTGTTTGACCACAAGTGGTCAACAGGACCAAACATACATGTGAATATATGTCCTTTCAAAGTCAGAGTTATTGACATAGTTTTAAGTGAAGGAATAAGAAACAAGTCATAATTGCCCCAAATGCATTTAGTTTTCAGGTCAATGGCTATCCTTTGAGTCTGTAGAGATTTAAGGACCAAACATACACAAGTGCATGTCCTTCAAACTGGGCAAATGACATAATTTTCAGCAAAAACAACTTCTTGAGACTTCTCTTTAAAAGTCCTTCTTTTAAGCTTCTTTTAAAGCTTGAACTGAATAATCTTATCATATCTCTACACCATTAATCAACTTGCTCATGTTTTGACCAAAATAAAGTATTTATGCAAAAATTCATTAGAAAATTCATTTTATCATTTAATTTTGACATAAAACTTATTTTGACACAAACAGTTGTAACACAATTGAATCTTAATCAAACATAACATCATCAAGACAAGCAGACAATATTAACATTCAAGGTCTAGCCTATCTTAATAACATCACATGATCAGATCAGATAATACACATATTCAAGCATTCAAGCAGTGATGTCAAATAAGCTTACCCTAACAAGTAAATCACAACACGGACACTTATTCTAACATCACACATGCACATCAACAGATAATCATGCAAACCTATCAATCAGATCAACCATGTCAATGTTTGCATACATACATAGTTAAAGCACATAACAGTTAACATATTCAGTAGCATATTCAAATATCATACTTAAGTAACATAATTAAGCATATTCACTAAACATTCAATACGTGTAATCTCTAACAAAATAATCAGTTATCACAGAGAGACACACAACCAGGCACACATCCTTAATCAGATTTCATCAGAGTTGATCATTCCCAGGGCTTTCAGAAGAAAGTTGAACCTGGTTCTATCAAGTGGTTTGGTGAATAGGTCAGCCAAATTGTCACTTGTGTCAACCCCTTGCATTTCAATCAAACCTTTTTCACTGCAGTCTCTGATGAAATGATGTCTGATTTTAATGTGCTTAGTTTTGGAATGTTGAACTGGATTTTTAACAGTAAAATATGCAGCAGTATTGTCAATAAGAATAGGGGTGTTCAAGAAATTCAAACCATAGTCCAGCATCTGATTTTAAATCCATAGAACTTGTGCACAGCAGGCGGATGCAGCAACATATTCAGCTTCTGCAGTAGAGATTGAGACTGTAGTCTGCTTTTTACATTGCCATGACACTAGCCTTTCACCCAAAAATTGACATCCTCCTGAGGTTGACTTTCTGCTCATGTTGCAGCCATCATAATCACTGTCTGTATATGCAATTTGATCAAAAGCTTGGTTCTTTGGATACCAAATCCCTAAGTCTGGTCTTCCTTTCAAATATCTGAATATTCTTTTAACAGCATTCATGTGGGAGACTTTTGGACTTGATTGGAATCTTGCACACACACCTACAACAAACATGATATCTGGTCTTGTTGCAGTCAGATACATCAGAGATCTAATTTTGGCTCTATATTCATGTTCATCTATAGGCTCCCCCTTTTCATCTACAATCATCTTTTCTTTGGTGTCCATTGGAGTTGAAGCAGTCTTGTACTCTTGACAGTTGAACTTGTTCAAGATGTCCTGCACATATTTGTTTTGATGAATGTAAATCCCCTCAGCCTTCTGTTGAACTTGCAGTCCTAGAAAGAAGTTCATTTCTCCCATAGAACTCATGCTATATTTGGACTTCATTACCCCCTTCAACCTCCATACATATTTGTTCATTTGTAGAACCAAAGATGATATCATCCACATATACTTGTAACAGAAGAAAGTCTGATCCCTTTCTTTTGTAGAAGAGTGTCTTGTCAATGGCTCCTCTTTTGAAACCATTTTCAAGAAGATGATTTGACAGCTCATCATACCATGCTCTAGAAGCCTGATGCAATCCATAAAGGGCTTTGTTTAACTTATACACCCTGTTTGGATACATTGGATCCTCAAAACCTGGAGGTTGAGCAACATACACCTCTTCATCAATCTTTCCATTTAGAAATGCAGACTTAACATCAAGCTGGAACACTCTATGTTCTTTGAGGCAGCATATGCAAGAAAAATCCCGATAGCTTCAAGTCTTGCAACCGGTGCAAAGACTTCCTCAAAGTCTATTCCTTCTTATTGAAGACATCCCAGTGCTACAAGTCTAGCTTTATTCTTAATCACCAAACCCCTTTCATCCCTTTTGTTTCTAAAAACCCATTTGGTTCCAATTGCATATCTGTCAAATGGCTTATCAACAAGATCCCACACATGCAGGTCTCTAAATTGTGCCAATTCCTCTTGCATTGCTTCCACCCAACTATTATCTTTTAATGCTTGTGCTATGTTCGTTGGTTCTATTTGGGACAGAAAACAAGAGTAAAGACAAATGTTTGCAATTTCGGAATAACTTCTTGTAACTCTTTCATGTAAATCACCAATGATGTTTTCAAAAGGATGATTCTTTTCCAGATAAGGAGTTTGTACAATCATATCTGTAGACAAATTTGTGTCGAGATTTGTTTCATTGAACTCTGGTTCTCCAATGATTAAATCAGCTTCTGCATCATGAAATTCTGGTGCTTCATCATTATGTTGTTCTGAAGTAGATGCACCATTGTTTTCTAAGTTCAATCTTTGAAATAGATCTTGAAATCTTGCTGTAGATGCAGCTTCTTCTTCACCTTCTTGGTTGCTTGCGTCACCCTCATTCTGAATTTGATCATCCTGTACATCTTGATTGTCTTGATTGTTCTTAGTATGATCATGTTCAGGATTGTGATTATTTTCTCGATCATGTTGACCATTGTCATATGAGGGATTCTTCACAAAAGTATACTCCTTTTCTTTTCTAGCAACTTTTTTCCATAATTCTTCCAAGTCCAATGATTTCTGCTTTTGCTCTTCAATTTCACTGGTCTTGTAGAAAGATTCATCAAAGTCTTCAGGATAAATCTTGAAAGACCTTATTAACTTCTCATGATCAAACAGCCATGTTGCACCATTAACTGTATTGAATTGATTCTCATTAAAGATGATGTCAGATGATTCTATAACACTCAAGTGATCTTTCACATAAACTCTGTAGGCTTTTGAGTGTGTAGAATATCCCACAAAGAAGCAATCCAGGGATTTTGTTTGAAACTTGTTCAAATAGTCCCTTGTATTTAAAAGAAAACATTTGCATCCAAAGGGCTTGAAAAACTTGATGTAAGGCTTTCTGTTGTGAAATATTTCATAAGGAGTTTTGTTATGCCTTTTGTTCACAAGTACCCTGTTCTGAACATAGCAGGCTGTATTTATAGCTTCAGCCCAAAAAGTGGCAGGCAGATTAGCATATGCTAATATGGTTCTTGCAGCTTCAATCAAAGTTCTATTTCTTCTTTCTGCAATACCATTTTGTTCAGGAGTTCTAGGAGCTGAGAATTGTTGTTGTATTCCTTTTGCTTCACAGAATTCTTGCATAACTCCATTCTTGAACTCAGTGCCATTGTCACTTCTCATCATCTTGACTGTCTTATTCAACTTGTTCTCAATCATTGTTACACAACCTTTAATCAACTCTGCAGTCTCATCCTTGGTACTTAGAAAATAAACCCAAGTGTATCTTGAATAGTCATCAATGATCACCAGACAATATCTTTTCTTCCCAATACTTGGTACACTCACTGGACCAAAGAGATCCATGTGAAGTAATTCAAGTACTTGATCAATTTAGTTGATGAGTTTTGACTTATGAGTAGATTTGTGTTGTTTTCCCTTTTGACATGAATCACAATGATTTTCCAACTTGAATTCTCTTGTAGGTAAACCTATGGCATGCTCACCTTTGACAAGTCTATTCATGTTCTTCGAGTTCATATGACACAGTTTCCTATGCCACAATTTTGACTCATTTTCAGTGGCTTTGGAAACAAAACATGCACCTCCTCTTGAAATAGCTTCTTTCATATTCAAGTCATACAAGTTACCATTTCTTGGTGCCATCATCATAATCATTTCAGGTGGAATTACAAACTCAGTTTTTAAAATGAAACAGTGTGAATCATCAAAACTGACTTTGTAACCCTTATCACACATTTGTGATATACTCAGCAGATTGTACTGAAGACCTTCAACATGAAATACATTATCAAATGAGACATTCCCATTCGTTAAGATTCCTTTTCCAACAATCTTTCCACTATTCTCATCACTCCCAAAAGCTACTGGACCTTCATACTTTTCTTCATAATTGACAAGAGATCTCTTGTCACAAGTCATGTGCCTAGAACAACCACTATCCATATACCATATGTCATTTAGAGGAGTGGACTGTTCCTGCACATACAAAGAAAGTTTGATTAGTTGAGTGATGAAGTGCAAGCCTTATCAACTGCAGCTCATCAGATTCAGTTTCAGACACAGCTTGGGAAGTGAGTGTTGTTGGTTTAGGATCTTCATGAGTCAATTCTAAGTTGTCTGAATTTTCAGTTTCATAACCACACTCTCTTGGAGTTTTAACAAGTGAGGTTGGACACTGGTATTCAGCTGAGTCAGTGGCATACTCCTTTATCACATAGTCCTTCTTCTCAGAGTAGTCTCTCACATCAGCAACTTGCTCAACCTTACTCTCAGTCTTAGGTTTCCAAAGGAAACCATGTGGTTCATATCCATGTTTTAATAGAAACTTCTCATCACCAGTGAGTTCTGTTGGTTTATATCTAGAATGTGCATCTTTTCTTCTTGTCTTCTCACTGCTTGATGATCCTTGAGAACCATCAGATTTGACTGATTGAGTATCTTGTTTGATTCTCAAAGACTGATAGTTCTTTTTTGGTCAATTTCTCATGCTTCTTAGGAGATTTACTCCTTTTTGCTAATTCAGCCACTTGCTTCTTTGTTGTTACTTCAGCTTTCTTCTCAATCCTTGTCTCCTTTGCAGATTTCTTTTCTTCTCTGTTCATGGTTTCATTTCCACACACCTTTCCTTTTCCCAGATATACATCATACTTCTGTTTGTACAGGACAAAGTCTTGGCCATACTTTGTTCCATCTGGGAAATGAAATGGTTGAAATTTCAATCTCTCATTGCATGAGTCTGTGTGGTGACCATATTCATCACACCTTGTGCACCATACCTTGCATTTGAATATTTCTTGTTCTTTTGGTTTCTTGAATCTTTTACTTGGCTTAGGTGACTTGACTCCTAAAGTCTTCTGATTCATTAAGCTATCAAAGTTAATTGAGAATGACACAAACTCCTCAATCTTAATGTCTTGTCTTTCTAGTTTGCTTTTGACAAAGACAATTTTTTTAATAATAATAGGTTCTTCATCACTGCTTTCTCTAACCCTTGACTGTCTTTTCTCATACTCTTCGATAGTTTCCACTTCTCCAACATCCAACACCTCATGACTAGAAAAGATTGGATAAACTAGGATAAAATTTTCTGTATCGACTTTTTCAGTCACCATCTTCTTTTTGTTTTTCTGCTTTATCCTACCCAATACAGCCTTGCTTGGTGGTCTGACTGCATTGTAGTTTATCTTCCTCCTTTCACAAATGTCAAAAGAAACATGTTCTCTTTTCATTTTATCATTCTGTTTCTTCAATCTTGGTGGGACTGGTGGATACTTTGGAAGTTTATCAACAGATTCCGGTTTCTTATATTTTCTTCCTCTTTCAGCAGCTTTGATTTCCTCTTCAGTAATTTGGTCACTCAAATTACTCAAGTCATCTTGATCCAATTCAACTGAATCAAAGTCATCCTCAGAGACTTGAACTCCAATTGACTTATCCTCTTTTACTTCTTCCTTAATCACAAACTCTCCTTCTTCATTCACTTCTACCTTTTTGTACAAATCAACAAATTCTTCCTTGTCTTGAAAGACATCTCTGAATTGTTGCAAGTATGCATCTCTTTTCTCTTTGTCAACTTTTGGCATAAAGTTGTTGTTGAATGGAGGTGGAACTGCTTTGTATTTGTCTTGTTCCTTCACCTGGTTCAGTATACCACATATGTTTCCTGTTGAGACCAAATTCTTCAGAAATTCAGTTTCAACCTTCAGTGTTGTGTTTTGTACCTTTTCTTCAACCAACATCTTCTTTAATCCATCAATCTCAGTGATGTATCTGGTTTGAGTTCTGTATTTGATCATGCAATCATCTTCAAGGCTTTTAATATTTTCTTCACTGATCATCTCACTTGCCTCATACCCATTGATGATACTTTTCTTTCTAAAACACTCACTTTCCAGCTTGCCTACTTTTGTTCTCAATTCAATGATAAGTTCATTTAAATCAACAGTAGGAGCAGAGTGCACCTGAGATGATGATCATTTTTCTTTCTCAATTATGGCCATGAATGCCACATTTGCTTTCTTGATATCATCTGCAATGTCCTCTTCATGATTGCTCCAATCAAAATTTCCTTCATGCTGTTTAGTCACTGCCACATTTCCTTGATTTCTGATCTGATTTTGATTTGCTGGAACAGTGTTGTTTGGAGCATTTTGAGCTGCTTGAAGGTTTTGATTGTTATTCATTTGAAAACCTTGAGTCTGTTGCATACTTTGTTGTTGATTATTCATTTGAGGCTGAAAGTTGTTGAAGTTGGGTTGTAATTGTTGTTGGGATTGAAGTTGTTGTTGTTGAAGTTGTTCATTTGATTGTTGTTGTTGTTGAATCTTAGCTGACTTTGTTGGTAATGCTGCTGACCTCTTGGTTGATTTTGTTGATATTGCTGCTGACCTCCTTGTTGTTGATTCTGGTATTGATTCATTTGAAATTTTCTTGGTTGATTGCATTCTCTTGCAAAATGACCAGGTTGCTGACAATTGTAGCAGATTGCTTTTGACTTGTCAAATCCAATCCTGTCATTTGGACCTGAAACCAGAGACCTACCAGTTCTGTTATACATCCTTTTACTTCTCAAACCCAACATGGCTGCTTGCCACTTCAAATCCATGTCTTCAAAGTCATCTGCATCAATTTTCTCTAAATCATCTTGTACCATACTTGTGTGAATTAGGTTCTTTGCAACAAATGCATTATATGACTCAGTAAACATAGACAGCAATGCATTTGTTTCATTGTTTTGACCATTTATACCACTAGAGTGATGCACATTCCCACTTGCCATTGAGGCAGTTTTAGTATCATCAATCAGTTGCACATTGAACCTCTACTGATTTCCTTGATTACTTGTGCTACCTCCAATGAAAGATTTTGGAGTAACAACATTATGTTCAGCTCGTTCTTCAATAATGGGAATTTGCTGTTGATTCTTGGTAGACAGATTTCCCATGGGTGCAATCAATGCATTTGAAACATTGAAGCAGGGTCTATCTTCCTTAATCATCTCATTCTCTATCATTTCAAGTTTTGCAGCCTGAAGAAAGCATACTACATCATCCAATTTCAATTCATTGAAATTATGCTTCTGAAGGATGAACTTACAAGCAGTATACCATTCTTTTGGCATTGAGTTGAGTAACTTTGTATTCAAATCAAAGTCAGTCATTACATAATCAGTTGTCCTCAACTCATTCACAATACTTAGAAAACGTTCTAGTATTGATTTCAACCTCTCTCCTTCCTTATACTTGAACCTTTCCAACTGTTGCTTCAATCGTTGCTTCTTTATGTTCTTTAGTTCAGTATTCCCTTCATACATCTCAAGGATGGCATCATACATTTGCTTGGCAGTTGTGTGATGTGCCACCTTGGTCAGAATCTCCCAAGACAAACCTAGCTTAATCATAGCTAAGGCTTTGTCATCCACCTTTCTCATTCTTTCTCTTACAGCAGCAGTTGCAGCTGCATTTGCACCTTCTTCAACAGCAGCTTGTGGACCATTCTTGATGGAGTTACACATATCAATATCATTGTAGCATACGGCCGCATCAAAGAGTACTTTCCATTTGATAAAGTTTTCCTGTCCATACAACCATGGTATGTTGTTAGTAGACACCTCTTGTTCCTCATATCTACACATTTTAAAAAAAAATCAGTTTCTTTGTAAAAACAGAGTTTCAAAATAATCAGATCTGAAAACAGAATGCTCAGATCTGATTGTCTGATGTGATTAAAACAAGATTTAGATATAAAGATTAGAACTTTAATTGAAATAAGGAAGAGAAAACACCGGTAGATTGTAGATCTGGAAGAAAAATGAAAAACAGGGCTGCTGACGTCACAAATCAATCGAACAGTGGTCTGCTTACGTCATTCTTCTTCAAATCTTCAATCAGCAACAATCTTTCCAAAATAGCAGTAATAAGCTCTGATACCACTTGTCAGGACCCTCGATTTCAGCTGGATCTTAATTAATCATGTCATAACTCACACAGATTAATTGTTGACAAGAGAGTTAATGACGGGTTGCTATATTTAGAAAGATATCCGTTTGTTAAAGGCGGAATCAATAACAAACATACGGTTGCAAAGAATAATCAAAGGTAGAAAGCACACACAGGATTCACTCAAAAGATTTCCATCTATATAATTTTCATCATACAAAGTGGATAATCGATTTAGGGTTCTAGGAATCCTAGGACAGCCGTCATTTTCAAGAAATATTCTTTCTTATCAGAAAAGTGTAAAGGCTCAAAGTCCGTGTCCTCTCTCTCTTGGCGGCGTGCGTTAAACATTCTCTTTATAGGCCTGCCAACCTAGGAAAGCTGTCATTCCTTCTAGAAACCCTAAATACAATTATACATATTCAAATTACATATTCAAAATAAACTAAGTATAAAACAAGTCTTCCGGATAGGCTTTTCATAAATCTTCATTTTCCGAGTACGCTGTGTACTCTGCCATCCTTCATAACTTGCTAACATAGAAGTGTGCTCGGGATCAGTTTCCGGGTAGACTTTGCTTGAAGAGTATTTCACCAAGTAAAATACTTACCGAGTAGACTTCAGTCTTCTTGACTTTGCCAGACTTTGCCCGACAACTCCTTACGAGCAACCTTGTTCTTCAATGATCCATTTCAGCTCTTTACTATAAAATAACTTATTAGCAAAGTGTACTCGGGAGTACTGTTCCTTGCTTGAGCTGAACCTTGCCCGATATTACTTAGAGATATTCCTTTAGATTATCAAGCATACATGGATCATACTTATTAATGAATACCTTGCCCGGACTTCCAATCACTTGACTACTTGGACTTGGTCAACCAAATCTTACTCGGAAGAGTAAAATACTTGGTTCTGAAGAACAGACTTGCTTGATAAAGTGAACCTTGCACAGATTTACATAAACTAGTGTACCTTACCCGGCAATGCACTAATTTGCAAACCCTGCTCGGATATCCACTAAAGAAGACTACTTGAAGATAACCTTTCCCGATAGACAAAATATCGTACCCGGCCAAGTAAAACCTTGCTCGGATGTCTAAGGTGTGCCCGGATCCATACTTAGCGAATTATGAGGAGGTTGAGAAGATTCCAATCTTCCATATACTTCATTCTGATCAAATCTTTGACTCAACAATCTCCCCCTTAGGTCAATTGTTTGACTCAACATTGACGAACATCACAAAGAAATAACCATCTTTACCTTACGAACACAATGGTATATTCAAAAGTTAGAATTTCGAAGGTCGAAAAATCAGAAAAAATTTGAAAAGGGTAACTTTGGTTGTAAGGAAGATGAGTGAGTAGTGTAAGACTATTCGTTTCACGCCATCCTTTATACAATGTCCTTACACATTTCCCAATGTACGACTCAGTCTAATTCGTTTGAAATTTGAAATAACGAATCAGATGATTCGTTACTTGAACTGAACAGGTGGTATAGCGAATTAGGTTTGATTCGTGACTTGATTTTCTAAATATGCATTACGAACTAAAAGTGTTTCGTTACAGAGTGCGGAAGCGAATTGTTGAACGAACTAGAGTGTAGTTCGTTAAAAAGCACTCTAATTCGTTATCCATAATTAACGAATTAAACATAATTTACTTTTATCTTTTAAATTAAATAAAAATATAAAATAAATAAACGAAATAAATAAATCAATTTAAATCAAATAAATTAAACTAATAATATATTAAATTTTTAATAAATTAAATGAATTATCGAGAACCTTTATCTTGATAATCGAATAATTTAAAACATTTCACGTTTTCGAAACATAACTTAAAAAATTTAAATAATATGTAAAGCGAAAATGAAAAAAAATATTTTTGGTATTTTGGAATTTTTAAAGAATGTATTTACTTAAAAAGAATCCGAAATGAGAAATATAAAATCTTTTTGTGTTTTATATGATTTTCAAAAGTAGTACATATTTTTGTATTTTTGTTGAGTTTGAGTAGAGAATCATATTGACCAAATTGTCCTTTCATCACAGTTTTATTTTTCAGCGATATTATGACCGGTGTTAAGTCGGTCATTGGTATTGTTGTCCACTTAAATCTAATAACAAACTTTCAAGTGTTTTTGTGATATGATTAATGGTTCAATTAGAGCACATAATATCAGATACTATCAGCCTCTAATCTCGGTTCAAGCTTAATTTGATATTTTCCATATCATCCCAACTTGACTTAAAACCATTATATTGTTGATCAAAATTTGAATTTTATAGAAATTACTTAGCAATGCATTGAGTTTCTTTTACTATGAGTGAATATGCACGAATCCATCTGTCGACTTACATACATTGTATCCCCTAGGGTCCGTTTCTTAATGGTATTAAGACGCACGCAAGGGAGGAACCATGTATGACTAACAGCGGATTTTGATCAAGTCAGTAATTTGGATTTGTACTAAGTACAACAATGATCAAGTTTAATGACTTTGGGTTTTCTCTAAATGCGAGTGAAATATTCATGCATGTGAATACCCAGATGATTAAGCCGTATAAAGACTCACAGGGTCCAGAACCTCAAAGCTTGGTATTTGCTTTATTATATTTTAGGTGATCAAACAATTATAAGGCTTGAGTATGACAGGTTATTACATTTCTGCCATCCTCACCGAGACTTTTGCTAGAGACTAACACCTCTTTCAATTTGGCGTTTCTTTAGGTTTATATCACATACTTTACTCTACTCGTTTGTTTTAAGACCTACCAATGCACCAATGATTAAGAACACAGTGTTTTAAGCTTACTTCTTGCTGGACTTGGAGTCAAGATAGTCAATGTACTATCATTTTCTCTTTTTTCTTCAAAAACTCAAAATTTTGAGGAGCATAAAACAAAAATAAAGATAAATTTAATCGCCCCAGTTAACTTAAGTCAATAAATAAATGACTAACCTATCAATTCAACAAGTGAATAATAGGACCAAGACATGCAAGCATGCTTCACAAACTTAAATAACTGACATAATTTTCAGCGAGAAAATAATCTAAAAACGCATAACGAACGCCCCAACTATTTTTCCTATAAGGTAAATGGCTATCCTGAAGATTCACAAGAAACTATCAGGACCAAACATATACAAGTATATGTCCTTCGAATGTAGATAATTGACATAATTTTCAGCGAACGCATGCAAAAATCTTTTTGGTTTTTCTCTATACATATATTAAAAACACAATCCTTTTTGAATTTTTCGGATTTTTCTATACAAAAAATAAATTCACAATCTTTTTGATTTTTTTAAATTTTCTAATAAATAAAATAATCTTCACAATCTTTTTGAATTTTCGGATTTTTCTGTATAAATTGAAATCACAATCTTTTTGGATTTTCAAATTTTAAAATGTTTTTGGTTTTTCAAAATATTTTAAAGGAAAAACATTAAAGAAAAGAAATCACAATCTTTTTGATTTTTCTAAAATTTTCAAATATTTTTGGATTTTAAGAATTTTTAATGTTTTTGGATTTTAACTATATAAACGAAAATTAAAGAAAAGAAATCACAATCTTTTTGATTTTTCTAAAATTTTCAAATATTTTTGGATTTTAAGAATTTTTTAATGTTTTTGGATTTTAACTATACAAATGAAAAAGCACAATGTTTTTGTATTTTCTAGATTTTCACCCCCTAAAACCAAAATAAATTTTAAAAGAAAAAATGACAGAAAATAAAGATAGTCATCCTTGTTTAAGGATATCAGCGAGGTTCTTCAATCCATTTAAACCAAGCAAAAATTGAAAACGCGTTTTGTCAAAAGCTTTGGTAAATAGATCGGCTTTCTGAAAGTCAGTATGTACTTTCTCAAGGTCAATCAACTTCTTCTCAAAGCAATCCCGTATAAGATAATATCGAATTTCGATATGTTTTGTTTTTGAATGTTGTACGAAATTCTTTGTGATAGAAATTGCAGCAGAATTATCAATCAAAATAGGAGTAGTAAGAAACATCAAACCGTAGTCACGAAGATGTTGTATCCACAAAACCTGGGAACCGCAACTCGAGGCTGCAACATACTCAGCTTCGGCGGTTAAAGTGGAGACTTTTGTCTGCTTCTTACACTGCCAGGAAACAAGTCGGTTTCCTAAAAATTGACATCCTGCAGTCGTTGATTTGAAGTTGATCTTGCAACCTCCATAGTCCGAGTCTGAGAAGACAGTAAGCTCAAAGTTATCGTCCTTGGAGTACCACAACCCGATGTCTGGATTTCCCCTCAGATACTGAAGTATTCGCTTAACCGTAGCTGGGTGAGTCACTCGTGGACTTGCTTGGAACCTAGCACAAAGACAAACAACAAACATATTGTCGGGGCGAGAAGCCGTTAGATACATTAAAGAACCGATTATGGCACAATAGAGGGTAGGATCAATGGTATCCTCCAATTCATCCGGCGATAAATTGTGACCCACATGGAGAGGAGTAGAAGGGATTTTTCCGGCAGATATCTTGAATCGGCTCAAGACATTGTTCACATACTTGGTCTGATGAATAAATATTCCGTTTGCAGACTGGTGAACTTTCAACCCTAGAAAGAAATTCATCTCTCCAATCGAGCTCATCTCGAACTTCCTTTGCATGGACTTCTCGAACTCCTTACACAACGTATCGTTTGTAGACCCAAAGATAATGTCGTCGACAAAAATCTGAACTAGGAGAAGATCATCACCAACAGTCTTATGAAATAAAGTGCAGTCGACAGTCCCTCGCTTGAAGCCGTTATTAGTCAGATGGTCGGCGAGCGTGCCATACCAAGCTCTCGTGGCTTGATGTAGACCATACAGGGCCTTGTTTAATCGTTAAAATTGGTCCGGATAATCAGGATCTTCAAAACCAGGATGCTGTAAAACAAACACTTCCTCGTGTAGTTCACCATTGAGAAAAGCACTTTTAACATCCATTTGATAGACGTTGATATTCTTATAAGCAGCATATGCCAGAAAGATTCGAATCGACTCTAATCTTGCAATTGTAGCATATACTTCTGTGTAATCAATACCCTCTTACTGATAAAAACCTTGCTCCACTAAACGTGCTTTGTTTCTGACAATCACCCCTCGATCGTCTTTCTTACACTTAAATACCCAATTAGTCGGAATAGCTTTCTTGACTCTAGCAGGTTTGTCGATTAAGTACCAAACACCCAAACGTGCAAATTGCTGTAATTCTTCTTGCATAGCTTCTACCCAAGAAGGATCTTGAAGAGCCATAATACGTTATTCTCACTTGACGAAGCAACTTGATGACGTGTTTGTATACCCACATCAAGTTCTCCAATGATGTTTTCTTGTGGATGATATCCATGAATCCGAAGAGTGGGATTCTCCGGAACAACAACATTATCAAATAGATTAGTGTAATGTTCACCAAGTTCAAGAGATGAAATATTATCGCTGTCAAGTTCAATAATTTGATCTTCAGCTTGATCATCATCATCAGAAGAAGATAAATTATCAACACTAACTGGAGAAGCAACATGTGGTTCTTTCAGTTGGATCATCAGGTCGAGCTTCAACATCATTAGAATTTGAAAATCTTGGAATGGCCAAATGATCTTCAAAATATGCTCGTACCAGATCCTCATCGATGTGTTCAGTTGAAGGAGTAAATGAATTAAATAAGACATCATAGTCAAACATCCAGTCAGGACCTTTCCCTTGAGGAGAAGTGGTGTACTTTTGACAGTCCATATGATACCATTCCTCAACACAACTAGAAGTGAAATTAAATACACGTTTCTTTAGAGATGCATATCCCAAGAAATAACCTTCGATAGCTTTTTCTTCAAATTTACTTGTATCCTTCTTCAACATTGTACAAGGACACCCAAATGGTTCCAGGTACTTTAAGTAAGGATTTCGATTGTTCAAAAGCTCGTAACTTGTCTTCTTGAGCCATTTAACAGTTAAAACCCGATTAAACGTATAGCAAGCTGTATTCACAGCCTCATTCCAGAATTGGACGGGAAGCTTAGAATCAGCAAGCATAGTTCTTGCAGCTTCAATCAAAGTTCTATTCTTTCGTTCAGCAACACCGTTTTGTTGAGGAACATAAGGTGCACTATATTCTCGGTGAATTCCTTTTTGAATACAAAAGAAATCCAATACAGTGTTTTTGAATTCAGTTCCATTATCACTTTGAATTATCCTCACCTTTTGTTTGTATAGTGATTCGATCTTAGTGATAAGGTTTTGTACCAAAACAGGCGTTTGATATTTTGAACTCATAAATAACACCCATGAGTATCTTGAATAATCATCGGTTACCACAAGACAATACCAATCCCCAGAAATACTCGCACAATTCACAGGACCAAACAAATCCATATGAAGTCGTTCAAGAGGAGTATCAATGGAATTCAATAACTTAAAGGGATGAGAGTTTTTCTTCTGCTTGCCATTCTTGCATGCAATGCAGTGATCATATTACTTAAAGTTCTTCAACGAGACACCCTCAACTAAGTCATTAGCCATTAAATAATTCATCTTTCGAACATGAATGTGACCCATTCTACGATGCCATAGAATAGAGTCCTTCTCGGTTTCTTTGGAGACAAAACATGTTTCGATATACGTTGATACTTTAGAACTCATATTTAAGTAATAAATATCATTTGACCATGGTGATCGCATGACAACCATGTCCTCGGGAATCACGTATCCCGGTTTCAAGATAAGACACTCTTTATCAGTAAATACCGTGGTGTACTTCTTATCGCAAATTTGTGACACACTCAATAAATTATGATCCACCTTGTCACAGTAATTGACCTTTTCAAAAGTAATATGACCATTTGAAACTTCACCCTCTTATGTGATCATGCCCCCAGAATTCCCAGCAAACGCTACATAACCTCGTTGAATATTTCTTACGTTGGTCAATAGGTTGAGATTTCCAGTGATATGACAAAACATCCGCTATCCATTATCCAGTTTTCACCAGACACAGTCTTGGATGTACCTTACACAAAAAGTAAAAGTGATTAGTTCAAAGAGGCAGCCCAAGCCTCATTCTTGAGCACCTTTTGAGTTTCTCTTTGATCATTAATTTGAACATACTTCAACTGTTGTTCAGCAACTTGAGAATATGTTGCCGACTTCCTAGACTTTCATCTCAGATAAGCAGCTTGAACAATATTTGAATTCGTTTTCCTACATATGGGCTCAGTTGGAACGATTTTTGGTTTCACTTGACCATGAGTTTCATTCACATGAATTACCTTTCGAGGATTCACATTAGAAAACATGATATGTGTATCATCCTCACATGACATTGGTCGTTTCATGATCTCCTTTATCATAGGAATCGGTTTAGAATGATCCTTGACAAAAGGATGGAGATTTTGAGTTTTCAGTTGACCACAGTTTCTCAACACATGACCTTATTGACCACACAAAAAGCAACTTCGCATGTCAACATGACCATGTTGAGGTCTGGCAGAAACATATGCTACCGAAGGTTGATAACTTACATTTTCAGTGAATCGTTTGGCCAAATCATTAGAAGTGGCAGACTTCTTTTTCATATAAAAGTCAAGGTTAGAACAATTGGAAAAACTTTCAATGTATCTGTTCCAGTTGATTTGACAAACTGAACCTTTTTAGCTTTTAACAATTGTTTTGTTTTTAATACCGGGTCTGATGAATTTGATGTCTTGGCACAAACATATTGGCGTTCCAACTCTTTCAACTTATCAGTTTCATTGTAAAAGACGCTTTTAGTTAGTTCCGGTTTAATGATACTAATCGGGATATCTTTTTCAGTGAACATCGTATTCATTCCTTTTAACTTGAAAACTCTAGCATATGATGGCTTAGAACTAGGAGGATTAATGAAAGGCATCAAGTTCTCATCAGAAATTTTTGGTTTCTCTGATTTCTTTACCTTCACAGGTTTAACTTTCACTTGTTCTGTCTTTGTCACATAAGGCTTGTGTGAACCATACACAGCTTCCTCAAATTCATGAGGCTCGCAAAGAATATAATTAGAAGTAGGAATGTTCTTGTTCTTGTGTATAACCTCTGGTTCAAACACATGCTCAATAATTACTTTGTTAACATTCTCAAGAAAGACTTTGTTGCTTTCATTGTGAGGTTTTGGATGAGCAAATTGGGGTTTATCAGTTTCAGATTTAAGAGGTTTAGCATTTTCTGAAATCACAGGTTCTTTCACAATTACCTCTTCTTCTCGTTTCGCAAAAGGATTAATTTTATAATCATTGTGAAAGGGTGGCGGAATTTCAACAAAATCGATACCTTCCTTTGAATCTTTTTGTTTTCCAGACACCTCAATAATTTCATTCAATAGAAAAGAAGAATTTCGAAATTTACCCAAGTTGTTCTTCAATTAAAGAACCTCATTCTCAAGTCCAGTTATCTTTGATCTATGTTTCAGGATTTCTTGAAAGTTTTGATCATTAATAGTCATTTTCACAGATAATTCAGCTTTGAGATCATGATTACTTATCGACAAACCTTCAATTTTTTCACGAGATCTCATTTGAGATTCAAGCGATTGTCGATATGCATCTTTTAGTTAAGCAATTTCTCTCACTAAACTATCATTATTGTTTTTCAAAGATTCTAACTTAGGTTTGTTAGATTCACATTCAACACAAGTTACTTTAACAGATGAAGTAGCAGAGATAGAATGACCAACCTCATTGATCTTTGCCATGCAAGCAAACACGGTTGGAGGCTTGCCACAAGAGTCGTCAGAATCAGATTCAAAATCATTGTCAAAGGACAGCTCACTTCCACTTGCATCTTGAAAGTCTTTTGTCAGCCCAAACATAGCCAAATTAGCTTGAGTTTCATTACACAACAGTCATTGTGACCAATCATTTCCATCAGCTAAAATTGCCTGTGAACCAGGAGTAGATGGTTTCTTTTCAGCATCACTACCTCGTGGTGTAGAAAAATTTTGATGTTGACCACGAGGACCAGTATACTCCTTTTTCGGTTTGTCACATTCCTTTGCAAAATGCCCGAACTCTTGACAATTATAGCATTTAACTTTTAATTTGTCAAATCCTAATTTCTTGTTCAAGGCGGGAAGATCTTTACCAGTCCTTTGCATGAATCTTTTAACCTTACGGACGATCATAGCCATGTTCCACTTTAAATCCATGATTTCCAAATCATCTGGATCAATCTGATCATAATCCTCATTAGTTAGATCATTTGTGGCTATCTTACTACTCACCAGGTTTTCATATGAAGACATGAAGGCTATTAGAAAAGCAAAAATCTGTTCAGCTTCCTTCATGTTGACACTAGGTGGTGAAGCAAATGGATTAGTAGTAGTTGAACTTCCAGAACCACAAGATGATCCAGAATTACCAGCAGTGTAAAAACATGCTCTTGGATCATTAAAGATAGCTGATTCTTTCTCACTTGTAGCTTGGGTAAGAAAAGCAGTTATCGAAGAAATAGTTGAACTTAGAGGCATACTTCCACCATAGAAAGCAGGATCTTGACTTTCCTTGGAAGATTTCTAACACTTAAGACCGTTTTCTCTTGCTTCAATCTTTTGCAAGAATTCAATTGCAGTCAAATCTTCATTCAAGAAATAGTTATTTTCTTTCAGCACCATTAAAAATGTGGAATAAGAACTTGGTAATACACTCTTAATAGTGTCAATCTTATCCATCTCAGGAACTTCCAATTTCATCTTGTCTATTTCAGCAATTAAGTGATTAAACCTTGTAGTCATCTCTTCAACTATTTCACCCTTTAATAAATTAAAGTTTCGAAACTGAAACTTGAGCATCACCTTCTTACTCTCAGCTGTGTTCCCCATACTTCTCAGATGAATATGCTGAAATAAGGAAGCACAAATCTTTATACTACCCACTTGATGAAATATGTTTTCGGGTAAAGCCATAGTCAGAGTAGAATAAGCCTACGGCTTGAGTTCTAATGCTTTCTTCTCTTCTTGTGAATATTGTGAAATAGCTTTAGGAGTGTAACCAATGGTGTCATGACCAATCATTGGAACAACATATACTTCATCTAGGCAATATGAGCAATCAGGATGAACAGAACCCAAATGAGCACGAAAACGGGGTTCCCATTTAGCAAAATTGCTAAACTTCATCAACCTTGGACATTTTGAATGTGAACCAATCTCGGTGTCCAGTTGTAACATTTGTTGCATCAACTTGTTTTGAGAAGCAAATGCATACATACCAGCCATTTTTGACAAGTTCTGAAAATTGTAAGGGTTGATTTTGAAATTAAGTTTAACAAATTGTAAACAGTAGATGTAACGAACCGTGAACAGTTGTAACGAACTGTGAACAGTAATTCACGAATTAAACCTTAACGAAGTTGAGGTTTATCAAGTAACGAATCAAACTTGAAGTTAACGAATTAAGCAACGAATCAGATGATCAACAAATAAGTCAAACTAACGAATTTACCAAGTAGATCACTAAGTACAAGCTTAACGAATTAGAAAGTTTCCTGTAACGAATCACTAAGAGATACTTAGCGAATTAGATAACAAACAAGCTACAGCTGAAAATGAATCAACTATAGCGAATCAGGCTGTTACAACCATTTGTAACAAACTCTAACACAGAATGACACATGGCAACGGTTGTTATAACACAATTTCCAAGATAAACACGTGTCACATGAATCAATTGGACACGAATCGGATTAAGTAGCGAATTGGTTAACGAATCAACCAACACTCATAACGAATTAGTGTAACAGTTAACGAATCTAATAACGACTCGGGTGAACACTGTTAACGAATTGACCAAAAAAATCAACAAATCAACGAATCTTCAAATTTTTTTGAAGATCTTCAACTCTTCAAATGTGATTTCCAGAAACTGGAAATCTTATGAACACAAAACCCAGAACCAAATCCGTAATATTACTTCGTTACTTAACCAAATTGCTCAAATAAACAACCAAAATACTCGCAAACCAATCGCGAATCCACTCGTATCAATCCCGTAACACAATTACCCTTAACACATATCCAATTTGACCACAAACAATCCCCTATTTCTCGGCCAAACTCAGATCCAACCAAAACAATCCAAACACAATCAAAACTCCAATTCCAGTCAATCACACCTATCCAATACCTTAACAACCTCAGATCCAATCCAAATGATCCAAAGCCAATCCAAAACAAGCTCAAACTGAATCAAAATAAACCGGTAATCAAACTTATACCAAATGTAATACTAAAACAGTCCCAATTACAATTAAACACACTAATCAAGAGCAATCGAACAACCGAAAGTTCTATACCACTTGTGAACGCCTAAAATCGATCTCAGATCTAAGTTTACTTTAATCGATTATACGGATCTAGTTCATGACGCTATTGATTATATGTTCTATGTTATAATTAGTATTAGTTGTATATATCTTTATGTATAATATTAAGATTGAATACGTTAATGAAGAATGAGAGAGAGAATCGGGCAGAGGTTTGTTAATTAACTCACAAAACTTAAATAAACTGTTAACAGTGTTCACATATAAATAGAAGATGGACCTAGTTCGTTAACATCCCCTAACGAACTAGAGTCCACTTTGTTAAATACATTAAAACGAAATACTCTTAATGAATCACCCCCTGATTCGTTAAACATCCTTAACGAATCAGGAGGGATAATAACTTAAGTCTTAGTTCACAAAACATCCTTAGCAAACTAGACATTACAATTAACAAACTAACTTAATACTTAAATAATTTATTACAATAAACAAAAGACAAATACGTTAAAGATAAATACAAAGACTCGAGACCCAAAACCGTGCACTAACATGTATCATCGATTATTATGATTGGCTAAACTTTTATATTGCATGGGTTTGGATGAATACTTTTCAGTCATGTTTTATATTTGGTCTTCGATTATTTATTGATTGGTGATGCTTTGGTAAGGTTTCTTCTGTTTTTTGGTTATGATGTGTATGCGTATGTGGTATTAATTTATGATCAATTTATTGTTCCATATCCGTCTTTGTGCTTGTCTTTCAAGTATGGATGCATATTAGGTTGTTTACTGTGTGTTTACAAATAGTTTGTGGTTTATAGTCGACTTATTCCATAGGAACGTTGATTGAGAGTCTAAAGATAAGTTATATTCTGGCACTTGAGAGACAGGAAGGTAATTAAGTGTTGGTTTGGTTAGTGATTGCAAGAGAGTGAGTTACCCTAGATTCTCTTATATTCTTACAGATCCGAATTATAACCGAATTCAATAAGAATACCTCTTTACGCCTTAGGGTGTTTTGTGATTAGAGAGACCGGGAGGTACTTTAGTCTTGGGGTACCCTAGCATATTTAGGTAGGGTGAGACTGGGAGGTGATCCGAACCATCAAACCGTTGAGCTTTACATGATATTTAGGGTTCCTAGGTATTGTTGGTGAGACCAGGAGGTGATCTAGCATTCTTTAGTTATTCCATAAGTTGCATATTTTTAGAATCTGGTTACCAATTATAAATCCAATTCCGAGAGTTTACGAATTGACTTGTAGGATTCCTTATGTGACGACCGTCGATCTGGTAATTACCGTAACCGTGATTAAATAGTAATTAATAAAATAAATATCATTAAAAAGTATTTTTTTTTCCAAAATTATTGTTTTTATATGAGTTTTAAAATATAAAGCTTGAAAAAGCTGAAATTTGTCGCGTAGTGAGCACTGCGCAGAATGACACCGGGTGACGACTTAGAAACGGATAAAATCATAAACGTGACAAAATGACCTCAAAAAATCAAAAATAATATTGGAATATTAGAGATAGCATATCAACTTAATTTTAGAAGGTTCGAATCACAAAAATTAGGAAATAAGCGATCAAGAGTCAGTAGAGGACACCGTAAGAGCCAACCGTCAAATTTCTTAGAAAATTAGTTTTTAGGTTTTTACTGACTGAAATTCAATTTCGTTTAATGTCTGACAAAATTTATTAGAAACGGAGTTTGTTTGGTCCACCAATTATCACTTTAAGTTAATTTTTACCACCGAAACTTACCAGATAAAATTTTAATAATCAACCCCTCCCTCCCTACCTCAAATTGGCGGCCAACATGTAGCCACCCCACCTCCCAAATTGGCCAATCAACAACATATGCAATCATTGAAAATATCTTGGTAAGATTTGGAAGCAATTAATTGTTTATTTAAGACCCAACTCCACTTCCCCATAAACCACCCCACCCCTTCTTCTACTTCCTCCCAAAACCGGCCCCCATCTCTCTCTCTACCATCACTTCTTTCCAAACCCATATTATACAAATTAAAAGCTTTCCATGCTAACATAATCAAATGATAGGATCAAGAGAGCTTAGGAAAGAGTTTAAGCACATTCAAGCCCTTGTTTTCTTCTCTTGAACCTCTAATCCGAAACCCTAAGGTAATGTGGTTAAACATTGGATGTTTTTGCTTTTATAGATTAGTTAGAGCTTGATAATAATGATTTTGGTCACAAAAATGCAAAGTTCGGTTTTGATTTAGGCATGCATGTGGTTTTGTGTGTGTGTATGCATGTGTAGCCGTGAGTGTGTGTGGGTGTGTGGAAGATTGTTTTGCTTGATAATAACATGGGTTACGGTCACTTGATATATTGATTTCACTTAGTTATATGGAACATGAATGAGTTTGCTAAAAGACTTAGTTAGAATAATAACTTAACATGAGTCTTGGTTGTAAAGATTGAAATGGAGCATGGATGAACCCACCCCCATGGGTCGTGAGCCATGGCTTGGGGTCGGGAATGACTCTTGTTGGTAGAATATGGACTACATGATACTCTAATAATCTCTATTGCTAAACCCACTTGATTATACTTTAAAGATATACATGCGTAAAGTTAATATTGATGATTGTTTGAAAAGTGACTTTTAAAATATCTTGATAATGGTAATAGACAAGATAAAGAGTACATAAACTTGTTGTTGGATTAATACATAAATAAGTTGTTAGTTAGGATATTGTCTCTCATATGGCATGAATTGAATAAACAAGTTGTTACTAATGACAAACATGCTATTAAAGGAAACTTTATTTTGATGAAATTTGTGGTTTAAGTTTTAATGGTCACTTGATACATGCATACATTAGTAGTTTATAATACATGCTTAGGAATATGTTAATAAACATTGCTATGGAGAAATATTAAGTTGTTAGAGATTTGCAAAAACCGACACTTACTAAAACAAGAAACTTTATTTGTTTAACTAGTAGAAAAGATGAAACAAGCTTATGAAACAACTTGGATTGATTGTTGTCAAACTAGTTGAACGAGATAAAACATATGATATATATCTTAATGCTTGAAAACTTGAACTAGATGAAAATATGATTTTTAACAAAGTTGCTAAAATAAGAAACTTTATTTGAAACTTGAAGCTAAGGCTTGAGCATGGATACTTGGATGATTGTTTGATGTGTATTAAGTGTTGCATGATGATGAAATACCTGTTATTATATGCTTAATTGCTGTACATGATGATTTGATTTGATAATATAGCTTAAAAAGCTTGTCGGTAACATTAACGGTCGAAAAGTTCGACTTTAAAAGTGAACCGACAAGGGGTTTTCGGGACTGTTTTTAATCAGCCACTAAAACCATAATATTCTTATACTTAACATAAGTTAATGAATAAGAGAAGGTCAATAAAGCAAAACTTGACCCTTACACGATTCGTGTCGCGAAAACCGACACGAAAGTGTTAAAATTGACGTTTTTGAGAAAATAAAACCAAAAATAAAAACCATGACATTTTTATGAATAAACATATGAAACTTGACTAAAATCATGCATAACCTGATTTTTAGTAATTTAAAATTCAAGTTTTACAAGAAAAGTTCCTCTTTGAAAACAAAACCGTCAAAACTGTCAAAACCGGCAAAAACCGTTTAAAAGTAATAAAATGGCAAGAGTTATATTTTTCTAAATATTCCAGCAACCAAAATGTTACTTTCACAATTTACATAATATTTTATTAATTAATAAAAATTTATTAAATTATTAATAAGTAATTCTTTACTTGTATAATCGTTAATTGCTAAGTGATAGAATATGAACATTGTGTGCTTGTATGCTTGTGTCATCACTTAGAATGAGGTCATATAGGACATATTCGTCACCAAATCATTCAAACTTAAGCTATAAAATTAACAAACGTGTATTAATTCAGGACACGAGTTTTTGGACAATTTATGGAAGTAACAGTGAGTTTTCTCTACGCCCCCTCTTTTTAATTGTTTTATAAACTGTTTTGGGGAAAAGCATATTTATGTTGATATATATATTTATATATATGCATTGTATTGTTTTCGTTGTATTGTTGTTGGAAAACGCTGATTGTTTTACAAATTGTTGTTATAGTGGGATGAAACAATTTGGTTAAATAACTGTTAACCGGGGTAACTGTAACGATTCCGGCAAATCCAGGTATACCCTAGCCGGTATATACTATTTACGTGTCATTTAATATTGATTATATGAGTTATAGTACGTATATACGAGTATATATGATTCATAGTACGAATCATACTCGATTATATAGTGAATCGTATTGGAATTACAATTAACCAATGAACGATTATTGAAACCCGAACGAATCGGGAATTACATTATAGACGAAGTATATAATGTTTAGTGATGTTTACGAAGTATTAATGCTTCGGGATAAGTGAATTATAGCACAGAAAAAGGATTTCGATTTATTAGTACGTCGGTACGATAAACGAAACCTTTAACATCAAACCAAGCAAGAGACGATCGATCAAGCCGAAAAAGATGCGTAATTATTAATAATATGATGTTTTAAGTCATTTAATGTCATGGGTTAAGTTTTTTTAAAGTTTTTAAATCAGTTTTATATAAATTTTATTTTAACCCGAAAAACGACCATTTTAGGCTCATTTTAAGCCGAATTACGAGTTTAAATGAGAAACGAACTGAACCAGATTATCCACAACATTATCCGGATTGCGTAATCCGAATATGTGGCTTAGAATGGACTTGTGGGTCCCACCCCACCCCATATGGTGGACCGATCGGCCCACCCTATCCATAATATCATTTCATTTTTCTTTTTACAACATCAAACTCTCTCAAATCTCTCCAAACATTTCAAGTGTGCATCCAAATCCATCCCTTTTAACCAAGAACACAAGGTATAAGCATGTTATAATGCATGATCTTTGGTGTTGATTTCTTAATTTTGAGTTGTTTTGCAAGAACAAGAGGTTCCAAGTGAAATATGGGTGAAAACCCGAGATGGAACCGATCCTTGCTAGATCAAGTGATGTATACAAGTTATACACGGGATCTTGATCCAAGAAACGAGTTAAAAGTGTCAATAACGAATTTTTACGGTTAGAATCTTTAAAAATGAATTTCCAAGTGAAAGACGGGTGAAAACCCGAGATGAAACCGACTCTTGCATGATCAAGAGATGTATACAAGTTATACAAGGGATCTTGGTCCAAGAAATGAGTAAAAAGAGTCGAGAACGGATTTTTACGGTTAAAAACCTTTGTTTTTATATCAAAACCGACACTATGAAAGAAATTGTTTGATTGTTGGTGTAACTTGCTTGGTATGGTGTTATTGTGCTTGTAAGTGTTGTATCTAGTGGCTAGCAAAGGCTAGAAACCAATATCTTTGGGATCTAACGCTAGAAAACACAAGATAGTTCGGTTTTCGTGTGGATCTATGATTTTGGACAGATTGTAGTGTGCTTAGAGTCAGGTCATGAAATTTCACAGAGATGATCTACACATGAAAATATGAGATCTGTGAATTTTTGGTAATTTTTGGATAAAGGATGAATATTTGGTGAATTTAATGCTCGGTTTTGGCCAAAAATGGTGAAAAATAGCTAAACATCATGAAAAATTCTGGAAAATTTATGATAAGCTTTTTATAACATATAAAAGTCACACACAAAATTTCAGGTTCATTGGAGAAGTCTAAGTAGGCTTTTCGGTAAAACGAGTTCTAGGGATTTCTAGCTCGGTTTTGGTAAAAATGGCTTGAAAAATGAGTTTTGGGTTCTGGAAAAATTCCAGGGAGTTATGAGGATGGCATGGATCATCCCGGAAAAATTTGGGATTTTTCTAAAGTTTTTTGATATTTTTGACATATTTAGTGTTTTAATGATGATTAAAAATAGATAAATAAATGTAAATATAAAAAAATTAAATCTGGAAAATTTTTGTAAAATTTCTTACTGTCAAAATAAGTGTTGTGTAAAATTTCAAGACCCGAAACTAAACGGGTAATTATTTGTCCTAAAAATAACATAAAAACAAATTTCTAAAGCTTAAAACGTGTAAACCGGCAAAGTTCGCATAAGCGAGCTGACTGGTGCATAAAAACCCTAAAAATGGACTATTTCATAAAACTAAGTAAATTAAGTAAAAGTAAATCATCCGAAAATAATTCGGATGATTTGGGTAATTTTACCCGATTTTACGGTTTCCGGCACCTAAATGACGGAAACGGGCCCCGCGGCCAAACGGGGTGTCCAAACCGAGCTCTAATTTCATCACTTTAACTAAATAACAGTCAAACACCATTTTTGGGTCGGGTGTGAACATACTCATTTTCGAAACTAAAAACGGATAACCGTGCTAGGCACGCAAATCAAGGAAAACATAAAAATGATAATTTTGACCGTCAGACTCTAAGTAATGTCACAATCTGAGTCCTTAGAAGTGTCACGGGGTTAACATTGTCCCCGGATCGAGTACAGTACTGGGTTAACAATGTCCCCAGATGTACCAATTGACACGGATTTAATTTGTGGGAATTATATAGTAACGACTAGATATCATATTACAGATCCAGGCTTATAGCAGTTCATTGTATCACGTCCCGACTCACAGAAAGGTGAGTTTTCACGAGCCCCTTTTTACTGAACTGTTTTAAATATTTTCCCGGGGCGGAAAGCATGTCTTTATTAAAGTATTTAAGTACATACCGATCGTATGGAAACACTTGTATATTTATATATATATATGGTTTGATGCACAGAATATATAAATTGTTTATCGTGTGGGATTGTTCTGGGGTAACATAGTTCCCGGAGGTTATTATTGTTCTGGGGTAACATAGTTCCCGGAGGTTATTATTGTTCTGGGGTAACTTAGTTCCCAGAGGTTATTATTGTTCCGGGGTAACATAGTTCCTAGAGGTTATTATTGTTCTGGGGTAACATAGTTCCCGGAGGTTATTATTGTTCTGGGGTAACTTAGTTTCCGGAGGTTATTATTGTTCTGGGGTAACATAGTTCCCGGAGGTTATTATTGTTCTGGGGTAACTTAGTTCCCAGAGGTTATTATTGTTCTGGGGTAACATAGTTCCCGGAGATTATTATTGTTCTGGGGGAACTTAGTTCCCAGAGGTTATAAATGTTCTGTGGAAACATAGTTCCCAGCATAATTACATTGCTAATAAATGATTATTAAAATGATCTGTCAGTGTTTATTTAAATTAGTGAAACTCACCAACTATTCGTAGTTGACCCGTTTTCTTTACATGTTTTCTAGGTATGCCCAAGTTGGAATGATTGATATGTGCTTAATGATCTGTGCTACTTGTTGGAAGCTTGCTGATCTATATTTTGTAATGAATATATTAATGTCTTATCGGTAAAACTTGTGTGTAACACCTAGACAGTAACGAATCTAGCAACAATGTAATATGATATAAATTAATGCAGTGGTATTTTCTTTATAAGCAATGCTGTTGATATCAGATGTGTCTGTTGCATCCCGTGTCTGTTGCATATCTTGTCTCTACCCGAGGGAACCGATGGATTTATAGTATATTGTGTTGCGTCTCGCCTAGGTCTTGGTTGTGTTCATATGCAACGGGACAAGGTGATAGCATACGCATCAAGACAGCTCAAGGTACATGAAAGGAATTATACAACTCACAATTTGGAGTTGGGAGCTGTTGTGTTTGCCCTCAAAATCTAGAGGCATTATCTGTACGAGGCAAAATGTACCGTATTCACTGATCATAAAAGTCTCCAGCACATTTTCGACCAGAAGGAACTGAACATGAGGCAACACCGATGGGTAGAACTGCTCAATGATTATGACTGTGATATTCGCTACCACCCAGGTTAAGCGAATGTTGTAGTTGACGCATTGAGTAGAAAGGAGAGAGAAAATCCTTTGCGTGTTCGTGCATTAGGACTAACCATTCAGATGAGTCTCACTACTCAAATCCGTGACGCGCAACGTGAAGCTTTAAAGCCAAGGAATTTGAAGTATGAGAAGTTGCGAGGACTCGAAGCTGAATTCATAGAAAAGTCCGATGGTGCATTATACCTAATTGATCGAGTTTGGGTACCACTCTTTGGAAATCTGCGTAGACTTGTTCTAGACGAAGCACATAAGTCTAGATATTCGATCCACCCAGGATCAACCAAGATGTACAAGGATCTCCAAGAGCATTATTGGTGTCCCAATTTGAAAGGAGACATAGCCGTTTACGTCATAAAGTGCCTGACATGCTCCAAAGTAAAGGCCGAGCATATAAAGCCACCTGGACTTTTGCAGTAACCAGAGATCCCACAGTGGAAATGGGATAATATTACCATGGATTTCATAACCAAGCTGCCAGTTACGCCGTGGAGCCATGATGCCATCTAGGTAGTAATAGACAGATTGACCAAATCTTCTCATTTTATACCCATTCGAGAAAAGGACAGAATGGAGAAGTTGACCCAGATTTATCTAAAAGAGATTGTAGCCAAACATGGCATACCTGTCTCAATTATTTCTGACAGAGATGGTCGTTTTGTTTCTCATTTTTGGCAATCTCTCCACGAGTCTTTAGGAACTCGCTTGGACATGAGCACCGCATATCATCCTCAGATAGATGGTCAAAGCGAAAGAATCATCCAACAATTGGAAGACATGTTGCGAGCCTGTGTCATCGATTTTGGAAAAAGTTGGGACACTTATCTTCCTTTAGCTGAGTTTTCCTATAATAACAGTTATCACTCTAGTATTCAAGCTGCACCGTTCGAAGCTTTGTATGGGAGGAAGTGTCGATCTCCTTACCGTTGGGCAGAAGTCGGAGAGAAACAGCTTACAGGGCCTGAAATTATCCAAGACACCACCGACAGGGACTTTCAGATTAAGGATAGGTTAAAAGCTGCGGCCGACAGACAAAAGAGTTATGCTGATAACCGCAGGAGACCATTGGAATTCCAAGAAGGAGACCGAGTGTTGTTAAAGGTTTCACCTTGGAAAGGAATAGTCAGATTCGGAAAAAGAGGCAAGCTAAGTCCTCGATTCGTTGGACCATTCAAGATTATTCAACGTGTAGGGCCAGTAGCCTACCGATTAGAGCTACCCTCAGAACTTCGTGGGATACACGACGTGTTCCATGTATCAAACTTGAAGAAATGCCTTTATGATGAATTGCTGATTGTTCCTGTTGAGGACATCTGAATCGACGATAAGCTTCGATTTGGGGAAGAACCTGTTGAGGTTATGGATTGAAAAATACAGAAGTTAAGGCGTAATAGAGTTTAGTTGGTGAAAGTACGCTGGAATTCTAGACTTGGTCCCGAGTTCACGTGGGAACGTCAGGATCAAATGAAGCGTAAACACCCTCACCTTTTTCCCGTAGATTCCGAAACCAGTACCTCATCCTAAATTTCGAGACAAAATTTCTAAAAGGATGGGAGACTGTGACGACCTTCGATCTGGTAATTACCGTAACCGTGATTGAATAGTAATTAATAAAATAAATATCATTAAAAAGTATTTTTGTCCAAAATTATTGTTTTTATATGAGTTTTAAAATATAAAGCTTAAAAAAGCTTAAATTTGTCGCGTAGTGAGCACTGCGCAGAATGACACCTGGTGACGACTTAGAAACGGATAAAATCATAAATGTGACAAAATGACCTCAAAAAATCAAAAATAATATTGGAATATTAGAGATAGCATATCAACTTAATTTTAGAAGGTTCGAATCACAAAAATTAGGAAATAAGCGATCAAGAGTCAGTAGAGGACACCATAAGAGCCAACCGTCAAATTTCTTAGAAAAATTAGTTTTTAGGTTGTTACTGACTGAAATTCAATTTCGTTTAATGTCTGACAAAATTTATTAGAAACAGAGTTCGTTTGGTCCACCAATTATCAATTTACGTTAATTTTTACCACCGAAACTTACCAGATAAAATTTAATAATCAACCCCTCCCTCCCTACCTTAAATCGGCGACCAACATGTAGCCACCCCACCTCCCAAATTGGCCAATCAACAACTTATGCAATCATTGGAAATATCTTGGTAAGTTTTGGAAGCAATTAATTGTTTATTTAAGACCCAACTCCACTTCCCCATAAACCAGCCCACCCCTTCTTCTTCTTCCTCCCAAAAGCGGCCCCATTTCTCTCTATCTACCATCACTTCCTTCCAAACCCATATTATACAAATTAAAAGCTTTCCATGCTAACATAATCAAAGGATGGGAACAAGAGAGCTTAGGAAAGAGTTTAAGCACATTCAAGCCCTAGTTTTCTTCTCTTGAACCTCTAATCCAAAACCCTAAGGTAATGTGGTTAAACATTGGATGTTTTTGCTTTTATGGATTTGTTAGAGCTTGATAATAATGATTTTGGTCACAAAAATGCAAAGTTCGGTTTTGATTTAGGCATGCATGTGGGTTTGTGTGTGTGTGTGCATGTGTAGCCTTGAGTGTGTGTGGGTGTGTGAAAGATTGTTTTGCTTGATAATATCATGGGTTATGGTCACTTGATAGATTGATTTCACTTAGTTATATGGAACTTGAATGAGTTTGCTAAAAGACTTAGTTAGAATAATAACTTAACATGAGTCTTGGTTGTAAAGATTGAAATGGAACATGGATGAACCCACCCCCATGGGTCGTGAGCCATGGCTTGGGGTCGGAATGACTCTTGTTGGTAGAATATGGACTACACGATACTCTAATAATCTCTATTGCTAAACCCACTTGATTATACTTTAAAGATATACATGCGTAAAGTTAATATTGATGATTGTTTGAAAAGTGACTTTTAAAATATCTTGATAATGGTAATAGATAAGATAAAGAGTACATAAACTTTTTGTTGGATTAATACATAAATAGGTTGTTAGTTAGGATATTGTATCTCATATGGCATGAATTGAATAAACAAGTTGTTACTAATGACAAACATGCTATTAAAGGAAACTTTATTTTGATGAAATTTGCGGTTTAAGTTTTAATGGTCACTTGATACATGCATACATTAGTAGTTTATAATACATGCTTAGGAATATGTTAATAAACATTGCTATGGAGAAGTATTAAGTTGTTAGAGATTTGCAAAAACCGACACTTACTAAAACAGGAAACTTTATTTGGTTAACTAGTAGAAAAGATGAAACAAGCTTATGAAACAACTTGGATTGATTGTTGTCAAACTAGTTGAACGAGATAAAACATATGATATATATCTTAATGCTTGAAAACTTGAACTAGATGAAAATATGATTTTTAACAAAGTTGCTAAAATAAGAAACTTTATTTGAAACTTGAAGCTAAGGCTTGAGCATGGATACTTGGATGATTGTTTGATGTGTATTAAGTGTTGCATGATGATGAAATACCTGTTATTATATGCTTAATTGCTGTACATGATGATTTGATTTGATAATATAGCTTAAAAAGCTTGTCGGTAACATTAACGGTCGGAAAGTTCGACTTTAAAAGTGAACCGACAAGGGGTTTTCGGGACTGTTTTTAATCAGCCCCTAAAACCATAATATTCTTATACTTAACATAAGTTAAAGTATAAGAGAAGGTCAAGAAATCAAAACTTGACCCTTACACGATTCGTGTCGCGAAAACCGACACGAAAATGTTAAAATTGACGTTTTTGAGAAAATAAAACCAAAAATAAAAACCATGACATCTTTATGTATAAACATATTGAACTTGACTAAAATCATACATAACCTGATTTTTAGTAATTTAAAATTCAAATTTTACACGAAAAGTTCATCTTTGAAAACAAAACCGTCAAAACCGTCAAAAACCGTTTAAAAGTAATAAAATGGCAAGAGTTATATTTTTCTAAATATTCCAGCAACCAAATGTTACTTTCACAATTTACATAATATTTTATTAATTAATAAAAATTTATTAAATTATTAATAAGTAATTCTTTACTTGTATAATCGTTAATTGCTAAGTGATTGAATATGAACATTGTGTGCTTGTTTGCTTATGTGATCACTTAGAATGAGGTCATATAGGACAGAGTCGTCACCGAATCATTCAAACTTAAGTTATAAAAATTAACAAACGTGTACTAATTCAGGACACGAGTTTTTGGACAATCTCTGGAAGTAACAGTAAGTTTTCTCTACGCCCCCTCTTTTTAGTTGTTTTATAAACTGTTTTGGGGAAAAACATATTTATGTTGATATATATATTTATATATATGTATTGTACTGTTATTCGTTGTATTGTTGTTGGAAAACGCAGATTGTTTTACAAATTGTTGTTATAGTGGGATGAATCAATTTGGTTAAATAATTATTAACCGGGGTAACGGACACAGAAATGTTGGTAGATCTATCGGGGTGACGCCCCCCACTTCCATTAGCGTTGGATTAAAAGTGGGAATATTTTGAGTATGGTATGTTTCTAGTTATCAAATTGGTAGTCATACACGCGTTGAACTCTTAGCTAGTTTACAACTAACACTTTTTGTGTAAAAGGCAATCCGTTGGTTATTTGAGTACCGTGTTTGGTACTGTTATGTATACAGTGTGTGATCGGTATGGTGTGTGTACCGTGTTTGATCGGTACCATTGGGGATATGGTAGGTTGCAAACTATTATATTCGCCTGTGTTATTATATATATTTATATACGAAAACTGTTTTTTAACGAGAAACTCACCAACATTCGTGTTGACAAGGAATGTGTCGGTGAACTCCCACTTGATCCCACATCCATATGCTTCAAGTGTCCACCTTGTGTTGTGAGTCTTCCAATTTATTTGGGCTTCTATTTGGGCTCCAACTTCAGCTCCTTGCTTCCATGGGCCTCCAAGTTTGGGCTTTGGTCTTTGGGCTAGAATCCCATCTTGGACTATAAGGTCCATTAAGGCCCAAAACCAAAACCGTAACTTTGTTGCTTCTTCTTTTACAAAAAATATATCCTAATACATTTTACTCTAGTAAATAAAACACAACAAATCTACTTATTATTACAAACCAATAAGAATGAATAAATAGATTACAAACCAAAATAAAATAATATTACAACCAAATTGAATATTGAATAAATCACAACACAAACACACCCCAACCTACGGCGGAAATGCCGGGGCGAACTGATTGCTCACAGCTTTTCAAAGGTTACTATCAAGCAAGATTAATAAATGCCAATATCTATTTAATTTATTTAAATAAGGCAATTACAGTTAAGTGCATCAAATATAAAGAAACTAAAATAATGATTAATTATTTGTATCTTTAAAGGCATCTCTACGTGATCTTCATCTTGCTAAACAACCAAGCTGATAACCTGCAAATGCGTATAAAATATATTTTTGTCAACAACACACATGTTGAGTGAGTAAAACACCAGTTTCAGACACAACAGTAATAGTATATATAATATATAAAAAAGGATGCAAACTGTTCCTGTGAGATAAACAGTTAAACCATAGCACATACACCAACAATCAGACATAAAGAAAGGGCTAAACCATTGCCATGCGAATGGGCATTGGTTACCAAAAATGAGGTGTCGGTGAAACCATTGTCAATGCGTCGGACGCTGGCCACTTCGACGGTCGTATGATCATACTAGACTGAGAATATGTTGGACCTCTCCGAATGCGGTTCAAATAAAGCAAGTAAGCAAATAGCAAGTTAGGCATAAACTGATATACACACAAGGATTAAACAGTTGCAGTTTTGAATACTAGATAATACGTAAATATTATACGATACGCATATGTCCCCAAAAGATTTAAAATAAGTAAAAAGGGGAGTGATTACTCACCTGATCAGATGAACGAAAGATAAGTGAGGATGATGTGAGAAAGATAAATCATTCGGGATACACCGACAAGGATTCCTAGATAATTATGATAATATAAGTTAATTAATAATGAGACAACATGTATAATGAATTAAGATTTGATGTGAATTGAGTTAGGGTTGGGATTAAAATGTTTATTAATTGATCGATGTATTTTTATAATACTTATTATTGTAAAGATTAATATTATTGTTTCACCTTTACTTATTAAAGTCATTATTTTTATAGAATTGCCCTTGTTTACTTTATGAAAGATATATAATCAAATTTATAAACTAATAATTTAGATAATTAAAAATGATGTAAAACATACTTATAATTATCCGAATAAATAAGATACTAACGTATAAATAAGTAGATAATCAGAATAATAATGCGTAATTATTTAGTTATAATAGGTAGTAATATATAAATAAATATTTTGTTTGAATCTTTTAATAAAATCTATTTAATACGTTTATTATATATATATATATATATATAAATATATATAACTAATATAATCAAATTTATAACGACGTTCAACGATGAGAAAACACCAATATTGATTTCGGGTTTTAATAAAGTAACAATGATTTATTATTATTAGTAACATACGTATAATATATATACATATACATATATATATGTATGTATATGTAAACGAAAACATTTTATCGAGATTTGACAAGAACATAACTCCAAGATGTCGGTTTTAGTAAAAGTAATGTTTATCTAATAATTAATATAATTATCATTTATTAAACTTAGATTACAATAATTAACAAAACTAATAAGAAAATAAAATCTTAAAGAAACATCGGGTGACCGGGTTTGAACACATGACCAACAGATCCAAACCCACACACATAAACCATCTGTTATACCCAACCCAGTTGTTTATACCTAGAAACCAAAATATAAAAATCGACAGATGATTTTCCCCCAAATCACCATAAACCCTAAATCTGCAAAACGTTAATATGATGAAATATTTCTTAATTAATGTTGGGGTTATCGTTACACGGACTAAGACGAACATGTTGTAACAAATAATTACCTGTATAGGTATTTGATTTGTGCAGAACGAAGAACATACGGTCACGGCAAACGAAATCACGCAACCAGTCCTTGCAGGCAGTTATGTTGTAATTAACTTCGGGGTTGGATTCGCGAGATCATGGAGAGTGTGCAGCAGAGTTTAATTGCATCATATTGATCTATTAGAGGTCTATTGTTATCTTGGTATGGACGGTTTTCGCTAATCAAGTAAACGAGATCAAATGGATTGTATATTCCAAAATAGATTGTCGGTGTAGTTCTAATTACGCATAAAAGCGATCTTGTGAGATCAATTCCAAAGATAGTTCGAAAATTATGGCTCAAGATTAGCAATTGTTTATACGTGTTGAACATAAACGGGTCTGGGTTAACGGGTTCGGTTCTGGGCTGCTGGGTCCTGAATCCAAATAAATTATTTAATCACATTTTGCATATTGGTCCCTATAATTTAAATGTGGGTACAAAGTGGGTTAAAACTTTTGTTTAGGGTGAAATATATATATAACTGATAGTTATATTTTGATAATTAAAATATTTGTAATAAACAAATAACTCAAAATAGTAATTACTCGATAAACTTGGAAATTTTATGGATAAAATTTCCCGAACATATAAATGGGTCGGGTAATCTAAATATGGGAAAACCGAGTTGTTACTGTCTCCCCTACTTTAGGGAATTTCGTCCCGAAATTAAAAAAATACAATAACAACACCATTAACGTTTGAGGAAAAGAAAATGTTAAAATAAAATCATAACATCGAACTTTGAGTAGTTAAAATATCGCTCCAAATACCAATCCGATAAGGACACTTATATATATGATGTACCAGCGACGTATCCACCGTGTCCTTATCATTTCTACATTTGTACTGTTATCCCAACTACTTTCAATTCTATATTATGACACACAACTTTACGCTTCATGATTTCCATGCGAGGACTTCGATAATTATGTTCCGGACCATAATTATTGTTATCGTCAGATGGTCCACATGATTCGTCCCGTCGTGTGGATTTACAAAACATTTGATTAAAACATGATTTTTTAGGAAACAAAAGTTTTAAGTAGTTTTAATTTAGAACACTAGAAAGTCACCAAGTTTCAAAAGTTTTAGTGAATTTTAGTAAAGCATATAAATTTTAAGACGACTTGTAAAGATATAAGTATTTAAAGTTCAAGAATGGGGTAGCTTATAAGTAGTTAAGGTTTATTGTGACACTCCGTTAAACAGGTCATTTTTCATACAATGGTTAATTATGATTTCCTTACGTTAATTCCAAAATAATTAAACTTAATCGTGAGAAATCCTGTATAAACCCGCATATGCATGATATATTGCACATAAGTAATTTAAATATATTTTTATTCAAATTACTTGGAACAACGGAACTTATCCGACGATAACGAATGTTGGTGATAACTTGTTTTTACGACTCGAACGTATCAAACGAACCTATAAGGTCCGATTTCTAAGTTATACGGTTATATTTTGTAACTAGTTTTATATAATATCTGTCATCGAATACAAAACGTTATCAATTAAATGTATGGTCATTAGACGCATAGAGGTATATATCTATTTTACTCTAAGAAAAGGGTAATTCTTTCTTTGAGAACCAAATAAAAACCAAATACCGAATAATGAATATTACAAACAATCACAATTAGAAATATAAATGAAAATTGTTATGAAGAAAAGAAAAAAAAAATTAAAATCAAAATGTACAAATTCATATTTGTCGTGGAGTATGCAACCCCCATTGCATCATGAGTTATTTCCATTTTGTAAACAAAATCAACAGCTCAGGTTATTATCACATGACCATTCACAAAATAAATTAACTACCAACTCACGTTATCCTCTGCTCCATTCTTCTGTATCTCGGTCTATTACATCTCACGACCATACTTTTCTTTTGATTTTATTCAACATGACACTCAATCCCCATTATCTACATTGGTTTATTTTTATTACCAATCCCTACTTCACCTTTGTTATACAATGGAATTTATTTATACTATAAGAAAACTATCACCAACAACTAACACAAAACAAAATCTCATATCGCTACCTCTCAGTTAGAATTTCACCACTGATGACAACCCTCCATCGGCATCAGTCCACCATCTAACGATCACCTTCGCTGTCCTTCTATTCCCGTATGGAAGCAGCACCACCACAACGCCTCATCGCCACTTCCACCACCTTCACCTCTACACGCTTCCACCACCCGGAACCACCATCTTCATCTGTCACCTTTCCTGTTTCTAGAATCCCTCTACACTCTCGCCCTATCTTAAGGTAATGCACACACTCATGGTTTAGTCTCTCTATATCTCTATTTTTATACAAACACACATACATACATCCTAAACTAACCTCTATATCTCATTGTGTTCAAGAATAAAATGGTGTAGGAAATCTCTTCCAAAAAGTTAAACGAGCTTCATGTGGAGAAACAAGCCCAAGATCCTCTAGCCTTTCTCTACCCTAAGTGAGCTACACCTTTCTTAAAACTTATTTTATGGGTTATGCTAAGCTTTCACCTAAAATAATCATCTACACCGCCAATATGTTAACATGTTTAATAAGTATTAGAGATATAAAATGGAGTACTAAGCATGACTTAAAAGTGACTTTATGGTTGAAACTTGGTGTAAAAGTGTTAGTATGTCTAGACATAAAATTGAAGAGGGTACACTTGTTATGAGATTTATGAGTTGAACTTGGGTTTTAAAATGTATATTATGTCCAGATACGGGATTTGTTGGAAATATATATATATTTCTTAGATAAAAATATAGTCATAAAAAGTGGGAATAAACGAGTAAAACGTGATTTTTACTTCAATAACTCGGTTAGCGAAGAATATAGAGATATCAATAATTTTTTTAGTGGAACATAAACATTCAGGGGAAAAAAAAATATAAAGTCGGGTATGAAAATATAGTTTTATGATTTCATAAATGAAAGAATACTTTTGTTAGAAAAGGTTTGGTTTAAATATAAATATATATGTGTTTAAACCATATAAAATGTAATTCATAAATTTTAAATACACAAAAATGGAGCTTTCTACATTATTATTTTTAAAAAAAAAAGACCTTTATATATTTCTACAAAACATAAAATATGATGCTTGTATAAAACAAAGTTATATATATATATATATATATATATATATATATATATATATAAAACGACAAGTAATAAATATTATTTGTAATAGCGACACTTTGTGTCAAAAACGGTCATTTTTACATAAATATATATTTTGAAGAAATATATACATGTTAGACGTAAACAAATTATTATTTTTACGAGTTATACGACTGAGACGGTAAATAAAGCCGGTTCAGAGTTTATGAACAAGCGTACAAATATCTTAAGTTTTACAATCAAAACTTAAAGAAATATTACTTTGAAATAAGTATATAGTTTGAATATATATTTATTACCTAACCAAATGAATCAGTTATGTCTAAGGGAAACTGACATCAATAAGAGTTGTATTCATAATATTTATCCAAGCGCATAATATTTTTTATAAAGACTTATCACCAACGCGTCGTCCAACAATTAAACGAAACGTTCGGTTGGTGAAAGCGACCGACACAAACATAATAAACGAAACGGCTAGTTGGGTGAAAGCGATTAGCATAAACCGACTTTCTAGTCGATAACGGAAACTAACCGATCTTACGCGTTTAGGACGTGTGAAGGCAGCTGACCTCGGGTCTAAATTGAAACTTTTAGTGAACTAAACACTAAACTAACGAGGTGAGTTTCACGAGCCCCTTTTTCTGAATTGTTTTTAAATACTTTCTCGGGGCGGAAGCATGTTACTACTGAAATGTTTAAGTACATAATGAACGCATGGATTTGCGTGGATTTATATATATTTTATTGTACGGGAATCGTACGGAAATGTACTAAGATGGTAATTGTCTGAGTTGCTAACATTCTAAGGCCCCGGAACACGAGTGATTAACTGAAAGCCGGTAGAGTGTGGATAGTACTATTGGTCTGACAAACCCAGCTGGTCCGGCATGGATTTGCTGATGTTTCCCAGCCAGTTGCACATGTCTATATTGGGTGTTATATTTATTTTGCTATGTAATGTTAGGCATAGCGGTTTGGGGCAGGTTCGTGGGCGGAGTATGCCACGGGGTTGTGTGTGATAGTCAGAGGTTTCACTTGTGGGCTCAGCATAATCACATCGCTAATATATGATTATTATAATGATTTGTCACTGTTTATTTAAATTAGTGAAACTCACCAACTATTCGTAGTTGACCCGTTTTCTTTACATGCTTTCTAGGTACTCCCAAACTGGAATAAGTGCTACATGCTTGATGATGCGTGCTTTTTGTGGAAGCTTAGTGATCATTTTGTATTAAATATGTTAATGTACTGTTGGTAAAACTTATGTGTAACGCCTAGACGGGAACTAAACTTGGAACAATGTAAATTGATGTAAATTAATGTAGTGGTGTTTTCTTTATAAGCAATGCTGTTGATATCAGATGTGTCTGTTGCATCCCGTTTACGTTTCCGCTGCGGTTACGGGGTATTACAGAAGTTGGTATCAGAGCCATTGGTTATAAAGATTTAGGATGTCTTTAAAAGATACCTAAAATATAACCAGTAGCTCAAGTATTATAGGATTTGAATATCAACTAACAATTTATAGTGACGAGATCTGGATGAACTTGGATGGACAAGTGAGTTATTATGGTCCGGAACATAATAACAGACTTGTCCGCACGAGGGAATTCAGGGGAAGTCACGGGGAACATTAATAGGTAAAAATGGCAACATATGTGTAAAGTATATAATATTATTTATGCGTACTAATGTGTATATATATATATATATGTGCATATCTTGTGGGTAAATGTATTGAGAAATAAGACCCGGATAACGAACCGGGGGATGAAATAATAAAAGTACCGAGGATGCTGAAATTCCTAGAGCATCGGTTGATGATAAGTCTGACTTATCGGGCCATAGTTATGATAGTACCAAATTAGATCTCTCGTTTGACATTAACCAGAAATATCTATTAACCGTCACTCCCGACCAAAATTGATAAATCCCTTACCCTACCAACACCGGTACCGTATATCCTAATAACCCCATATGTTCACCCGAACCGCCGACCCTCACGTACGGACGGATCTGTACCTGAACCCATTCCTATTTCATTAAGGTAAATAAATAAATAAATAAATAGAATAAAATAAAATGATAATAATAACAATAAATTTGATAATAAATGAGCAGATAAAAAAATAATATATATAAATATATATGTGTATCTCTCATTCTCAAACATATGAGACATACCACCTCCAGATCGAGAATTACCGATTTTAGCAAACCTAGAACGCCTGAGGACGTTGACTGAGCAAGTGATAGAGTTTCCCATAATAGTAATTGATAATATTTGAAGGCAACCCATGTTGCGCGATTACCTTGAACCTTGCAACTCCCTATGTTATCCTTACATCCGTTAGATGCCTATATCCATGTATACTCGAATAGAATGATTACCCATACACAAGGAGGTGTTGGAATCATTATAGCATAGTTGGCTGTTCGTTCGTAGGTGGTATACTGTGTATGCCAGATATACAAATAGACACGGATATTATAACTCCGTGGTACGTAATCATTTGGTGCTCACGGTGAGCATGTATCGGTTATGCTGACATGCAGAAGGATATTGAAATCAAGCATATTAAAAAAATTAATCCTTATTGAGAAAGATCTATATGTCAGTTGGTGACAAGGGTTATGAAACATATTTAAACATTAACCGATGTCAGGTTAAGTCCCTATGTTATTATATTTGTGGGACATATATATTAGATACTGGTATGTGTAATATGTATGATAATATTTGGGGTGTATGTGTACCTGCTGTTATGATTGAGCTGGTAACGAGTTATACGGTGAGATTAGTATTGATTACTGTGTACTGGATGGGTACGGCAGAATGACATAAAAAGAGTAACTCCAATGATGGAGATTGATATGATTCAGTTGGTTGCTCAAAGATAGCAGATGATGATACCGAATGTCGTATCACAGATCACTGCTAGTGTTGATGCAAATGTGATCGCAGAATTATAGATCGAGCAATCACACGAATATGAATATTTCAATTCTTGTCGGTATTACTAAGAGTGATAATGTTCCACCGAATACTATTATGACTACAAGTATTAGTTATAAACTAAACATGAATAGTAGTCGTAATGAACTAGATCCGGTATGAAGGATATGTTTGTTGGTTGTGTTAAGGAAATTATTAATAGTTTACTGATGGTAAAGGGAGGAATAGATTAGCCAGTGGATAGAAAAGATCGAAATGGTTAAGGATATTGGTAAGAGTCTAGAACATTGTGTAGTGAAATATGCTACAGATATGTTGGTAGATTATGTTGTATCGTGATGGAACACGATGGTACAAAATTATAGTTAGAAAATTATTTCTCAGATGATATGGTCGGAATTTAAAATTCTTGGGCTAGAGCACTTTTATTCAAGTAATTAAGTTCAGACATTGGAAACTGAGCTATGGAAGATAGAAATGTTGTGTGCTGATCACTTAGAACACGCTAATCGTTTGAAGGAATTGTCATGTCTGGTAACGTGGCTAATTACTCCTGAAACTAAGCGAAGTGAGCGCTATATGGGGGACTAACTCCATCGATAAGGAGTATAGTCAATCCTGTAAAATATACAACCTTTGGAAGGGTTGTGTCCCAAGCCAGCCTTGATATATTTGACTCTATGGGAAGCGGACTGGAAGGACGTTAGGTGAGACGTCGAGTGTTAAAGAAAAGAAATGATAAAGGTATAGGGCAAGATAGGCCTTTGAATAAGTAGGTATGTCCTACAACCCAGAATTATACTAAGACTAGTTCTGGTGTGAAAACATGAACCGCATGAAGGGTCCTTCCCTAAATGTGGAAAATATGGTTGTCGGCAGGAAGAAGAATGTCGAGTGATAGTAGGCCACAGGTGTGGTAAAGATGGACGTAATGCCCCAATTGTAGAACCAATTAAAGCCATGTGAACCGGCAACCCCAACCCATTCGTGTACAACCACTCCGAACCCAACAACTTCAATAACAAAACCCACAAGGAAACCAAATGATGACCACCAGCCGTGCTTGCTTTGAATGCGGCAGCACAGATCATTTCAAGAGAAACTGTCCGAAACTGAACCAGGGAGGAAATGGGAGACAAACAGTGGGTCAGGCATCGTCGTCCAATCCGGCGAGAGGCCAAGCATTTGTGATGGGGGCGAACGAAGCACGCCAGGACCCCAGCGTAGTGACAGGTACATTCCTCGTCTCTGATCATTACGCTTCTGTATTATTTGATACGGGTGCCGATAAAAGTTTTGTCTCCGTTAAGTTCCTATCGATAGCAAACCTTCCGATTAGTGAACCCATAGAACCTTATACCGTAGAAGTCGCTAACGGTAAAATCATGATAGTTAATCAGATAGTTCGGAATTGCCCTTTTATTCTGAACGATCAATCCTTCCTGATTGACTTATTACCGGTAGAATTAGGTAGTTTTGACGTGATAGTGGGAATGGATGGGTTAGCACGTAACAAAGTCGAAATAAACTGTGAAAAGAAAATCGTCAAGATCCGGGTGTCGGATGACGAAGAGGTGTTAGTGCAAGGAGAGAAGTCAGGCACAATGATACCATTTATATCCCACCTCAAGGTGTTAAAATATATACGCCAGGGATGCGTGGCGTATCTAGCGAGCTTGACGGCCACAGATTCTGAGGAGAAACGGGTGGATGATATCCCGGTGGTACGCAAATTTCCACAAGTTTTCCCAGAAGAACTTCCTAGATTACCGCCAACCCGACAGGTCGAGTTCAGAATCGATTTAATACCTCAAGCTGGCCCTGTTGCTAAAGCACCCTACCGACTTGCACCGTGCGAGATGCAAGAATTATCTAATCAGCTACAAGAATTGTTGGATAAAGGATTCATACGTCCTAGTCATTCCCCGTGGGGTGCACCTATATTATTCGTGAAAAAGAAGGACGGGAGCCTTAGAATGTGCATTGATTACAGGGAGTTGAACAAGTTAACAATCAAAAATAGGTACCCTCTTCCCCGAATTGATGATCTGTTTGACCAGCTGCAATGTGCGAGCTATTTCTCAAAAATCGATCTTAGATCGGGATACCATCAGGTTAGAATTCAGGAAGAAGATATCCCAAAAACCGCATTCCGGACTCGCTACGGCCATTACGAGTTCTTAGTTATGCCTTTCGGGCTAACAAATGCGCCGGCAGTGTTCATGGACCTCATGAATCGAGTCTGTAAACCCTGCCTCGACAAATTCGTTATCGTGTTTATTGAAGATATTTTGATTTACTCGAAAAGTAAAGAAGAGCATAAAACATTAATTCTTTCTACATTGCCACCTTTCAATGGCATTTCCTCGACATAAAAGAAATAAAGAAAGCACTTGCATTATGCATGTGATGCATGTTTTAAATCTTAAACATTTCTGTGATCTAGTAATTGCAATCATTTAAACGTATTTATTAGGAATTCAAATCACGTATTTATTGCAAGACCGACCTCTGTGTCTTGCATATAAACACTCAAATCACGCAATTCATTTTTTTCATAGGCATATAGATTACTTTACTCATTTTCATTAACCAATACCCCAAAAGATCATCCTTATAAGTCATAAAAAAAAAAAAACTTAAACTCAACTGAATTTCGGGATGAAATTCTAATAACAGTGGGAGAATGTGACACTCCGTTAAACAGGTCATTTTTCATACAATGGTTAATTATGATTTCCTTACGTTAATTCCAAAATAATTAAACTTAATCGTGAGAAATCCTGTATAAACCCGCATATGCATGATATATTGCACATAAGTAATTTAAATATATTTTTATTCAAATTACTTGGAACAATGGAACTTATCCGACGATAACGAATGTTGGTGATAACTTGTTTTTACGACTCGAACGTATCAAACGAACCTATAAGGTCCGATTTCTAAGTTATACGGTTATATTTTGTAACTAGTTTTATATAATATCTGACATCGAATACAAAACGTTATCAATTAAATGTATGGTCATTAGACGCATAGAGGTATATATCTATTTTACTCTAAGAAAAGGGTAATTCTTTCTTTGAGAACCAAATAAAAACCAAATACCGAATAATGAATATTACAAACAATCACAATTAGAAATATAAATGAAAATTGTTACGAAGAAAAGAAAAAAAAATTAAAATCAAAATGTACAGTATGCAACCCCCATTGCATCATGAGGTATTTCCATTTTGTAAACAAAGTCAACAGCTCAGGTTATTATCACATGACCATTCACAAAATAAATTAACTACCAACTCACGTTATCCTCTGCTCCATTCTTCTGTATCTCGGTCTACTACATCTCACGACCATACTTTTCTTTTGATTTTATTCAACATGACACTCAACCCCCATTATCTACATTGGTTTATTTTTATTACCAATCCCTAGTCACCTTTGTTATACAATGGAATTTATTTATACTATAAGAAAACTATCACCAACAACTAACACAAAACAAAATCTCATATCGCTACCTCTCAGTTAGAATTTCACCACTGATGACAACCCTCCATCGGCATCAGTCCACCATCTAACGATCACCTTCGCTGTCCTTCTATTCCCGTATGGAAGCAGCACCACCACAACGCCTCATCGCCACTTCCACCACCTTCACCTCTACACGCTTCCACCACCCGGAACCACCATCTTCATCTGTCACCTTTCCTGTTTCTAGAATCCCTCTACACTCTCGCCCTATCTTAAGGTAATGCACACACTCATGGTTTAGTCTCTCTATATCTCTATTTTTATACAAACACACATACATACATCCTAAACTAACCTCTATATCTCATTGTGTTCAAGAATAAAATGGTGTAGGAAATCTCTTCCAAAAAGTTAAACGAGCTTCATGTGGAGAAACAAGCTCAAGATCCTCTAGCCTTTCTCTACCCTAATCCTAAAACTAAGTGAGCTACACCTTTCTTAAAACTTATTTTATGGGTTATGCTAAGCTTTCACCTAAAATAATCATCTACACCGCCAATATGTTAACATGTTTAAAAAGTATTAGAGATATAAAATGGAGTACTAAGCGTGACATAAAAGTGACTTTATGGTTGAAACTTGGTGTAAAAGTGTTAGTATGTCTAGACATAAAATTGAAGAGGGTACACTTGTTATGAGTTTTATGAGTTGAACTTGGGTTTTAAAATGTATATTATGTCCAGATACGGGATTTGTAGGAAATATATATATATTTCTTAGATAAAAATATAGTCATAAAAAGTGGGAATAAACGAGTAAAACGTGATTTTTACTTCAATAACTCGGTTAGCGAAGAATATAGAGATATCGATAATTTTTTTAGTGGAACATACACAATCTGGGGAAAAAAAATATAAAGTCGGGTATGAAAATATAGTTTTATGATTTCATAAATGAAAGAATACTTTTGTTAGAAAAGGTTTGGTTTAAATATAAATATATACGTGTTTAAACCATATAAAATGTAATTCATAAATTTTAAATACACAAAAATGGAGCTTTCTACATTATTATTTTTTAAAAAAAAAGACCTTTATATATTTCTACAAAACATAAAATATGATGCTTGTATAAAACAAAGTTTTATATATATATATATATATATATATATATATATATATATATATATATATATATATATAAAACGACAAGTAATAAATATTATTTGTAATAGCGACACTCTGTGTCAAAAACGGTCATTTTTACATAAATATATATTTTGAAGAAATATATACATGTTAGACGTAAACACATTATTATTTTTACGAGTTATACGACTGAGACGGTAAATAAAGCCGGTTCAGAGTTTATGAACAAGCGTACAAATATCTTAAGTTTTACAATCATAACTTAAAGAAATATTACTTTGAAATAAGTATATAGTTTGAATATATATTTATTACCTAACCAAATGAATCGGTTATGTCTAAGGGAAACTGACATCAATAAGAGTTGTATTCATAATATTTATCCAAGCGCATAATATTTTTTTATAAAGACTTATCACCAACGCGTCGTCCAACAATTAAACGAAACGTTCGGTTGGTGAAAGCGACCGACACAAACATAATAAACGAAACGGTTAGTTGGGTGAAAGCGATTAGCATAAACCGACTTTCTAGTCGATAACGGAAACTAACTGATTTTACGCGTTTAGGACGTGTGAAGGCAGCTGACCTCGGGTCTAAATTGAAACTTTTAGTGAACTAAACACTAAACTAACGAGGTGAGTTTCACGAGCCCCTTTTTCTGAATTGTTTTTAAATACTTTCTCGGGGCGGAAGCATGTTACTACTGAAATGTTTAAGTACATAATGAACGCATGGATTTGCGTGGATTTATATATATTTTATTGTACGGGAATCGTACGGAAATGTACTAAGATGGTAATTGTCTGAGTTGCTAACATTCTAAGGCCCCGGAACACGAGTGATTAACTGAAAGCCGGTAGAGTGTGGATAGTACTATTGGTCTGACAAACCCAGCTGGTCCGGCATGGATTTGCTGATGTTTCCCAGCCAGTTGCACATGTCTATATTGGGTGTTATATTTATTTTGCTATGTAATGTTAGGCATAGCGGTTTGGGGCAGGTTCGTGGGAGGAGTATGCCACGGGGTTGTGTGTGATAGTCAGAGGTTTCACTTGTGGGCTCAGCATAATTACATCGCTAATATATGATTATTATAATGATTTGTCACTGTTTATTTAAATTAGTGAAACTCACCAACTATTCGTAGTTGACCCGTTTTCTTTACATGCTTTCTAGGTACTCCCAAACTGGAATAAGTGCTACATGCTTGATGATGCGTGCTTTTTGTGGAAGCTTAGTGATCATTTTGTATTAAATATGTTAATGTACTATTGGTAAAACTTATGTGTAACGCCTAGACGGGAACTAAACTTGGAACAATGTAAAATGATGTAAATTAATGTAGTGGTGTTTTCTTTATAAGCAATGCTGTTGATATCAGATGTGTCTGTTGCATCCCGTTTACGTTCCCGCTGCGGTTACGGGGTGTTACAGAAGTTGGTATCAGAGCCATTGGTTTTAAAGATTTAGGATGTCTTTAAAAGATATCTAAAATATAACCAGTAGCTCAAGTATTATAGGATCTGAATATCAACTAACAATTTATAGTGACGAGATCTGGATGAACTTGGATGGACAAGTGAGTTATTATGGTCCGGAACATAATAACAGACTTGTCCGCACGAGGGAATTCAGGGGAAGTCACGGGGAACATTAATAGGTAAAAATGGCAACATATGTGTAAAGTATATAATATTATTTATGCGTGCTAATGTGTAATATAATGTATCCTAACATCCCACACGCAAATCTTACACACATCAAGCACTTAGCACGTAAGCAATCACTTCATCTTAATTGTACCTGAAAAGCATGTGAGAAAACGGGTCAACTACGAATAGTTGGTGAGTTTCACAATTTGAGTAAACCTTGATAAATCAATATCATAATATAATATTATCTGGGGACACTGTTAACCTAGTACTGTACCCTTTCCGGGGGCAATGTTAACCCAGAAACACCTCTTTGGACATCTGGGGACACTGTTAACCCAGTAATGTACCCATTCCGGGGGCAATGTTAACCCAGAAACACTTCTAGAGACATCTGGGGACACTGTTAACCCAGTACTGTACCCATTCCGTACGATTCCCGTACAATCAAATATTTATAAATACACGCAAATCCATGCGTTCAGTATGTACTTAAACATTTCAATAGTAACATGCTTCCGCCCCGGGAAAATATTTGAAAACAATTCAGAAAAAGGGGCTCGTGAAACTCACCTTAGCACATGCAATCAGGTAACAACAATCATTATCAGTTAACACGTCCAATCTGTAATATGATCCCTACGATCGTTATTATACAATTATTGTTTATATAATCTTTAACCGTATCAACCGGTACATCTGGGGACACTGTTAACCCAGTACTGTACCCGTTCCGGGGGCAATGTTAACCCAGAAACACTTCTCCGGACTCAGATTGTGATATCGTTTAGAGTTCCATGGTCACAATTACTATTAGTTTGTTTTCCCCGTTTTGCGTGCCTAGCACGGTTATCCGTTTTTACGTTCCAAAATTGAGTTTGGTCACACACGACCCGAAAATAGTCGTTGACTGATAATTTATTTAAAGTTGTGAAATTAGAGCTCGGTTTAGACGCCCCGATTAGCCGCGGGACCCGTTTCCGTCTTTAGTGCACCGGAAACTGTTAAATCGTTTAAAATTACCCAAATCATCCGAATTATTTTCGGATGATTCATTTTTACTTGTTTAACTCAATTATATGAAAATAGTTCATTTTTAGGGTTTTTATACACCAGTCAGTTCGTTTAGGCGAACTTTACCGGTTTACGCTTTTTAAACTTTAAAAGTTTGTTTTTGCACAAATAATTATCCGTTTTGTCTCGGATCTTGAAATTTTGTACAAATCACTTTTTGACAGAGGGGAATTTTATTAAAATATTTCCAGAATTAATTTTTATATTTAAAATTTATTTATCTATTTTTAAACACCATTTAAACACTAAATATGTCGTAAATACCAAACGACCTTAGAAAAATCCCAAATTTTTCCTGGATGTCCCCTGCCATCCACATAGTCCCCTGTAATATTTCCAGAACCAAAATCTCTTTTTACATGTCATTTTCACTAAAACCAAGCTAGAAAACCCTAGAACTCGTTTAACCGAAAAGCCTACTTAGACTTCTCCAACGGACCTAAAATTTTGTGTGTGACTTTTACATGATATAAAAAGCTTATCTGCAATTTTCCAGAATTTTTCATGATATTTAACTATTTTTCACCATTTTTAGCCAAAACTGAGCATTAAATTCACCAAATATTCATCCCTTGTCCAAAAATTACCAAAAATTCACAGAACTCATATTTTCATGTATTTAACACCTCTGTAAAATTTCATGACCTAACTCTAAACCATCCATAATCTGTCCAAGAACTCATAACCGAACATAAACCGAATATACCTTTTGTTTTCCGCCACTACAAGCTACAAACTCGTCTTTCCGCCTTATCTACCACTAAATACAGAACCTACAACCAACATACCACAATACCAAGCAAGTTAAACTCACGATCAAGCCTCTTACACTATAGTTTCGGTTATTGCTTTAAAACAAAGATTTAACCGTAAAAATTCGTTTTTGGTTCGTTTAACTCCTTTCTTGGACCAAGATCCCTTGTATAACCCGTATACATCACTTGATCATGCAAGAATCGGTTTTCATCTTTGAAACCTCATTTTCTTGCAAATAAACTCAAGAAACGAAGATGGAAACATGATTAACTCGATTCTTTACCTAGTTTTCTTGCTACAAAATCTCGGTTTTGGATCATGAAGTTGAGAGGAGTGAAGAATGTTGGAGTGTTTGATGAAAAAAAGAAAATGAAGGGCTAGGGGATGTATCCCCATCCGATCGGAACTCTTAGGGGGGCGGGGTGGGGCCCACCTCTCCAATCCTAGCCACAAAATTGTATTTCTGTAATCCGGATAATGTTTTGGATAATCTGGTTCAGTTCGTTTTTCGATTAAATATTCAATTCGGCTTAAAACGAGGCTAAAACGGTCGTTTTCGGCTTAAAAAGGAAATTTATATAAAACCACTTTAAAAAAACTTAAACCATGACTTCCATTAACTTAAAACACCATGTTATTAATAATTGCGCGTCTTTTTCGGCTTGATCGATTGTCTCTCGCTCGGTTTGGTATTAAAGGTTTCGTTTAACGCACCGACGTACCATTAAATCGAAATTCTTTTTCTGTGCCGTACTTTACTTATCCCGAAGCATTAATGCTTCGTAAAATCACTAAACATTATAGATATCGTCTATAATTGAACCCTCGATTAGTTCGGGTTTCAATAACTATCGATCGATTAATCGCATTTTCAATACGATGAATTATATATTCACGTACAATCAATACAGTGAACCATGTATTCTCGTATAATTACTATGGTAATTCATGTACCCGACATTAAATATGACGTAACTATTGTCTACCTGTAACGATTCCGGCAAATTCAGGTATACCCTAGCCGGTATATACTATTTATGTGTTATTTGATATTGAATATATGAATTATAATGCGTTTATACGAGTATGTATGATTCACATTACGGATTATACTCGATTATACAGTTAATCGTATTGGAAGTACGATTAACCGATTAACGGTTATTGAAGCCCGAACGAATCGGGGATACATTATAGACGAGATACATAATATTTAGTGATGTTTACGAAGTGTTAAAGCTTCGGGATAAGTGAATTAAAGCACAGAAAAAGAAATTTCAATTAATGGTACGTCGGTACGTTAAACGAAACCTTTAATACCAAACCAAGCAAGAGACGACCGATCAAGCCGAAAAAGATGCGCGATTGTTAATAATATGATGTTCTAAGATAATAAATGCCATGGTTTAAGTTTTTAAAGTTTTATAAATAGATTTTATATAAATTTCATTTTTAAGCGGAAAAACGACCGTTTTAACCACGTTTTAAGCCGAATTAAACATTTAACCGAAAAACGAACTGAACCAGATTATCCAAAACGTTATCCGGATTGTGGAAATCCAAATGTGTGGCTTAGAATGGAAAGGTGGGTCCCACCCCACCTCTCCTTTAGGCCGATCGGAAATGGGGTAAACCCCATAACCCTTTCATTTCTTTTTTCACCAAGCTATTCCACATCCATCTTTTTCTCTCAACAATTTCATACAAGAACCGAGAGTTCTAGCAAGAACAACGAGGTAAAGATCGTGTTATGTACGTGTTATCTTCGTTTCTTGAGTGTTCTTGCAAGAAAATGAGGTTTCCAAGTGAAAAATGGTGAAAACCCGAGATGGAACCGATTCTTGCATGATCAAGTGATGTATACAAGTTATACAAGGGATCTTGGTCCAAGAAAGGAGTTAAACGAACCAAAAACGAATTTTTACGGTTAAATCTTTGTTTTTATATCATAACCGAAACCATGAAAGAAATGGCTTGATTGTGGGTGTAACTTGCTTGGTGTGGTGTTATTGTGCTTGTAGGTGTTGTATCTAGTTGCTAGCAAAGGCTAGAAAGCGAGATCCTTGCGGTTTGAAGCTAGAAACTCAAGGTAGTTCGGTTTTTGTATGTTGTTGAGTTTTGGGACAGATTGTGATACGTGTGGAGTTAGGTCATGAAATTTTACAGAGGTGTTAGATATATGAAAATATGAGTTCTGTGAATTTTTGGTAATTTTTGGACAAAGGATGAATATTTGTTGAATTTAATGCTCGGTTTTGGCCAAAAATGGTGAAAAATAGTTAAATATCATGAAAAATTATGGAAAATTTCAGATAAGCTTTTTATAACATGTATAAGTCACACACAAAATTTGAGGTCAGTTGGAAATGTCTAAGTAGGCTTTTCGGTTAAACGAGTTCTAGGGTTTTCTAGCTCGGTTTTAGTGAAAATGGCATGTAAAATGAGATTTTGGTTCTGTAAATATTACAGGGGACTATGTGGATGGCAGGGGTCATCCAGGATAAATTTGGGATTTTCCTAAGATCGTTTGGTATTTACGACATATTTAGTGTTTAAATGGTGTTTAAAAATAGATAAATAAATTTTAAATATAAAAGTTAATTCTGGAAATATTTTTATAAAAATCCCCACTGTCAAAAAGTGATTTGTGCAAAATTTCAAGATCCGAGATTAAACGGATATTTATTTGTGCTAAAAAGAAGATAAAAACAAACTTTTAAAGCTTAAAACGCGTAAACCGGTAAAGTTCGCATAAGCGAGCTGACTGGGGTATAAAAACCCTAAAAATGGATTATTTTCATATAACTAAGTTAAACAAGTAAAAATAAAGCATCCGAAAATAATTCGGATGATTTGAGTAATTTTAACAGTTTCCGGTACGCTAAAGACGGAAACGGGTCCCGCGGCCAATCGGGGCGTCTAAACCGAGCTCTAATTTCATATCTTTAATTAAATTATCAATCAACCATTATTTTCGGGTCATGTGTGACCAAACTCATTTTTGAAACGTAAAAACAGATAACCGTGCTAGGCACGCAAAACAGGGAAATCAAACTATTAGTAATTTTGACTGTAGAACTCTAAACGATATCACAATCTGAGTCCTGAGAAGTGTTTCTGGGTTAACATTGCCCCCGGAACGGGTACAGTACTGGGTTAACAGTGTCCCCAGATGTACCGGTTAACACGATTAAAATTATATAAATAGTGAATGTATAGTAACGAATTTAGGGATCGTATTACAGATCCGGATTAATAGCTCACGTACTGTGATACCCAATTGCCTACGATAAGGTGAGTTTCACGAGCCCCTTTTTCTGAATTGTTTTTAAATATTTTCCCGGGGCGGAAAGCATGTTATTATTGAAATGTTTAAATACATACTGAACACATGGATTTGCGTGTATTTATGAATATCTGATTGTATGGGAATCGTACGGAATGAGTACAGTACTGGGTTAACAGTGTCCCCAGGTGTCCCTAAAAGTGTTTCTGGGTTAACATTGCCCCCGGAATGAGTATTATACTGGGTTAACAGTGTCCCCAGATGTCCCTAGACGTGTTTCCGGGTTAACATTGCCCCCGGAATGGATACTGTACTGGGTTAACAGTGTCCCCAGACAGGGGTTTAGCTTGTGGGCTCAGCATAATTACATCGCTAATTTATGATTTATCATAATGATTGTCAATGTTTATTTAAATTAGTGAAACTCACCAACTATTCGTAGTTGACCCGTTTTCTTTACATGCTTTCTAGGTACTCCCAAACTGGAATAAGTGCTACATGCTTGATGATGCGTGCTATTTGTGGAAGTTTAGTGATCATTTTGTATTAAATATGATAATGTAATGTTGGTAAAACTTATGTGCTATCGCCTAGACGGGAACTAAACTTGGAACAATGTAATATGATGTAAATTAATGTAGTGGTGTTTTCTTTATAAGCAATGCTGTTGATATCAGACGTGTCTGTTGCATCCCATTTACGTTTCCGCTGCGGTTACGGGGTGTTACAGAACTTGGTATCAGAGCCATTGGTTATAAAGAATTAGGACGTCTTTAAAAGATACCTAAAATATAACCAGTAGCTCAAGTATGATAGGATCTGAATATCAACTAATAATATATAGTGACGAGATCTGGATGAACTTGGATGGACAAGTGAGTTATTATGGCCCGGAACATAATAACAGACTTGTCCGCACGAGGGAATTCAGGGGAAGTCACGGGGAACACTAATAGGTAAAACCGGCAACATATGTGTAAGTATATGATAATATTTTTATGTGGCAAAGTTGTATAAGTATGTGTATATTAATTGTGATTTACATCATGGAAGGAACTATATGTTTGCTAACTTGTGTACAGGTAAAGATGTCGAGGTCTCGAAGTTTGTCCATGGAAGAGGACCCGGAGGAGGCCAGTTCCGGGAACTCTAGGAGCTTACGCTTAGCATCCAGCACTGAGCCTACTGAGACTAGCCATAGGAGTGCTAGCTTGTCCTCCCCTGCTAGGGTTGCCAGATCCCCCACCCCACCCGCACCACAGGTCACCCCTACCCCTCCCAGACCCGGTCCCCGCCTCACGGCGCGGATCAGTGTCCCTTATGTCCCACCTACCTCTACCCCACCCAGACCCACTTACCACAGGGGTGAGTCCTCCCGCCTCCAGCCTGAGCCTGTGCCTCCACCCGTGTGGGGTACCCCTAGGCTGGAGAGGGATGAGCGTCCCTCCTCCGAGGCTGCATGGCTTCGAGTGCTCCATGAGCAGGTGGTTGATCACACCGTCGCTTTGACGGTGGGTATTCAGAGGAGGGATCACTTGGCGGACTGCGTACTGGACAGCCAGTACGCGATTGGCCAGCTGAGGAAGGAGGGTGCATACTCCAGTGGATGATTGACCGGATGGAGACACGGATCCGGGGTTTGATGGCGGTGTTAATGGTGATGGTGGCAGTGATGGTGTGGTTGGTATACCACCATGTTTAGTCATGTTAGGATGGTAGTAGTCCGGGTCCGCTTTTTGATACTCTGTGTAAGCAGTCAGTGGCGATGCTAACATATAGTGAATCTTGGGTAGTTATAGTACAGCCACTAGCCCATAGGGGGTCTCTTTTTTTTGGGAATATCATTGTAGATACTTTTGGTGTATCATTCAAGCACTGACCCATAGCGGGTTATGTCGAAATGATGCCGATGTAGGACCGATGTATGAAAACTTGATCTATGGGCTGATGTTTATGAAATGTGTACTGATGCTTATGTAATATGTACTAATGTTTATTAATGAATGGAATATGTGTTGTGTATTGAGATTGGAAATTGTATTAATTATATGTATTTTCTTAATGTTGTGTAGAATGGCACCAAAACGGTCAGCTCAAATGTCAGAAGTGGATGTGAGTCGTGTGATTGCTTGGCAGTTAGAGGCGGCGATACCGGATATAGTATCGCGCATCGCCGCCAGTATTAACAATATGACCAATCCAGTCCCTGCGAGCAATAAAACGACCACCAATAATGATGGGGAACAAAATGTTAATCCTCCACCGAACGATAACCCGATTCCGAGTAATGACGCACCGCCTAGGGTGGTCGTTACAGACAGTAATGGCCCTATACCTAGTGTTGAAACGAACCGCACAGAACCGACTCCTGCAACAAAGGGATGTTCAATTAAAGATTTCATGTTGTGCAAGCCTCTAGAATTTAGCGGGTCTGAGGGACCCAATGGGTTGGTTAAGTGGAGTGAGAAAATAGAGTCGGTTGTGAACATCAGTAACTGCCCTGAGGATTATGTTGTTAAGTATGCTACCTGCACGTTCACGGACCATGCCTTGACATGGTGTAACACAATAGTGCAGACTCGCGGTCAGGCAGCGACAAACCGCATGACCTGGGCAGAACTCAAGGCCCTTGTGCTGGAACATTTCTGTCCGAAAAACGAACTGCAGAAGTTAGAAAATGAATTGTGGAACCTGGAGATGCAGGGGGCGGACCACTTGGGTTATACGAACCGATTTAATGAATTGTCACGATTGGTGCCATGGTTGGTCACGCCAGAGTCAAAGAGGGTTGAGCGTTATATATGGGGACTAACTCCAGTAGTAAGGAGTATAGTCAACGCTGGGGGACACCAGACGTTTGAGGGTGCGGTGACGCAAGTTGGTATCGTCACATACGATTTTGTGAGGAGTGGGTCACTGAAGGTGGCAGGTGAGTCTGCTGGGGGAAAGCGAGGTACGTATGACAATAGGATCCAGGAGAAGCAACAAAATAAACGTGCTCGGCCCGCTGCCCAGAACTACGCCATGACTAGTTCAGGCGGAAGGCAAGAACCGCAGACAAGGATGTTTCCTAGGTGTGGAAAATGCGGTTACCAGCATGGTGGCGAGTGCAGGGGAGTAGTGTGCCATCGGTGTGGCAGGGATGGGCACTACGCACCGAGATGTAAGACAAACCTGAACAATCTGAACCGACATCCGCAACCTATCCGTGCGCAGCCATTTAGGACCCAACCAGCCCGACAACCAAACCCTCAAAGAAACCAAATGATGACCACCAGCCGTGCTTGCTTTGAATGCGGCAGCACGGATCACTTCAAGAGAAACTGCCCGAAGCTGAACCAGGGAGGAAATGGGAGGCAAACCATGGGTCAGGCATCGTCGTCCAATCCGGCGAGAGGCCGAGCATTCGTGATGGGGGCGAACGAAGCACGCCAGGACCCCAGCGTAGTGACAGGTACATTCCTCGTCTCTGATCATTACGCTTCTGTATTATTTGATACAGGCGCCGATAGAAGTTTTGTCTCTGTTAATTTCCTATCGATAGCAAACCTTCCGATTAGTGAAACCATAGAACCTTACACCGTAGATGTCGCTAACGGTAAAACCATGATAGTTAATCAGATAGTTCGGAATTGACCTTTTATTCTGAACGATCAATCATTCCTGATTGACTTATTACCAGTAGAATTAGGTAGTTTTGACGTGATAGTGGGAATGGATTGGTTAGCACGTAACAAAGTGGAAATAAACTGTGAAAAGAAAATCGTTAAGATCCGGGTGTCGGATGACGAAGAGGTGTTAGTGCAAGGAGAGAAGTCAGGCACAATGATACCATTTATATCCCATCTCAAGGTGTTAAAATATATACGCCAGGGATGTGTGGCGTATCTAGCGAGCTTGACGGCCACAGATTCTGAGGAGAAACGGGTGGATGATATCCCGGTGGTACGCGAATTTCCACAAGTTTTCCCAGAAGAACTTCCTGGATTACCGCCAACCCGACAGGTCGAATTCAGAATCAATTTAATACCTCAAGCTGGCCCTGTTGCTAAAGCACCCTACCGACTTGCACCGTCCGAGATGCAAGAATTATCCAATCAGTTGCAGGAATTGTTGGATAAAGGATTTATACGTCCTAGCTATTCCCCGTGGGGTGCACCTGTACTATTCGTGAAAAAGAAGGACGGGAGCATTAGAATGTGCATTGATTACAGGGAGCTGAACAAGTTAACAATCAAAATAGGTACCCTATTCCTCGAATTGATGACCTGTTTGACCAGCTGCAAGGTGCGAGCTATTTCTCAAAGATCGATCTTAGATCGGGATACCATCAGGTTAGAATTCAGGAAGAGGATATCCCAAAAACCGCATTCCGGACTCGCTACGGCCATTACGAGTTCTTAGTTATGCCTTTCGGGCTAACAAATGCGCCGGCAGTGTTCATGGACCTCATGAATCGAGTCTGTAAACCTTATCTCGACAAATTCGTTATCGTGTTTATTGACGATATTCTGATTTACTCGAAAAGTAAAGAAGAGCACGAGCAACACTTAAGAATAATTTTAGAGCTTCTGAATCAGGAGAAGTTGTATGCAAAATTCTCCAAGTGTAACTTCTGGCTGCAAGAAGTGCAATTCCTTGGTCACGTTGTAAACCATCAAGGAATACAAGTTGATCCGAGCATGGTTGAAGCAATTAAGAATTGGCAAGCGCCTAAATCGCCAAAGGAAATCCGCCAATTCTTAGGCTTAGCTGGATATTATCGTCGATTCATAGAGAACTTTTCCAGCATCGCCCAACCTTTAACCCTCCTGACTCAAAAGGGTCGAAAGTATGAATGGGGAGAAGAGCAGGAAACGGCGTTTCAAACGTTAAAGCAAAAATTGTGCCAAGCGCCGATTTTAAGTCTTCCCGATGGAGACGATGGTTTTGTCGCGTATTGTGACGCATCGCGTAGAGAGTTAGGATGCGTGTTGATGCAGAATAATAAGGTTATAGCCTATGCTTCCCGACAGTTAAATGTACACGAGAAAAATTACACTACTCATGACTTAGAACTGGGAGCGGTTATCTTCGCACTTAAAATCTGGAGACATTATCTCTACGGTACGAAGTGCACCATCTTCACAGATCATAAAAGTTTGCAACACATATTCGATCAGAAAGAACTGAATATGAGGCAACGAAGATGGGTCGAGTTGTTGAGCGATTATGACTGTGACATCCGTTATCACCCCGGCAAGGCTAACGTTGTAGCCGATGCCTTGAGTAGGAAAGATCGGGTTAAGCCATTGCGAGTGCGAGCGCTGGGGATGATAGTCCAGTCGAACCTTTCGGACCTGATTCAAGTCGCTCAACGTGAGGCATTGAAAGAGGAACAATTGGAAAGGAGGGACTTTACGGCAATGAGAAGAATTTCGATCAGCGCGTGGACGAAATTCTCTATTTCAAAAATCGGGCTTGGATCCCGACCCTCCATGATCTTCGTGAATTAATCATGGACGAAGCGCATAGATCAAAATATTCCATACATCCGGGATCGGATAAGATGTACAAGGATGTGAAGGAGTTCTACTGGTGGCCGGGTATGAAAAAGGATATCGCAACGTATGTCGGTAAATGTACGACTTGTGCGAGAGTTAAGGCAGAGCACCAGAAACCCTCGGGAATGTTACAACAACCAGAAATTCCCGAATGGAAGTGGGAGCAAATCACGATGGATTTTGTGACACATCTTCCTAAAACGTCCCGAGGACATGATGCAATTTGGGTAATCGTGGATCGATTAACCAAATCGGCACATTTTATCCCGATTAGAAATAATTATAACACTGAGAGACTTGCGCAGATTTATATAAATGAAATTGTGTCTCGTCATGGGATACCCACCTCGATCATCTCCGATCGGGATAGCCATTTCACCTCCAATCTTTGGCAAGCTGTCCAAGAAGCGCTGGGAACGCGCATTGATCTAAGCACAGCTTATCACCCACAGACCGATGGTCAGTCTGAAAGGACCATCCAAACCCTGGAGGATTTGCTTCGTGCGTGTGTACTGGATTTTAAGGGAAATTGGGATCAACATCTCCTACTCGTTGAATTTTCCTATAATAACAGTTACCATAGCAGTATAAAGGCAGCGCCTTACGAAGCATTGTATGGTCGGAAGTGCCGATCACCACTCTGCTGGACTGAAGTGGGTGACACTCAGGTTATTAGATCAGACCTGGTCCAGGAAACGACCAGCAAAATCCTTGAAATTAGGAACAATCTGAAGGCCGTGCGGGATCGGCAGAAGAGTTATGCCGATACCCGTAGAAAACCGTTGTCATTTGAGAAAGGTGATAAAGTGTATTTGAAAGTATCACCTTGGAAGGGTGTAGTCAGGTTTGGAAAGGCGGGGAAGTTAGCCTCGAGATATATTGGACCCTTCAATATTACTGCAAAAATCGGTCCCGTAGCGTACCGATTAGAACTACCCGATGAACTGAGTGCAGTTCACAACGTGTTTCACGTATCGAACCTGAAAAGATGTCTGGCGGATGAGACATCGGTGTTACCTCTAGAGGGTGTCCAAATAAGTGATAAGCTCAATTTCGTAGAGGAACCCATAGAAATAGTAGACGGGAAAATCAAGCAACTTAGACACAATAAGATTTCGTTGGTCAAAGTTAGATGGAATTCGCAACGAGGCCCAGAATATACATGGGAACGAAAGGACGAATTCCGGAAGAAATACCCCTATCTATTTCCTCAAAAGGAAGTAGTTGACGCGTAAAATTTCGAGGACGAAATTTCTTTTACGGGGGGAGAATGTAACGATTCCGGCAAATTCAGGTATACCCTAGCCGGTATATACTATTTATGTGTTATTTGATAATGAATATATGAATTATAATGCGTTTATACGAGTATGTATGATTCACATTACGGATTATACTCGATTATACAGTTAATCGTATTGGAAGTACGATTAACCGATTAACGGTTATTGAAGCCCGAACGAATCGGGGATACATTATAGACGAGATACATAATATTTAGTGATGTTTATGAAGTGTTAAAGCTTCGGGATAAGTGAATTAAAGCACAGAAAAAGAAATTTCAATTAATGGTACGTCGGTACGTTAAACGAAACCTTTAATACCAACCAAGCAAGAGACGATCGATCAAGCCGAAAAAGATGCGCGATTATTAATAATATGATGTTCTAAGATAATAAATGCCATGGTTTAAGTTTTTAAAGTTTTATAAATTGGTTTTATATAAATTTCATTTTTAAGCGGAAAAACGACCGTTTTAGCCACGTTTTAAGCCGAATTAAACATTTAACCGAAAAACGAACTGAACCAGATTATCCAAAACGTTATCCGGATTGTGGAAATCCAAATGTGTGGCTTAGAATGGAAAGGTGGGTCCCACCCCACCTCTCCTTTAGGCCGACGGAAATGGGGTAAACCCCATAACCCTTTCATTTCTTTTTTCACCAAGCTATTCCACATCCATCTTTTTCTCTCAACAATTTCATCCAAGAACCAAGAGTTCTAGCAAGAACAACGAGGTAAAGATCGTGTTATGTACGTGTTATCTTCGTTTCTTGAGTGTTCTTGCAAGAAAATGAGGTTTCCAAGTGAAAAAGGGTGAAAACCCGAGATGGAACCGATTCTTGCATGATCAAGTGATGTATACAAGTTATACAAGGGATCTTGGTCCAAGAAAGGAGTTAAACGAACCAAAAACGAATTTTTACGGTTAAATCTTTGTTTTTATATCATAACCGAAACCATGAAAGAAATGGCTTGATTGTGGGTGTAACTTGCTTGGTGTGGTGTTATTGTGCTTGTAGGTGTTGTATCTAGTTGCTAGCAAAGGCTAGAAAGCGAGATCCTTGCGGTTTGAAGCTAGAAACTCAAGGTAGTTCGGTTTTTGTATGTTGTTGAGTTTTGGGACAGATTGTGATACGTGTGGAGTTAGTTCATGAAATTTTACAGAGGTGTTAGATATATGAAATTATGATTTCTGTGAAATTTTGGTAATTTTTGGACAAAAGATGAATATTTGGTGAATTTAATGCTCGGTTTTGGCCAAAAATGGTGAAAAATAGTTAAATATCATGAAAAATTCTGGAAAATTTCAGATAAGCTTTTTATAAAATGTATAAGTCACACACAAAATTTGAGGTCAGTTGGAAAAGTCTAAGTAGGCTTTTCGGTTAAACGAGTTATAGGGTTTTCTAGCTCGGTTTTAATGAAAATAGCATGTAAAATGAGATTTTGGTTCTGGAAATATTACAGGGGACTATGTGGATGGCAGGGGTCATCCAGGAAAAATTTGGGATTTTCCTAAGATCGTTTGGTATTTACGACATATTTAGTGTTTAAATGGTGTTTAAAAATAGATAAATAAATTTTAAATATAAAAATTAATTCTGGAAATATTTTTATAAAAATCCCCACTGTCAAAAAGTGATTTGTGCAAAATTTCAAGATCCGAGATTAAACGGATATTTATTTGTGCTAAAAAGAAGATAAAAACAAACTTTTAAAACTTAAAACGCGTAAACCGGTAAAGTTCGCATAAGCGAGCTGACTTGGGTATAAAAACCCTAAAAATGGATTATTTTCATATAACTAAGTTAAACAAGTAAAAATAAATCATCCGAAAATAATTCGGATGATTTGAGTAATTTTAACAGTTTCCGGTACGCTAAAGACGGAAACGGGTCCCGCGGCCAATCGGGGCGTCTAAACCGAGCTCTAATTTCATATCTTTAATTAAATTATCAATCAACCCTTATTTTCGGGTCGTGTGTGACCAAACTCATTTTTGAAACGTAAAAACAGATAACCGTGCTAGGCACGCAAAACAGGGAAATCAAACTATTAGTAATTTTGACTGTAGAACTCTAAACGATATCACAATCTGAGTCCTGAGAAGTGTTTCTGGGTTAACATTGCCCCCGGAACGGGTACAGTACTGGGTTAACAGTGTCCCCAGATGTACCGGTTAACACGATTAAAATTATATAAATAGTGAATGTATAGTAACGAATTTAGGGATTGTATTACAGATCCGGATTAATAGCTCACGTACTGTGATACCCAATTGCCTACGATAAGGTGAGTTTCACGAGCCCCTTTTTCTGAATTGTTTTTAAATATTTTCCCGGGGCGGAAAGCATGTTATTATTGAAATGTTTAAATACATACTGAACACATGGATTTGCGTGTATTTATGAATATCTGATTGTATGGGAATCGTACGGAATGAGTATAGTACTGGGTTAACAGTGTCCCCAGGTGTCCCTAAAAGTGTTTCTGGGTTAACATTGCCCCCGGAATGAGTATTATACTGGGTTAACAGTGTCCCCAGATGTCCCTAGACGTGTTTCTGGGTTAACATTGCCCCCGGAATGGATACTGTTTCTGGGTTAACAGTGTCCCCAGACAGGGGTTTCGCTTGTGGGCTCAGCATAATTACATCGCTAATTTATGATTTATCATAATGATTGTCAATGTTTATTTAAATTAGTGAAACTCACCAACTATTCGTAGTTGACCCGTTTTCTTTACATGCTTTCTAGGTACTCCCAAACTGGAATAAGTGCTACATGCTTGATGATGCGTGCTATTTGTGGAAGTTTAGTGATCATTTTGTATTAAATATGATAATGTAATGTTGGTAAAACTTATGTGCTATCGCCTAGACGGGAACTAAACTTGGAACAATGTAATATGATGTAAATTAATGTAGTGTGTTTTCTTTATAAGCAATGCTGTTGATATCAGACGTGTCTGTTGCATCCCGTTTACGTTTCTGCTGCGGTTACGGGGTGTTACACTACCGGTTAGGGTATACCGGGTTTCGTCGGAATCGTTACATAAAGGGAACGAAAATGATCTTCATGATCGTTGAGTAGCTTAATTGGCATGACTTGAGGCACCATGAGGAGTTGCAGGAGTAGGAGCAGTTGAGATAGATTGATTTGGGATAGCCTGAATAACGTGTGCTTGAACAGTTTGCAATAAGGTTGTTTCGTGGAAATATGTCAGGTAAACTTGAGCTTGTGGTTGTGGGGTTTGGTAGTGTTGGGTTAAGTAAGCTTGGCCTTGATTGATGGGAGGAGCTTGAGGGACATGAGGTTGATGGGTTTGAGCTTGGTAAGCATGGGTATAGTCGTAGATTGGGCTTGATGGTCATGGGTAAGTTGAGGGCACGCATTATGGAGCTGATTTGCGTCCGTACAATGGTATCAAGCACGGGTATTAGGAACATCAAGGTTGAGAATGAGGGGTAGGTTGTTGCGGAACAACTTGTGCAGTAGGCGGAATACGACAAGTGTTAGCAAGGTGGCCATAACGATTACATTAGACGCAACAACGGCATAGGGATTTAACCGAGTGATGACGGTTAGAAATGGAGCATGACGGAAAAGGACCGAGGTAAGGTTTCTTGTTTGAGGAGACTTGCGGGTGGGTAGGATTTGTTGCATCAATGTTCTTATGTCTCTTGTTTGTGGATGAGTCGAGGTAGATGGTTTGTAGTCACCAGCAGAGGTAGTAGTGGGAAAAGTTGAATCGGTTGCATTGATTTTTTGGATTTGGGTCACTATCCTAGGGATTGTAGTAGTTAACTCTTTGGCTATACAAGCAACTATACGGTGGTTGTGAGAATCAAACGATTGATGTCGAGAATGACGGTGGTTTCTTGAATGAGAAATTCTAGTGATCAAAAATGAGGATTCATAAGATGAAGGATAAATTGAGAAAATCATAAGAATAGTAAAATGTTTAATTATGTGGAGATAACAATGTTGTCTTAAGAAGTAAGAGGAATTGCGTCATGAGGATTAAAAGTAAAAGTTTATAAGATGAGGGGGTACATTGCGTAAATAGTTATTAAATGAGAGGCCAAGAAATAAACTAGGAATACAGTATTATAGAAAGTTGTATTTTGAAAAAATAGATTTTATTGTATGAGCATAATCACTTAAAATCAATAAGCTATTAGAATAAAAGAAATTAAATTCAAAGATTAAATAAATATTTGTTATAATGAACGACCGAGAAAGATAAAATATGTTTAGATAAAATGATAGAAACGTCTTCTTTGATAAACTTAGTTATGATAGAATTGATTTATCTGTTTTAACATAACTTGATTAATTAGATATATAAAAATTTGAATCATTGAAGTTGATTGAATTGAAATATTTTGATTAGGTTGCAAAGTAGGGTTTAATAAAAAAAAGTTTGGAAATTTTGAGCCTGTTGAATACGATTGGATCGAGAACACACATGGCGTAGGTGATTAAGACTTCCATAGTTAGTAATTATAAAGGTATGAAATTAAAGAAAATGTCGTAGCATAGACTTTAGAATTTGGTGGCATAGACAGTTGTGGAACGTCTTGTGGTACGTGGCAAGTATTAACAAGATTATCGAATAATTACATGGGGTACAAAACGATATGAGGGTTAAATTGAATAGTGATAGTGGCAAGTGAAGCGCAACGAGTGGATTTTGACGTAAAGTTTCTTGGTTGAGATGCTATGATTTTGTTGAGATTGGTTGCTAATTTGATTAATGGCACATAGTTTATGTTTAGACTTGCGTTTGATATTATTATTGTCATAAGAATGAGTAGGGGTAAATGGATCAAAATTACCAACAATTTAGTTTAATGAACAAGATTTAGTTGATTGTATTTACGTGTTAATTGAGTTTATATTTTAGAGATCGCAAGAGCTATCTCCTTGACTAAACATGTGGTCATGAGGCGGTTATAGAGAATAAATAATTGATGTTGTCTGATGTTGAAAAAAAACATTCTATGATTAATAAAGATGTGATTTAATGAGGAAATTGGATAATTGTTTAGATTTCATATGAGTTATTGAGTAAAACGAAACTTAGATATGTTATGTTCTTTTTTATTTATAACTTAAGGATAAGTTAGAATCTAAATCGATAATCGATAATCGATAAGTTGATTTGATGAGAGAAAAGTTTTATCAAAGTTTAATATGTTTTTAACGAATTAGAATTTGAGGTTGAATGCTTAAAATATGTTTAATGGTTTATGTATATGATATCATGAGTATTAAATTGTGCTATATTATTTAAATCACTTGAGGTATTGATATTATAATAACGTGATCAGATGAATATGTGAAAATCAATAGAGTGTAAATTGTTTTGATTGGCTTATGAACCCCGGGTTTTGATAAATGAAGAATTTGTATCCGATCAGGAGAATAAAAATGTTGAGTATATGAATAGATCGAATCAATAGATCTTGATTCAAAAATGATTTAGTAAGGAATTGATAAATTGCATAATTGAATAATAGAATAATTGAGTAATTAAATCAAGTCATAAATCATTTTGTATAAAATCAAATAAACAAACAAATAAACAAATAACGAATGTTCTTCAATGTGTTGGGTTTCCCATGAGCTTTCCATGGCATTTTGTTTCCCCAACTTTTTAGCATACCAAAACCAAAACAAACGTGTAAGTTGGCTTCCCATGAGCGTTACATGGCAATTTGAATGGCCCAATTTAATTAACGAATTCAATGAATCAATTAAGTTTGTCAGCCCATGAGCGTTACATGGCGATTTAACCGACCAAACTAAATAACGAATAAACGAACTCAAATATAAGTAGTTGAAACACCTTTTGTATCATAACGGATGATAATTTTTCAACAAAATATCGCAAGTATAACGTATTGTGCAAATGCATAGTTGGCGTGTCCATGGCATCCCATGGGTTTTACACCCGACTAGACATTTTAAAAACAATAAAATGCAATAAAGGGTGTAACCGTTCAGCCGATTACGTTGAACGCTTAAAGTAGGAGCAAAAACAAAGCTAAGAAATTCTCAATAAAATTTCCGATAATAAATAAAAAAACAATTTAATAAAATTAAATAGAAATATTTTGAGGTTGAGGCGTAGCCTCAGAGTTATAAAAATATTTTGAGGATGACATGTGTTGGGTTTTAACAAGATTATCAAAATCCATATAACCCATTATATAGAAAACGCAGCGGATTAATTAGTTTTAAACCTTGTTATTTAGATTAATATAAAACCCGTTTTATATGTAAAACCCAAGCCACGGATCCATATACGAATTTACATGCATACAAAAACAACATCCATAGGGGGTTTATGTAATACAACCTTTCAAGATGCAAGAAAGATGAAGAAGATGACGGTTTGTTAATGCAAGCCTTCAAAACCGAATGCCTCTAGCAAGTATACCCCAAGCCACTAACAAGACACCACTTTAGCTAGGATTTGTACTTGATTATGAACACCTCCTTTCTTTGTTCTTTGGCCGAAATATGGAGAGAAAAAGGAAGGAGTTGTCTTGCAAAATGAAAGAGAGAGCTTAGAGAGAGAGAGAGAGAGATTTCTTGGATATGTAAACTGTAACATCCCGTTTCCTGATTTCAGTTAATAAACAAAAAATGAGCTGTTATGAGTTGGGCTAGTGTTCGGTAAATGGGTATGGGTTATGGACTTGGGTTATGAAAGAAGGAAGGAGAGTCCATGGGCTTGAGCCCATGATCCCTAAATATAAATACCATTAATCACCATTTAATCCTCATTCTCACATATTCCATACACCACCAAAACACACACGTAATATTTCTCTCTAGTTCTTCCATATCTCTAGCCAAAATAAAGAAGGAAACCGAGCACCGACCCGAGGTAACGATAGTTTAATATTGATGAGCTTAACCCGTTAAATATAGTTGCGAAACGACGAGCCGACACCGTCAAACCGTTTTGTAAGGCCCCGTCACCGGTAACCCTACTTTCTTGTTGGATTTACTCATAAACGCAGTTCTAAATATCAGAGTTAATTAAAACAAGGAGAAGTTGTTTTAAACACCGGTAACCCTACTTGTGCTTGTTTGGATCTCGTTTAACTTGTTTAATCACAACTAATCGCTCACTCTCTCTCGGATCTTGTTCGTTCCTCTCCTCGGCCGCCGGCGGTGTGTGTGGTGTGGGTGTGTTTTGGAGTGTTAGAGAATAAGATGAAATGAGTGATGTTTTAGGGTTTAGGGGATATATATATCCCTTAAAGCCCATGGACCTAAGGCCCATTCTCATTTAACCCATCTCAATTAATCTAAGTCCATGATCCGCTCCTTACTCGATATTAATTAATCAATAACGCGAAATCATTAAACATAACTTTCTTTATTCAACATTAAAATTTTAGGATGTTACAAGTCTCCCCTCCTTAAAGAGGTTTCGTCCCCGAAACCTAACTATTACATAAACAAACTAGGGTAAAACTTGCGCATCTCATCCTCGGCTTCCCAAGTAGCATCTGATCCCTTGCGGTGTTTCCATATCACTTTTACCAAAGGTATAATCTTGTGACTAAGCTGCTTCTCCTTGCGATCAACGATCTCTATCGGTTGCTCGATGTAGTTCAACTGTTCATCAACCTCAATGTCCATCAATGGCACGTGAGACGTGTCATCAGCTAGACACTTCCTCAGATGGGAAACATGGATGGTTGAATGAATTCCTTCTAACTCATCGGGTAAATCCAGTTTATAAGCTACTTCACCCACACGATCTACAATTTTGAACGGTCCAATATACCTCGGACTCAACTTTCCCCTCTTTCTAAAACGGATAATTCCTTTCCAAGGCGAGACCTTAAGCATCACATTGTCGCCAACGTTAAACTCAATTGGTCGTCGCCGCTTATCTGCATAAGACTTTTGTCTGTCTTGAGCGGCTTTCATTCTTGCTTTGATCTGATCGAACCTTGAAGACGTTTCTTGAACCACTTATAGGCTTCCCATTTCTTTCTGACCAATCTCACCCCAACACACCGGGGTTCTACATCGTCTACCGTAAAGCATCTCAAACGGTGGCATACCAATACTTGAATGGTAACTGTTGTTATAGGAGAACTCTGCCAGATGCAGATGATCATCCCAACTTCCACCAAAATCTAAAACACAAGCACGTAGCATATCCTCAAGGGTTTGGATCGTCCTTTCAGACTGTCCATCGGTTTGAGGATGATACGCCGTACCGATGTTCAACCTCGTCCCCATAGCTTCATGGAATTTCTTCCAGAACCTCGAAGTAAACTGTGTATCTCTATCAGACACGATCGATAACGGTACTCCATGCTTGGTTACAACTTCTTTGATGAACAAGCTTGCTAACGTTTCTAACGAGATGGCCTCTCGTATGGGCAGAAAGTGAGCACTCTTGGTCAAACGGTCCACAATCACCCAGATGGTATCATGTTGCTTAGCTGTACGAGGTAGCTTAGTTATGAAATCCATGGTGATGTGTTCCCATTTCCACTCAGGTATCTCTAGTGGTTGCATCTTCCCATTAGGCTTTTGGTGCTCGGCTTTGACTTGTAAGCAAGTTAAGCACTTACTAACATAATCCACTACATCATTCTTCATTCCTGGCCACCAGTAATATCTTTTCAAGTCTTGGTACATCTTTGTAGCTCCAGGATGGATTGAGTACCTTGACTTATGAGCTTCATCTAAGATTCGACTTCTAAGATCACCATGGCGTGGGATCCACATACGGTCGAACCTAGTCTTAACTCCATGAGTGTTTTCCATCAACTCATCTTGCTGGCCATAAATCCTTTCTTTCTTTACTAACCCTTCATCTACTAACACTTCTGACTGCACTTTGATGATTTCTTCAAAAAGGCTTGGGTTCATGATCAACTTGTATGACTTCACTGTTGCAAGGACTTCCTCATTCTTACGACTTAACGCATCAGCGACCACGTTAGCTTTACCGGGGTAATACTTAATCTCACAGTCGTAATCCTTAATCAACTCCAACCATCTTCTCTGCCTCATGTTCAATTCTTTCTGCTCGAAGAAGTACTTTAAACTCTTATGATCTGTATAAATAGTACACTTAGTACCGTACAGATAATGCCTCCATATCTTAAGAGCATGCACTACAGCTGCTAACTCCAAATCATGCGTCGGGTAAGTACTCTCATGGACCTTCAATTGTCTAGACGCGTAAGCTATCACCTTCCCTCGTTGCATCAACACGCAACCTAACCCTTGATGCGAGGCATCAGCACAAACAACGAAATCCTCGTCACCATCGGGTAGAGCAAGGATTGGAGCTTGCGTGAGTCTCTTCTTTAATTCTTCAAAGGCTTCTTCTTGAAACTTTCCCCAACTGAATACTATCGACTTTCGGGTCATACCGGTCAGCGGTGCGGCTATCATGGAGAAACCTTCGATGAATCTCCTATAGTAGCCAGCTAACCCTAGGAAGCTTCGTATATCAGTTGGATTCTGCGGAGTCTTCCAATTCGTTATCGCTTCAATCTTAGCTGGGTCCATGGTGATCCCCTCCGGATTAACCACGTGACCTAAAAATTACACTTCTCTTAACCAGAACGCGCACTTCGAAAACTTGGCATACAACTTCTCCTTCTTCAGAGTCTCCAATACCTCTCTCAGATGCTCAGCGGGGTCTAGGGGCAGCAGCCCCTAGCAGGGTCCAAGGGGCAGAGCCCCTGGCTGGGGTCGAGCTGACTTAACACATTTTTCATTAGGTTTTTAATTTATTTCCTAATCGAACTTGACTTTAAGCGAAGTTAAATCTTAGGCGAACTTAGCTTTAAGCGAAGTTAAACCTTAAGCGAACTTAGCTTTAGGCGAAGTTATCAGTTAGGCGAACTTGGCTGTAAGCAAAGTTATCAATTAGGCGAACTTGGCCTCAGGCGAAGTTACCAGTTAGGCGAACTTGGCCGTAAGCGAAGTTATCAATTAGGCGAACTTGGCCGTAAGCGAAGTTTATATTAGGCGAACTTGGCCTCAGGCGAAGTTATCGCTTTGAAGGCGAAGTTGCCCAGTTCAGCCGCTGTTTGGTTTCTATCAAGCATTTTTGGAGATTTTAAGACCCTTGTTATGGTTCGACATCACCCACTACGCTCCCCAACCGTTTTCGGTCGTATAAACACTATAAAGCTTGGATCTTTAAACTTCAAAGATCAAGAATCATACCTTTTTGTGCTTGTTTGGATCTCGTTTAACTTGTTTAATCACAACTAATCGCTCACTCTCTCTCGGATCTTGTTCGTTCCTCTCCTCGGCCGCCGGCGGTGTGTGTGGTGTGGGTGTGTTTTGGAGTGTTAGAGAATAAGATGAAATGAGTGATGTTTTAGGGTTTAGGGGATATTTATATCCCTTAAAGCCCATGGACCTAAGGCCCATTCTCATTTAACCCATCTCAATTAATCTAAGTCCATGATCCGCTCCTTACTCGATATTAATTAATCAATAACGCGAAATCACTAAACATAACTTTCTTTATTCAACATTAAAATTTTAGGATGTTACACGTTTAAATCATGATATCTGGGTGGAATCGGGTATAAACCGAACCTATGATGAGCTTAGGGATCACCCTAGCTCAGATCTGGATCGAACGGGGCGAAAAACGGTAAAAAACGAGTTAAAACTCGTTTTTTCGGTGAGTTTGCGTATTTCCGGCGGGTTTCCGGCAATGACGGCGCCGGAAAAGTTAATATGAGGATAGAGGTGTCATGGAATGTTCTGACATTCCCTGACCTAACCCTAGTTCTCTATGAGAACTTAGCGAATCGGAGGGTGATTCTATAGCTGATTCGCTATGGGAACTTAGCGAATCGGAGGGTGATTCTTTAGCTGATTCGCTATGGGAACTTAGCGAATCGGAGGGTGATTCTTTAGCTGATGCGCTATGGGAACTTAGCGAATCAGAGGGTGATTCTTTAGCAGATTCGCTAGGGGAACTTAGGGTGATTCTTTAGCTGATTTGCATAAGGAAGCCTAATGAACTAGGCTTGATTCTTTATCCGATTCGTTAAGGGAAAAGGGCAACAAATTACCCTTGATTCGTTAAGACCATTCGTTAACAGAGATAACGAATTAGAAAGTCCAATTTGCTAAGACCAAAGTAACGAATTAGAAGTTTAACAGAAGGACAGAATGGTCCCTGAACTTAGAAAAAAATGAATTAATTACAAATAAGCTAGTGATATGGCTAGTTAGTCGTGCACAGCTCAAGAAGGGAATAACCGTAAACGGTGAACGCAACCGCATTGAGGTGAGTTTCTAGCCCCACTTCCTTGTTATGTTTTCGGGGCTGTGTGCATACTCGATGTGATAGTTAATACACTTACCTCAAGTGGTAAGTGTATGTCTTGCATGATGTATGTACGATGATTTCTTGATGGTGCGTGAACGATCTTCAGATATTGCATGTATCGTCAGGTGGTAGCTAAAGATGTGATTGCTATGTATGATGTAAGATAAAATGCATGTATGAATATATATGATGTACGCATAATGTACGTATGATATGTTAATGGTACGTGAACGCTCTTCGGATATTGCACGTATTGTCAGGAAAAGTATCTAAGAACAGGTAAAATATATATGATGTATGCGTAATGTACGTATGATTTGTTAATGGTACGTGAACGCTCTTCGGAGATTGCACGTATTGTCAGGAAGAGTATTTAAGAACAGGTGTAGTATGAAGCGATGGAAGAAAGGGTACCGGACCTTAATAATATCCGAGGATGAAGGTTACCGGACCCTAATAATATCCGAGGATGAATGGTACCGGACCCTACTAATATCCGAGGATGAAGGGTGACCGGACCCTAATAATATCCGAGGATGAAGGGAGACCGGACCCTAATAATATCCGAGGATGGAGGGTACCGGACCCTAATAATATCCGAGGTATGTAGGGTGAATGGTTAGATATGAATGTGTATGGACGAATGCTGATCATGATATGTATGTAATGCGTACCTTCGGGCACCTATATGTGTATGAAAAGTAAGTTATGTAATTAACTAGAACTCACTCAGCGTAGCTGACTTTTAGTATGAACGCAGGCAAATAGGTTGAGGCAGCTCGCGTGACTGAAGACACATGGCATGGAATCGAAGATACTGGCATCTCGAGGAAATGTTGTGATGTTTTAAAGACTATGTTTTGTTTTAATTGTCTACGAATGTTTTATAAGACATTATTTGAGGGTTATGTAAAATGTTATGGTTGAAGTTTTATTATTCCGCGAAAGTTTTTATTAACTCTGATATTTAGAACCGCGTATACGAGTAAATCCAACGTTAAAGTGAGGCACCGGTAACGGGGCCTTACATAAACCAACAAAAGGAATAATGCATGTCATGTGGTTGGGTGTGTGTGTTTCCCCATAATGGGGGTGGCTACAAGTGGGTCCCACCCACAATTTGAATTTCAAATTTGTTACACAACCTTCATCTTTGTTGCATGCACATTTTATTTGTTACATGTAACATTATGCTACATGTTACAAGATCCAAGTAACAATATTTACATATTACTCTCTTTGAAGTTATTTAACCAATTAAATAACATTATGAATTAATCTCTCTAAAATAAATTATGCATATAATTTATTATTCTTTCAAGTGCAATTGTTTAGGAAACCAATTCCCAAAATCAAGTGTTGATATTTATTTACTATGATCACATCATTAAACAAATATCTATGGTGTTTGTCTAGCTTGTTATTGGGTATGACCCGACTTGGATCATAACGCACTAGCCACATCAATATTGTATGTGTCTTGGGCAGACCGACTCCAACAATCTCCCACTTGCACAAGATACATTGAAGATTGATGCAAATAGTGAATACCACCTAACTACGGTTCACTACCCCTAATACGTATGACGAAGTGCCATTCAATAACATCATCCCCTTCAAATCCCTTACTTGAAAATGATTTAGGTGAAACTATCATTTATTCTTTTGCCACAAATGTCATGTTAAATCCAGAGACACAAAGTGATCATTCTCTGTTGATTTAACTTTTCAGGCCTTAGAAATTTAACTCTCAACGAATAAGAGGGACAAATCCCCTATTGGCTACATACGTCTCTCACTATCACCTTGTAGTATACTTGAGCTCAGCCTTATGTACTGACATGTTTCAGAGCAGCAAAGAACTAAGTCAAAGTATAATAGCCGGTGAATATCAAGAGGAAGTGTATAGGACACGGAAAGTAAATAAATAAGTAATTAAATTCACATGTAAAGTAGAATAATGAATAAATGTTTGCGTAGTAGCTAAATAAAGAATGTATGAATGCTAGCTTAATTGCTAGGGATAGGGTACGTGATGATATAAACTGTTTGAATGTCTAACTGTTAGAAATAGAACTAGCACAAATAGACTCATAAGAGGAAGTGTATAGGACACGGAAAGTAACGTGATCAGCTATTCACAGCTGGCCACTGTTATTACCTGTTAGCCTTACTATCCTTGTACTAAATGATTCCTTAAGTGATGACTTTTGTGTTTCCTTATAGAATACGAATGGCTGGAGCTAAGAAAGCAGCTGGAAAGAGAGGGCGTACAGGACGTCGTGGTAGGCCACGTGTTGCCCGAGAGCCGTCAGTAGAGGCCGCTACTAACAATGAAGGCGAAGGAAGTGCAGCCGATGGAAATCCGAGTAACAACGAAGGGTATCAACTTGACCCTGCTATTCAAGCTGCCGTTGCTCAAGCGGTAGCAGCTGCTGCGATGAACTGGAATGCTGAAGGGTCTGCTGCAGGCCGTGAAAGAACAGCTGAAAGAGCGGAAGGAGATGGTAAGAGAAATGATGAAGGGGAGAGGGAAGAGTCAAGCATGGTTAAGTCAGTGAAGGTTGATGATAAGAAAAGGGGCCAAGGTGGGTGCAACTATAAGTCTTACAAAAGTTGTGGTCCACCGGAGCTAACCAGCTCGGGAGACGCAATCGCTACTCTCCAATGGATAACCGCGATGGAAAAAATTATCCGAATTAGCGAATGTCGTCCCGACCAAGCTGTGGGGTATGCAACCCAATCATTCGGTGAGGAGGCGATGTACTGGTGGGAGACAGTTGAGCAAAGGACGAGTCGAGAAGAGGTCAAGGCCTTAAGATGGGACGATCTGAAGGAGTTAGTGATGAAACGATTCTGTGCTGATGCAGAGATAGAAAAGGTTGAGATGAAGTTCTTAAGTCTGAAGGCGGGTAAGATGACGCACCGAGAATACCTCACTGAATTCAACCGTCGGTCAAGGTTGGTGCCAGACATGGTGAACACCGAGGCCAAGCGGATCAAATGCTACCTTAGGGGACTGCCCCAAAATGTTCGTGTCTTGGTCAAGGCTGGTAGACCAGGTACTTTTGATTATGCTGTGGGGCTCGCGGAAACGGTTTATGAAGACTTGACAGATGAAGTGGCTATGGATGAGAAGAAGGAGAAGAAGTGGGTCGTGCCTGCCAAATGACCTGGTACTCAGATGTGGAATCCCAAGAACAAGCAACCGAGAGTGTGGGAGAAAAGGTCATGTAGGATGTGCGGAAAGATGCACGCTGGAGAGTGCAAGTGGGGCACTGGGGCTGAGGTGTGCCGCAAGTGTGGGAAGTCCCATGGTGGGGAGTGTAGATCAGGGTCAAATGCCTGCTACAAATGTGGTAAGATGGGGCACTTTGCCCAAGATTGCTATGCGAAGCCCGCGTGTTATAAGTGCGGACAGATAGGTCACTTGGCGAGGACTTGTACTAGTGGTGAAGCTGGAGGGAGTGAGAAAAAGGATGCTGATCAAGCGAGGCCAAGAACTAGAGCCTACAGGCTGACCCAGGAGCAAGCTAGACAGATTCCTGATGTTGTGACCGGTACGTTCCTAGTAAACGGTATTTCTGCTTCAGTATTATTTGATTCGGGTGCAAATAGAAGTTTTGTAGCTACGACATTCAGTAAACTAGCTAAAATGAAATGTTGCCGAGTGTCTGAAACCTTCATAGTAGAAACTGCTAGTGACACCTCGGTGAAAATAATGAAAATGGTTAAGAATTGTAAGATAGAGTTAGAGGGACATGAGTTCCCTGTACTTTGTATGTCATGACCTTAGGAGGGTTCGATGTAGTTTTGGGAATGGATTGGTTGTCCGAATATGAATCTCAGATAGTATGTAAGAGTAGGATAATAAAGTTAAAGTCCTTGGATGGTAGTGCCGTGACGGTTTATGGCGATAAGGAAAGTTCAGAGTTTAACGTCATTTCAATGATAAAAGCTGAAGGATTGTTAAGGCGAGGGTGCGGTGCCTACCTAGCGTATGTTGTCAACTCTACGGCCGGGACGAAAGAAATGAAAGATGTTCCTATAGTGCGCGCTTACCCAGAAGTATTCCCTGAGGATCTTCCGGGGTTGCCACCGGAACGTGAGGTAGAATTCCAGATAGATTTAGTACCAGGAGCCCAGCCCGTCGCGAAAGCGCCTTACCGTCTAGCGCCGCCTGAGATGAAAGAATTGATGTCCCAACTACATGAACTCCTCGACAAAGGTTTCATAAGACCAAGTGTTTCTCCTTGGGGCGCGCCAGTGTTGTTCGTGAAGAAGAAAGATGGAAGTATGAGAATGTGCATAGACTATCACGAGTTGAACAAACTTACGGTAAAGAATAGATATCCTTTGCCCAGGATTGATGATTTGTTTGACCAACTGCAAGGTTCAAGTTGGTTCTCACGAATAGATCTCAGATCAGGCTATCATCAGTTGAAAGTGAAAGAGGCAGACATCCCTAAAACCGCGTTTCGGACGCGGTATGGACACTACGAGTTCCTCGTAATGTCATTCGGTCTAACGAATGCTCCCGCAGCATTTATGGATATAATGAATAGGGTGTGTCGGCCAATGTTGGATAAGTCGGTTATTGTCTTCATCGACGATATATTGATTTATTCCAAAGGCGAGTCTAATCATGTTGAGCATCTGCGAGAAGTATTGGAGACTCTGAAGAAAGAGAAGTTTTATGCTAAGTTTTCGAAATGCGCGTTCTGGTTGCGAGAAGTGCAATTTCTTGGTTACGTGATCAATCCTGAAGGGATTACCGTGGACCCAGATAATATTGAAGCGATAACGAATTGGAAGACTCCGCAAAACCCGACTGATATACGAAGCTTCTTAGGGTTAGCTGGCTACTATAGGAGATTCATCGAAGGTTTCTCCAAGATAGCCGCACCGTTTACCGGTATGACCTGAAGTCGATAGTATTCAGTTGGGGTAAGTTTCAGGAAGAGGCTTTCCAGGAGTTAAAGAAGAGACTCACACAAGCTCCAATCCTTACTTTACCTGATGGTGACGAGGATTTGGTTGTTTGTACTGACGCTTCACATCGTGGGTTAGGGTGCGCGTTGATGCAACGAGTAAAGGTGATAGCTTACGCGTCTAGACAATTGAAAGTCCATGAGGGTACTTGTCTGACGCATGATTTGGAGCTAGCAGCAGTAGTGCATGCTCTCAAGATATGGAGACACTATCTGTATGGTACTAAGTGTACCATTTACACATATCATAAGAGTTTAAAGTATTTCTTAGAGCAGAAAGAATTGAACATGAGACAGAGAAGATGGTTGGAGTTGATAAAGGATTACGACTGCAATATTAAGTACTACCTTGGTAAAGCTAACGTGGTCACTGATGCGCTAAGCCGTAAGAATGAGGAAGTCATTGCAGCAGTAAAGTCATATAAGCTAATTATAAACTCAAGCTTATTTGAAGAATCATCAAGGTGCAGTCAGAAGTGCTGGTAGATGAAGGACTAGTAAAGAAAGAAAGGATTTTCGGTCAGCAGGACGAGTTGATGGAAAACACGCATGGTGTTAAGACTAGGTTTGACCGTATGTGGATTCCGTGCCATGGAAATCTCAGAGGTCGAATCTTAGATGAAGCTCATAAGTCAAGGAATTTGATTCATCCAGGAGCTACGAAGATGTACCAAGATCTGAAAAGAGACTACTGGTGGCCAGGAATGAAGAATGATGTGGTAGATTATGTCAGTAGGTGCTTAACTTGTTTACAAGTTAAGGAAGAGCATCAGAAGCCTTATGGGAAGATGCAACCTTTAGAGATACCAGAATGGAAATGGGAACGCATCACCATGGATTTCATAACTAAGCTACCTCGTACAGCTAGGCATCATGATACCATCTGGGTGGTTGTGGACCGTTTGACCAAGAGTGCTCACTTTCTGCCTATACGAGAGGCTATCTCGTCAGAAACGTTAGCAAGCTTGTTCAGTAAAGAGGTTGTATCTAAGCATGGAGTGTCGTTATCGATTGTGTCTGATAGAGATACTCGGTTTACTTCAAGGTTTTGGAAGAAGTTCCATGAAGCCATGGGAACGAGATTGAACATCAGTACGGCGTATCATCCTCAAACGGATGGACAGTCTGAAAGGATGATCCAAACCCTTGAGGATATGCTACGTGCTTGTGTTTTGGACTTTGGAGGGAGTTGGGACGATCATCTGCATCTAGCAGAATTCTCCTACAACAACAGCTACCATTCAAGTATTGGTATGCCACCATTCGAGATGTTATATGGAAGACGTTGTAGAACTCCGGTATGTTGGGGAGAGATCGGTCAAAAGAATATGGGAAGTTTGGAAGTTGTTCAAGAAACTTCTTCAAAGTTTGATCAGATTAAGGCAAGGATGAAAGCTGCTCAAGACAGACAAAAGTCGTATGCTGATAAGCGGCGACGGCCGATTGAGTTTAACGTTGGTGACAATGTGATGCTCAAGGTCTCGCCTTGGAAAGGAGTTATTTGTTTTAGGAAGAGGGGAAAGCTGAGTCCGAGGTACATTGGACCGTTTAAGATTTTAGATCGTGTGGGGGAAGTAGCTTATAAGCTGGATCTACCTGGTGAGTTAGAAGGAATTCACTCAACCTTCCATGTTTCTCATCTGAGAAAATGTCTAGCTGATGACACGTCGTACGTGTCATTAAAGGACATTGAGGTTGACGAACAGCTAAACTACATTGAGCAACCAATCGAGATAGTTGACCGCAAGGAAAAGCAGCTCCGTCATAAAGTTATTCCGTTAGTGAAAGTGATATGGAAGCACCGCAAGGGATCGGACGCTACATGGGAAGCTAAGGAAGAGATGCGCAAGTTTTATCCAGATTTGTTTATGTAATAGATAGGTTTCGGGGACGAAACCTCTTTAAGGAGGGAAGACTTGTAACATCCCGTTTCCTTATTTCAGTTAATAAACGAAAAATGAGCTGTTATGAGTTGGGCTAGTGTTGGGTAAATGGGTATGGTTTATGGACTTGGGTTATGAAAGAAGGAAGGAGAGTCTATGGGCTTGAGCCCATGATCCCTAAATATAAATACCATTAATCACCATTTAATCCTCATTCTCACATATTCCATACACCACCAAAACACACACTTAATATTTCTCTCTAGTTCTTCCTTATCTCTAGCCGAAATCAAGAAGGAAACCGAGCACCGACCCGAGGTAACGATAGTTTAATATTGTATGAGCTTAATCCGTTAGATATAGTTGCGAAACGACGAGCCGACACCGTTAAACCGTTTAAATCATGAGATCCGGGTGGAATCGGGTATAAACCGAACCTATGATTAGCTTAGGGATCACCCTAGCTCAGATCTGGATCGAACGGGGCGAATAACGGTGAAAAACGAGTTAAAACTCGTTTTTCCGGTGAGTTTGCATATTTCCGGCGGCTTTCCGGCAATGACGGCGCCGGAAAATTTAATATGAGGATAGAGGTGTCAGGGAATGTTCAGACATTCCCTGACCTAACCCTAGTTCGCTATGGGAACTTAGCAAATCGGAGGGTGATTCTTTAGCTGATTCGCTATGGGAACTTAGCGAATCGGAGGGTGATTCTTTAGCTGATTCGCTATGGGAACTTAGCGAATCGGAGGGTGATTCTTTAGCTGATTCGCTATGGAAACTTAGCGAATCAGAGGGTGATTCTTTAGCTGATTCTCTAGGGGAACTTAGGGTGATTCTTTAGCTGATTCGCATAAGGAAGCCTAACGAACTAGGCTTGATTCTTTATCCGATTCGTTAAGAGAAAAGGGTAACAAATTATCCTTGATTCGTTAAGACCATTGGTTAACAGAGATAACGAATTAGAAAGTTCAATTCGCTAAGACCAAAGTAACGAATTAGAAGTTTAACAGAAGGACAGAATGGTCCCTGAACTTAGAAAAAAATGAATTAATTACAAATAAGCTAGTGATATGGCTAGTAATAGATAATTGATACGAGTAATTATTATACAGTTAGTCGTGCACAGCTCAAGAAGGGAATAATCGTAAACGGTGAACGCAACCGCATTGAGGTGAGTTTCAATCCCCACTTCCTTGTTATGTTTTCGGGGCTGTGTGCATACTTGATGTGATAGTTAATACACTTACCTCAAGTGGTAAGTGTATGCCTTGCATGATGTATGTACGATGATTGCTTGACGGTGCGTGAACGATCTTCGGATATTGCATGTACCGTCAGGTGGTAGCTAAAGATGTGATTGCTATGTATGATGTAAGATAAAATGCATGTATGAATATATATGATGTACGCATAATTTACGTAGATATGTTAATGGTACGTGAACGCTCTTCGGAGATTGTACGTATTGTCAGGAAAAGTATCTAAGAACAGGTATAATATATATGATGTATGCATAATGTACGTATGATATGTTAATGGTACGTGAACGCTCTTTGGAGATTGCACGTATTGTCAGGAAGAGTATTTAAGAACAGGTGTAGTATGAAAGGATAGAAGAAAGGGTACTGGACCTTAATAATATCCGAGGATGAAGGGTACCGGACCCTAATAATATCCGAGGATGAAGGGTACCGGACCCTACTAACATCCGAGGATGAAAGGTGACCGGACCCTAATAATATCCGAGGATGAAGGGTGACCGGACCCTAATAATATCCGAGGATGGAGGGTACCGGACCCTAATAATATCTGAGGTATGTAGGGTGAAACACCCTTTATAATGAATGGTTAGATATGAATGTGTATGGACGAATGCTGATCATGATATGTATGTAATGCGTACCTTCGGGCACGTATATGTGTATGAAAAGTAAGTTATGTAATTAACTAGAACTCACTCAGCGTAGCTGACTTTTAGAATGCACGCAGGCAAATAGGTTGAGGCAGCTCGCGTGACTGAAGACACATGACATGGAATCGAAGATACTGGCATCTCGAGGAAATGTTGTGATGTTTTATAGACTGTTTTGTTTTACTTGTCTACGAATGTTTTATAAGACATGATTTGAGGGTTATGTAAAATGTTATGGTTGAAGTTTTATTATTCCGCGAAAGTTTTTATTAACTCTGATATTTAGAACCGCGTTTATGAGTAAATCCAACGTTAAAGTGAGGCACTGGTAACGGGGCCTTACATAAACCAACAAAAGGAATAATTCATGTCATGTGGTTGGGTGTGTGTGTTTCCCCATAAAGGGGGTGGCCACAAGTGGGTCCCGCCCACAATTTGAATTTCGAATTTGTTACACGACCTTCATCTTTGTTGCATGCACATTTTATTTGTTACATACATTATGCTACATGTTACATGATCCAAGTAACAATATTTACATATTACTTTCTTTGAAGTTATTTAACCAATTAAATAACATTATGAATTAATCCCTCTAAAATAAATTATCCATATAAGTTATTATTCTTTCAAGTGCAATTGTTTAGGAAACCAATTCCCAAAATCGAGTGTTGATATTTATTTACTATGATCACATCATTTGAACAAATATCTATGGTGTTTGTCTAGCTTGTTATTGGGTATGACCCGACTTGGATCATAACGCACTAGCCACATCAATATTGTATGTGTCTTGGGCAGACCGAGTCCAACAATCTCCCACTTGCACAAGATACATAGAAGATTGATGCAAATAGTGAATACCGCCTAACTACGGTTCACTACCCCTAATACGTATGACGAAGTGCCATTCAATAACATCATCCCCTTCAAGTCCCTTACTTGAAAATGATTTAGGTGAAACTATCATTTATTCTTTTGCCACAAATGTCATGTTAAATCCAGAGACACAGAGTGATCATTCTCTGTTGATTTAACTTTTCAGGCCTTAGACATTTAACTGTCAACGAATAAGAGGGACAAATCCCCTATTGACTACATACGTGTCTCACTATCACCTTGTAGTATACTTGAGCTCAGCCTTATGTACTGACATGTTTCAGAGCAGCGAAGAACTAAGTCAAAGTATAATAGTCGGTGAATATCAAGACCCAATATGTATCTCAGGTCGTAGGATACTATGATGTTTTCCTTTACTCAATTTTACTTATGATCACAAATCACAAGGATTCCATGCAGTAAAATTTAGAGCGGTTCAATCCAATATTTATCCCATAAATATCTATGAACCTTGGCAGCAAACCCCTTGCTATATTCATACCTCATGAATATTTACCAATTCAAGTTCATAATAGTCTTACTTTCATATTTGTTCCCACAAGTATGATCGACTACGGACATTTAGAATAATCTAATTATTCACGGATTTAAACTTGCTAAAATGGAACATAACTCAAAAGCATAATCATAAACCATAATCATATGAATGATCCAAAATAACAATTGTTCCGATATCCAAATACAAAATAGATCAAATCCAATCACTAGAATATCAAAGTCCTAAGGCGCAAGTATGACCCTCATGCTTCGGCCTTTCAAGGAGCTTCGTGAGTGGATCCGCAATGTTTTGATCAGTGTGAACTTTTCGAATACATATCTTTCCCTTTTCAACTTCATCCCTTATGTAGGTGAATCTCCGCTCAATGTGCCTAGTCTTTTGATGTGCACGGGGTTCCTTGATTTGAGCAATCGCACCCTCGTTGTCACGAAAGATTTCTAGAGGCTCCTGAATGGTACTGATTACCCCTAGATCGGCCACGAACTTTCTAATCCATGCAGCTTCTTGAGCTGCCAATGAGGCGGCGATGTATTCAGATTCAGTGGTGGACAATGTTACCACATCTTGTTTTGCGCTCTTCCAAGAGACAGCACCACCATTTAGAACAAAGACATATCCCGATTGTGATCGAGAATCATCTCGATCAGTTTGGAAACTCGCATAAATGTAACCCTTTACCACGAGTTGCTCCTTACCAGAGCCATATATCAGAAACATATCCTTAGTCCTCCTAAGGTATTTCAATATGCTCTTAACTGCCATCCAATGGCTAGTTCCCGGATTTTGTTGATATCTACTTGTAATGCTCAAAGCGCATGACACATCCGGTCTGGTGCAAATCATGGCATACATAATGGATCCTATAGCAGATGCATACGGGATTCCATTCATTTTGTCTTTCTCATCCTTTGAGCTTGGACATTGAGAAGCACTCAATATTGTTCCTCTTTGAATCGGTACCAAACCTTTCTTAGAGTTTCCATCTTGAACCTTTTCAAGATTTTGTCAATGTATGCACTTTGATTCAAACCTATCAGCCATCTTGATTTATCCCTATAGATCCTTATTCCCAGAATATTGGCGGCTTCACCAAGATCCTTGATGGAAAAGCAACTTCCAAGGCAGGCTTTTACACCTTCCAAGGTTGGAATGTCATTTCCGAACAGTAATATGTCATCGACGTATAATACCAGAAAGGTAATGATGCTCCCACTAGCCTTTTTATACACACAAGCTTCTTCAACGTTTTTGATGAATCCAAATTTCTTTTCTTCAACATCAAAACGGTGATTCCAACTTCTAGATGCTTGTTTCAGTCCATAGATTGATTTCTTCAACTTGCATACTTTATTAGGATGTTGTGGATCGACAAAACCTTCAGGCTGAACCATATAGACATCTTCATTAAGATGCCCATTTAGAAAAGCAGTTTTGACATCCATTTGCCATATCTCATAGTCGTAATATGCAGCTATGGCAAATAATATCCTAATAGACTTTAGCATCGCCACGGGCGAGAAAGTTTCATCATAATCAACCCCTTGAGTTTGAGTGAAACCCTTTGCTACAAGTCTAGCTTTATAAGTATCCAAGTTTCCATGCATATCAGTTTTCTTCTTGAAAACCCACTTACTTCCAACCAGTTTGGAATTAAGAGGTGGAGCAACCAAGTCCCATACTTGGTTGTCATGCATGGATTGCATCTCAACGTTCATGGCTTCCAGCCATTTATCACAATCAAATTGCGACATTGCATCTCGGTATGTGGTGGGTTCATTCGAATCTACCACGTAGCATCCATCCATGAAAAATCCATATCTTTCAGGTGGGGTGCTAATTCTACCAGTCTTGCGAACGCTTTGTGTGTTTTGATCAACCATTTGATCATCATCAACAAACTCTTGTTGATTGCTAATGTCAACCAAACGTGTATCGCCTTGTGGTGCTCGATCCTTCTCGAGTCCCATAGTTCTATCAGTTACTTCCATAAGGAACCTTCTTTCCAAGAACTTAGCCTTGTGAGCTATAAACACTTTATGCTCATTTGGATTGTAGAAGTAATATCCCATCGAATCCTCGGGATATCCTACAAAGATACACTTAGTGGAACGGCTTTCAAGTTTATCAGGGGTGTAGATCTTAACATAAGCCTCACAGCCCCATACCTTTAAATATGATAATGACGAAACCTTTCCATGCCATATTTCAAAAGGTGTCCTTTCCACTTTCTTGGTTGGTGCCATATTTAAAATACGGGCAACAGAGATCAGTGCGAAACCCCAAAATGATAGAGGTAATATGCTTCTAGCCATCATGGATCAAACCATATCCAATAGAGTTCGATTTCTCCTCTCGGACACACCATTATGTTGCGGTGTTCCAGGTGTTGTAAGTTGTGAGACAATCCCACAACTCCTAAGATGTTCTAGAAATGCATCATTGAGGTATTCACCTCCTCTATCGGAACGTAGTAATTTGATTGTTTTGTTGAGTTGATTTTGTACTTCATTTTGGAAGACTTTGAACATTTCAAAGGCTTCATTTTTGTGTCTTAACAAGAACACATACCCATAGCGACTATAATAGTCGGTAAAGGTAATGAAGTATCTTTCACCATTCCTTGTCATTGTCCTAAAAGGACCACATACATCCAAAGGTATGATACTTAATAAGTCTTTCGCCCTTTCATTAGTTCCATTAAAGGGCTCCTTGGTCATTTTTCCCAATAAACAAGATTCACATTCATCAAATGAATCATCACTTGATTTCAAAAGACCATTCTTTTGAAGTGTATGAATGTGATCCTTGTTTATGTGACCAAGGCGACAATGCCAAAGAAAAGTCTTACTCAAATCCAATTTGAGTCTTTTGGTGCTAGATTGGTACAACGAGTTACCAATGGATGTATTATCATGAACTAATTCATAAATGCCATTAGACGGCATCGCTTTAAAATAAAAGACATTATTCATGAAAGCACAAATACCATTGTCCACAAACTTTAAATCATAACCATATTGTCTTAAAAGAGAAACGGAGATAATGTTCCTAGTCAAACTTGGAGCATACAAAATGTTTTTCAAAACAACTTCCAAACCATTTGGAAGCTTCAAAACATAGTCTCCTTGGGATTCAACAACAACCTTTGCTCTGTTGCCCATGAAGAGACTTGTATCTCCTTTCTTGAAATGTATATTTCTTTTGAAGTCTTGCAACGAATTGCAAATATGATTTCCACATCCGGTATCCAATACCCATGTGTTAGAAGAAATAACATTAAGATCAATATAGATCATGAAAGTTGTACCCGAGGTTTTCCCCGCATCCCTCTTGTCTTTCAACTCTTTGAGATAGGTTGGACAATCCCTTTTCCAATGCCCTATCTCACCACAACCAAAGCACGGGTCGTCAAAGCTAACCTTTAGCTTCTTAATTTTTGGTTTGGGTGGTTCCGCTTTATCCTTCCCTTTGAACTTACCCTTGACATGTCCCTACCTTTGACAACCTTTGCCTTAGGTTCCGGGTGATTCCTCTTCACCGATTGTGTTTCTTCCATATGACATGTATGAAACGCTTGAACCCTTTCAAAACGTTCCACCCTAGCTTGAGTAAGGAACGTTTCCTTTAGTTGGGTGATCATGTCATATGCCCCATGATTTCAAAGCCATTTTGAAATTCGGGAATCATAGTTCCCAACATGAGACAAGAAACTTGCACCGAACCCTCGGTGTATTTTAACCAATCGTTATAGGCATCTACATCATCAATGTTTGGTTCGTCGGGAATAGGATCGTCTAGTATGTAGGATTTCTTTTCTTGTTTGAGAACAATTCTCAAATTTCGATACCAATCCATAAAATTATTATGGTTAAGACGATCCTTATCAAGTATAGCTCTTAGTGATAGGTTATGCACGGGTGGGATAATTGCGTTAGGTGGATTGTTGATTGCGGACATCTACACAATTTAACAAAGTTCACTTTTAGTATTTTCGATATCAATAAATTTTAATCTTTAATACCCTTTAATGTCTCCAAGACAATTATTGATTAAAATCTAGAATCCAACGTTTCATCAAATAATAGTTAGGTGACCCTTATCCTACTATTCAAATTAACAAGGTAGTCAACGTTTGACAATTGCAACCCTTTGCAACTTCTAGTTTTATGGGATCGGTTAAACATCATATGTTTAGTTGGCATGTTTAATCCCATCAACACCTTTGAACCCCATGTGCCGGTGACCCTATTCACATGGTTTCTAAATCAAGTCGTCCTACTTACACACACGTGTGAGTTTACACATACAAGTGGTTAGGTGACCCTCATCCCAAAAGTATTGTAAAACCACCTTAAGATCACAAGTTTTCTTAAATTTGGTTAGGTGGCCCTTACCCCACATCAAGTCAACAAGCGACTTGAGTGTTGTATAAAAGGATGGTGTTTAACTTGTTGATTAAAAGGGATTTAAGTTTTCTAAATTCTAGATTGGAAAACTATGTACCTTGCATTTGCATGCATTCAAATGTATGGTACTTTATTTGAAAACCCATTTTCAAAGTTCCTTTTAATAAAACCCATTTTATTGTGAAATCATTATCCTTTAATAAAACCAATTTTATTACCTAATGATTTCTAAGGAACCAATTTTATGCAAGTTGTTGATATTAAGTTTGTTAATTATCCTTATCCAAATAAGATAAAACAAAATATATAAATCAACCATGCAAGCATAAATAAACAACCACACGTTCATAACCATAGACACCTAATATGACAACACTTGTTGACCGAAACAAGTGTGCCAAAAGGTCTCTCCTAAGGGACGAGAATAACACAAGGCATGTGTCGGTGAACTCCCACTTGATCCAGCATCCATATGTTCAAGTGTCCACCTTGTGTTGTGAGTCCTCCACTTTATTTGGGCTTCCAATAACTTCAGCTCCTTGCTTCCATGGGCCTCCAAGTTTGGGCTTTGGTCTTTGGGCTAGAATCCCATCTTGGACTATGAGGTCCATTAAGGCCCAAAACCAAAACCGTAACTTTGTTGCTTCTTCTTTAACAAAAAATATATCCTAATACATTTTACTCTAGTAAAAGAAACACAACTAATCTACTTATTATTAAAAACCAATATGAATGAATAAATAAATTACAAACCCATATAAAATAATATTACAACCAAATTGAATATCGAATAAATCACAACACAAACACACCCCAACCTACGGCGGAAATGCCGGGGCAACTGATTGCTCCCAGCTTTTCAAAGGTTACAATCAAGCAAGATTAATAAATGCCAATATCTATTTAATTTATTTAAATAAGACAATTACAGTTAAGTACATCAAATATAAAGAAACTACAATAATGATTAATTATTTGTATCCTAAAAGGCATCTCTACATGATCTTCATCTTGCTAAACAACCAAGCTGATAACCTGCAAATGCGTATAAAATATATTTTTGTCAACAACACATGTTGAGTGAGTAAAACACCAGTTTCAGACACAACAGTAATAGTATATATAATATATAAAGAAGGATGCAAACTGTTCATGTGAGATAAACAGTTAAACCATAGCACATACACCAACAATCAGACATAAAGAAAGGGCTAAACCGTTGCCATGCGAATGGGCATTGGTTACCAAAAATGAGGTGTCGGTGAAACCGTTGTCAATGCGTATAATACATATACATATACATATATATATATATATATGTATATGTAAACGAAAACATTCTAACAAGATTTGACAAGAACATAACTCCAAGATGTCGGTTTTAGTAAAAGTAATGTTTATCTAATAATTAATATAATTATCATTTATTAAACTTAGATTATAATAATTAACAAAACTAATAAGAAAATAAAATCTTAAAAAAACATCGGGTGACCGAGTTCGAACACGTGACCAACAGATCCAAACCCACATACACAAACCATCTGTTATACCCAACCCAATTGTTTATACCCAGAAACCAAAATATATAAACCGACAGATGATTTTCCCCCAAATCACCATAAACCCTAAATCTGCAAAACGTTAATATGATGAAATATTTCTTAATTAATGTTGGGGTTATCGTTACATGGACTAAGACGAACATGTTGTAACAAATAATTAGCTGTATAGGTATTTGATTTGTGCAGAACGAAGAACATACGGTCACGAAAAATGAAATCACGCAACCAGTCCTTGAAGGCAGTTATGTTGTAATTAACTTCGGGTTGGATTCGCGAGATCATGGAGAGTGTGCAGCAGAGTTTAATTGCATCATATTGATCTATTAGAGGTCTATTGTTATCTTGGTATGGACGGTTTTCGCTAATCAAGTAAACGAGATCAAATGGATTGTATATTCCAAAATAGATTGTCGGTGTAGTTCTAATTACGCGTAGAAGCGATCTTGTGATATCAATTCCAAAGATAGTTCGAAAACTACGGCTCAAGAAAAGCAATTGTTTATACGGGTTGAACGTAAACGGGTCTGGGTTAATAGGTTCGGTTCTGGGCCGCTGGGTCTTGAATCCAAATAAATTATTTAATCACATTTTGCATATTGGTCCCTATAATTTAAATATGGATACAAAGTGGGTTAAAACTTTTGTTTAGGGTGAAATATGTATATAACTGATAGTTATATTTTGATAATTAAAATATTTATAACAAACAAATAACTCAAAATAGTAATTACTCGATAAACTTGGAAATTTTATGGATAAATTTCCCGAACATATAAATGGGTCGGGTAATCTAATTATGGAAAACCGAGTTGTTACAGTTGGTGTTTAAATAAGATGTTGTTTGTAATATATTAATGTTTTAAATAACATTATCCGTGTCTTTAGACACGCAAGACTCTGATATTTTAAATAGAAATGTTTATTTTAATATAAATAAATTTTGTTGTGTTGTGATTGGCTAATGGCGTCTGCCACACCCCGAAAGGCTTAACCTAAGTCTTCCGCTGATCGTAATTATGGTTTTCAGGGTGTGGCACCTTAGCTAGGTAGTTGTTCCCCCTATTTGTTGCACCCCTAATTGTCCGTGTATTATTTATGTGTCAGTCTTAGTTTAAGTATTCTTTAATTTATAGTTAATAATAAAAAAATACAAAAATCAATTAAATCTTTTTAAGTTATTAGTCAGAGACTAGTATAGGTGTCGCTAGTGTCTCGTGGGTTCGATATCCGGACTTCATTAGGCTTTACTACAGTCGATAGGTACACCTGCCTATCTAGTGGTCTAGCATTAGGAGAGTCTAGATATATAAATTTAAAACTAGAATGTCTTCATTAGGTTAGGTTTTTATAGACCACATTCTGCACATCAAGTTTTTTGTGCCGTTGTCGGGAATAATTACTCGAAAATGAAACTAGCTTTGATTGAATTTAATTGATTAATTGGTCTTTTTGTGTCTTGTGTTGTGGTGTGTCTTGTGTGTCTGTGTCTTTAATTAAGTGTGTCTAGTCGTCTTTAGGATAATTTAGTTTGTGTTTTATTTTATCGAGTCAAGTTAATATGTTTAATATATCGAGTCAGTTTAGTAGTATTTTATATCGAATATGTTGGAAAGAGATGATGTTGAAAAGAGCCGAATTAGAAAAATGTGAAAGACTCCAAAAGTTTAAGGAAATGGAATCCAGGCTTGATAAGTTGATCGAAAGAGAAACAATCCGTATAGAGGTATTCGAAGCCAGACATGATAAGTTGATAGAATTAGAAAGACTCTGTAAGATAGAGGAATTCGAAGCTAGGTTAGAAGAGATAAGTACTAGATATTAAATTGAGAGTTTTTCTTACTAGGAGAAGGAAGCCGTCTATTAAACAAATGATGACTTCTGAAGTGATGATTATGAGGGCATGATAGAAAAGAAGAAGTTGGAGCTACCTGATCACATGAATCTAAGTGAAGATGTCGTTGTCGAGCCACTTGACCATATGAAAGATGGCGATGAGGAGGAACATGCACCATATTGGGAGGATGTGTTTGGTGATGAATTGGTGGGTTTACCAGTTTTTGAAAAACATGAAGAATTTAACCCTGTTGGCGATCTTATACATTTAGAAACACTAATCATGGGAAAGCCAACAATGGAGATCAAAACGTCACCAGAAGAAGAAAAATAAGAGGAAGTGGCAACGGAGGAGGATCAGAATGTGGTGGTAGTTGAGTCGTCACGTCATGTGAAGGTTAGCATGCCGGTGGAGGAATTAGATAGTGTATTGCTACCAAAATCGACAAAGCCACAGAAGAGGACGCGAAAATGCTTGGATCAACACTTTTTGAGGATTCAAAAATGGTACATTAAGAGTTATAGGACAACACTAAAATGCAAGAATAACCATTTTTCTCATTATATGCCACGTATTAGGTTTGGTCCAGGTAAGTTTAATTATTGTTGGTCTGACCTGTTTGAATGTTTTAAAATGCTATTTGTGTTATTTGGTTAAATATGTTGGACAGGTGGAACTAAACGGGTTAGACCAAGGTTGGATAAAAGAAAAGCTTTCTGATTAAGATTTCAGGAGGGAGTCCGGCTGAAGACTCTTCTGTTAACATAGCGCTCTCCAGGAGGCAACCATGTAGTATGTTTTTGTTTTTATTTATTTTTATTTTAATTTTAATTTTTAGGGTTTCTTGCTTTCTTGTGCTGGTTGTTTCTTGGTTCGCTTTCAGGTTGCTCTAGATGTTATTGGATGATTGATTATACATGGTTTGATTCAAGTGTGGGGAGGCCATTTGTTGATTGATTGTCGCTTTGTTCGTAAGTGACAGCTTGGTATAGAGCACTAGAGTATAAGGCTTTCGTTCGAATTGGAGGGCATAGAACACGACTCATGAGGCATATCTGCATATTTACAAGGGGAATGTGTTCCACTTTACTTATTTTTGAATGTTTGCTATATTTTTTTGTCTCTTTCCTGTCTCATTGAGGAAAATGTGGCATTTAAGTGTGGGGATGAGAAACTGACGTTTTTATCTAAAAAGAAAAAAAAAATCTATGCTTTTATCTAAAGAAAAAAAATCCAAAAATTATAAAAAAAAAAATTAAAACTGAAAATGTCCCAAAAATTTATTAAAATTTTTGCAACTAATGAAAAATTATAGAAAAACTTGAGATCCGTTTTGTTAGGCATGAATTTTATACTGAGGATTCATTATTCTTGACGGTCTTGTGGATAGATTATCCTTAAGATATGTTTCAAGTTATGAAGGATCAAGGATCCTCGGTATTATTTATTTACTAATAATTGTATTAGAATGGTGATGTGTAAGCCAGGTATAACGACTTTATGACTCGGTCTACCTTAAACTTCGCTACTGGAAGCTCCTAAGCACGTGGTCAATGAACGTTGGAGGAGTTATGGACGGGTGGCGGATTATTAGGAAATGTTGTTAGCTGATATTTATTTTATAAACATTGAGATAACGATCGATTAGACTCACTTGTTTACACACACACTCAGAGCAGAATTCGTTTTTCTCTCTACACATTAGCCTTCGTTGTAACATCGATCGTAATCTCCAAAACACTCGTAACCTTTTTGTGATTAATAAATTGGTGATCGACGAGTTGTCGTCACCCGGGGTTTTTTTCTTTTGATCTGAACAAGATCAAAGGGTTTTTCCTCGCAACAAATCGCTGTGTTCATCTCAATTTCGTTCATATATTCATTGTTATCAATTTAAAACTGAACCTCACATAACAAATTTGGATACATTATCCTTAGTTGATTTTTATCCAAAACAGGTTTTTAAAATTACTAATATATATGAGATTAAATAAAGATAACGCACTAAGCTTGGGATGTGTCGGTAGGCTCATCTAGCTTTGAAAAGTTTCCCTTGATTATTGTTAATATACCTAATAGATCATAAACTTTGTGGGTTCTCATCTTGAGGGGGGATAGTGAAGCTGAAAATTCGATAAGGCATAGAAAATATTACCGTAATCTGAATACCTTGAGGTGGTGAGAATTAAATGCACTTAAAATTATCACACCACCCTGTTTTATTAAAATAAATAATGAGTGGTGGCGCCCCGCCATGTCCATTTTTTACACGAGCTAAGAAAATGGTAATATTTATAAGGGTAAAGATGCCTAAGTGCACACAAAAAAAAGAAGAAAAAAAAAGTATGTTATGAAAGTTATAAGTATTCCAAGAATTAGTCCGAAAATCAAATGAAAGTGAGAAGTTATGTATTGTAAAATGCCAAAGAAGCATTCTCAAAAATAGAAAAGGAAGCCAAAGTGCACATACTAGACGAGACTGAGAGTTTATATGTTACCAAGGGGATGATGACTCTGAGAATACACCATTGGGGCTCGGGGTTTTAATCAATAAATATTTTCTTAGGGAATAAATAGTGTTTCGGTCAAAAATTAACAAAGTAATTTTGTGATCAAATTCGTATGTGAGGTAGAGTGCTTGATTAAAAATATGATGAACATAATGATTTGATTTCGAGGGAAAAAGCCCTTGATCTTGAGGATCTCCGACACAAAAAACCCCCGGACGGTGAAAACTATCACTGTCTATTTATTGATAACAAAATAGATTGATTTCAAGTGTTGGAGTTGATACTCGATCAAATACTAAGTGTTACAGTGAGTTTTGGTAGCTATGGATGTGAAGTGTGTTACATGTGTTTTTCTAACTGATCACAGCAACCTATTTATACTGAAAATCCCTAACTAACTCTCCGAGTATACCGAAACTGAAAGAGTCTTCCAATATAGCCGTTGGAGCACTCTTCTTTGAGCCTATCCACGTTCATCAACGTTCATCCCACGTCTTTGACCGATTATTTTGGGAGTCACACATCAAACGTGGTCCCACCTGCGAAATAACCTCAAATATTCGAGGATAATACAACAATTAGTAATTATCAGGGATACCGAATACTGAAACCCTGTCAGTAAATCCGGGATCCTTATACATAGAAATGATTCCTGACAATAATAGAGTTCTCCTACCTGCAAATATTAACTATAAGTGCTAGATTTCAGCATACAGTCAATATTTGACCGTTAACCATTACTTGGCCCTTAATTCTGGCGTTTATAGCTCATTCCACACGCTTTATGTAACCACTAACCGTGTATTTCGCATGGACTAAATCTACAATTAATATATGCAATTATAAATCAACACCAAGAGAGAAATATCTATTTATTAGCATTAATACTCAGGATACAAAACTTATTCGAGAATCCTGAACATATTCGGGATCCCGAGCATATTTAGAATCCTGAGCTGATCCAGGATCCTGAGCTGACCACAGATCCGACTATAAAATTTGGGCCCTAACAATTGTCCCCAAAATTTGACAGCTGTTTTTATCAATTTCAGCTGTTAAATTTTCTAATGATAAACTTTTTTCCATGTAGCACCAAAATTTTATGATTTAGCATCGGCTAAAGTTGACATCATTACGAGAATAGATCAGTCCTTCGATTCTGGGGATATATACTGATAGACCTGCAATGTTAAAATTATCCTGAAAACAAACTCAGAAATTCTGGCGACAAGGCCCAAATAAACTGGCAACAAGGCCTAAATAAACTGGCGACAAGGCCCTTAGAAGAAGTGAAAACCCCTTAAACCTTAGGAATAAATAAACTGATGGCAAGGCCCTTAGAAGAGGTGAAAACCCCTTAAACCTTAGGAAATTGTACGTCTACTATAAACTTGAGATTCAAACCAATAGCTGAGGATAACGAGGTAACAAGTCACTATATTTCATGTGCTGGCCCCGCCTTTCGAACTACGGCTGAATAAACGTACGCTACAGGCGATCTTAAAAAGAGGTGAAAACCCCTTAAACCTTAGAAGGCATTAAATAATACCTTATCTGGCGACAAGGCTCAATTAAACTGGCGATAAGGCCTGAATTAACTGGCGACAAGGCCCAAATAAACTTCATTTCTCGTGGGAATACAACATATCTTCAGGCTACAAAACAGTCAAATCTAGGTTAGGGGTGGGTGTTAGCCTTGCTAACACCCCTCCGATGCCTAAGTCAGTATCATGATAAAAGAATAACAATATTGAAAATGAATAAAAATATAAATTCGAATACATACCTTAGTTGTTTAATATAACTGTTAAATTTCTCAGGATAGCAATTATCCTCGGGATAGCAGTCTTACATAAAATATTTGTTGAGGTGGATAGCGTTCCAAGCCTTTGGCAACAAGTCACCATCCAAAGTAGACAATCTGTATGCCCCCTTTCCTGCTTCTGACTAAATCAAGTAAGAACCTTCCCACTTTGGTGCAAGCTTTCCATCCCTAGGATTTGTAGTATTCTGAAAAGCTTTTCGGAGAACTAAATCCCCTTCTTGAAATCTACGAATCCTGATATTCTTGTTGTAGGACTTTGCTATCTTCTGCTAATAAGATGCCATTCTGATCTTTGTTAAATCCCTGAGTTCTTCTACTGCATCCAGATCTTCAAGTAGACTTTGAGTATTATCCTCGGGATTCTGATGACGGACTCTAGCTGTAGGGATAACCATCTCTGTAGGGATGACTGCTTCAGCTCCAAATACCAATGAGAAAAGAGTCTGACCGGTAGCATTCTTCGAAGTGGTCCTATCTGCCCAAAGAACAAAAGGTAGTTTCTCGGCTCACTTTCCTTTCTTAGACCTCAACTTTTTCTTCAGGTTATTGATAATGATTTTGTTGCTTGATTCGGCCTGACCATTAGCCTGAGGATGGACAGGCGTTGAAGTGATCATCTTGATTCCCCAACTGGCACAGAAGTTAGTTGTTCTCTTGCCAATGAATTGTGAGCCATTGTCACACACTATCTCTGCTGGGATTCCAAATCTTGTCAGGATATTGCGCTTGATGAATGAGATAACCTCTTTCTCTCTGACTTGAACAAAAGTTTCCGCTTCAATCCACTTTGAGAAATAATCAGTCATAGCCAGCATAAAGACTTTTCCTCCTGGAGCTCTGGGTAACTTTCCAACAATATCCATTCCCCACTTCATGAAAGGCCAAGGGGATATAACAGGATACAAGGGTTCTGTTTGTTGGTGCAAAATGTTGCTATATCTTTGGCATGCATCACATTTATGAGAATAATTCATAGCATCCCTCTTCATCGTTGGCCAAAAGTACATGTCCTTAGGATTTTGGAGAATAGTGCTCTGCCCCAGTGTAATTCCCACAATCTCTTACATGGATATCCTGAAGAACTTCTTGAGCTTCTGCCTTCTCCAAGCACCTAAGATATGGTCCTGCAAGAGATTTCCTGTATAATATATCATTCATTATAGTATATGGGACTACCTTTGTGCGAAAAGCTCTTGGGTTTTCATCCTTGGGGATAACTCCATTCTGAAAATATTTCCTGATCGGGATTCTTGACTTCCATATCTTCATCATCGTCTGATATTTCATTGACACCTTGCTCTCCTATTCCTGGGCTCAGGATATGTATTTTAGGAATCTTGACACCTTCCAGTATCCTGAAGGATGAAGCTAAATATGCTAGGGCATCTGCTTCAACATTCTCTTCTCGAGGTACCTGTGAAATATCAAACATTTCGTAACACTTTGCTAATTTTTTGACTAGTTCTAAATATTTCATTAGTTTTTCTCCTCTAACAGCATATGAACCATTAAAATGATTAGTTAATAATAATGAATCAGCATGTACTTGAATAAACCTGATTTTCATGTCGATCACTAATTGTAATCCTGCTATCAAAGCTTCATATTCTGCCTCATTATTTGTGGCTTGAAATCCGCAGGATATGGATTGAGATATAATGTCCCCCTGTGGTGATTTCAGCAGGATCCCGAGACCTGTTTCTCTAACATTTGAAGCACCATCAGTGTATAGAGTTCCCTGGTGAAATCAGCAACAAAGTATTCTAATGTTTGGGATTTGATGGCAGTCCTAGGTTCATATCCTATATCATATACACTCAGCTTCACAACCCATTTTGCCATTCTACCTGACATTTCTAGTTTTCTCAAAACAGACTTAATAGGGTAATTAATTTTAACACATATAGGGCGAGTTTCAAAATAGTGTCTAAGTTTAGTAGATGCCATAATAAGTGCTAAAATTAATTTCTCAAGATAAGAATACCTGGTTTCAGCATCCAGAAGACTTTTACTTACATAATAGATGGGATGCTATTGACCTTCGAGATCCTTGGCTAAAACTGCACTTACCGCATTATTTGATACAGCTAGATATAGAGATAGAGGTTCACCTTCATCGGGTTTTACCAATAGAGGTGCAGAAGAAAGAACTTTTAAGGATATTAAAGCTTCCTCATGCTTACTGGTCCACTCGGACTTCTTGTTTTTCCTCAGGATATCTTAAAATTCTTTGCACTTTTTAGAGGATCTGGATATGAATCTGTTGAGCGCTGTTATCCTGCCAGTTAGCCTTTGAACGTCCTTGATTGATGCTGGGGATTTCATATTCAGGATAGCTTGTATCTGCTCTAGACTCGCCTCAATCCCCATTTTGGTGACCATGTATCCCAAGAATTTACAAGCCTTCACTCCGAAATGGTACTTTGAAGGATTCAGCTTCATGTTATATTTGTCGAGGATATCAAATGCGGTCTTGAGATCCTGGAGATGATCCTCATCTTTCTTGGACTTCACCACCATATCATCAATATAAACTTCCATCGTGTCCCCAGTTGCTCTTTGAACATCATGTTAACTAACCTCTGATAGGTTGCACCTGCATTTCTAAGTCCAAAGGGCATAACAATATAACAATAAATACATGTGGGAGTCATGAAGGCTGTATCTTCTTGATCTGAAGGTTCCATTTGGATTTGTTGAAATCCTGAGGATGCATCCATAAATGTCAGCATTTCGTGGCCAGCTGTAGCGTCTACCATTGAATCTATGTGTGGTAGATGGAATGGGTCCTTAGGGCAGGCCTTATTCAAGTATGTGAAATCTACACAAACTCTCCATTTGCCATTCTTTTTCTGTACAACCACCACATTTGCTAACCATCGGGGATATTGAACTTTCCTAATCATATTTGCCTTAAAGGGCCTTTCAACTTCTTCTTGGATGATTATGTTTCTTTCAGGTGCAAATTTTCTTCTCTTCTGATGGATTGGCCTGAAAGAATTATCAATTCCAAGTTTATGTGTTATAATATCTTTGGAAATACCTGTCATATCTTCATGTTTCCATGCAAATGTTGATAGTCTTGACTTGAGGAAATCGAGCAACTTTGACTCAATATCCTCAGAAATGCTCGTTTCTATCAGCAATTTGACTTCAGGATCCTCAGGATAAGAAAGTACTTCTTGTTCCATGGCCTCTATTACGTCTCGTGCTGGCTTCTGTAATTGCTACGCCTGCTGGGATTTTGCAGTACACTTCATAGAAGAGGTGTAGCAATTCTTTGCATCTTGTTGATCGCTGATGATTTTGATAACTCCCCACGGGATTGGGAGTTTCACACATTGGTGATAAGTGGAGGGGACTGCTTCCATGTCGTGTATCCAGGGCCTGCCTAATAAAATATTCAATAACACAAAATTTTTGCATTTTATTTACCCCTTCAACATATACTGGGAGCTTGATATCCCAAACAGTGCTCTTAGTTTCTCCACTGAATCCAACCAATACTGAGGAACTTGGGATAATCTCATCCTCAGGAATATTCATCTTTTTCAGCACATCTAGTTGAATAATGTTGACAGAGCTTCCACCATCTATGAGGATCCTGCGCACATAATGGTTAGCCACATATAATGTTATTACCAAACTATCATGGTGAGGGTCCTGAATATTGGCTCTATCGCTTTCATCAAAGGATATGGTCTTTGCTTGAGTGAGAATGGATGTCTTTGTTGTTATGTCAACCACTTCTAACTTCCTTTGATCAGCATTTCTCTTTGCAGCAGAATAACAGGTTCCACATATGTCAGATCCTCCTGATATGAACAGGATTGTTTTTGCATTTGTTGGTGGAGGAGTTGCCTTTTCAGAAACTTTTTCAGGATTTTGCTCTTTTCCCTTCTTTCGGCCAAGTAGCTCTTTCAAGTGGCCATTGCTGAGAAGGTAGCTAATCTCCCTTTTAAGCGCTATGCAATCCTCAGTCAAGTGACCGAAATCCTCGTGGAAGTCACACCATTTTGACTTGTCTTTCCAGGTTCCTTGTTTCTACGTTTTCTTTGGCCACCTGGCTTTCTCACCTAAGTCCTGCATGGCACACATTAATCCACCAATATCAACTAAAAAGAATAATAAGAGATCTTAGGATATTCTTCATCATCTACTGCATTAATCCTGGGGTTATCGGGCTTATAGTAAGGTTTTGATTGATATGATTTTCCCGGGGATTCGGCTTTCCTACTCGTCTGATCATACTTTGGGATATAGATCTTTTTAAAGTTTTTCGTATCGTCTTCTAGCCTGATAAACCTCAGAGCTCTACTTCTTGCATCATCTAACGACCTGCATGGAGTCATAACAACATCATCATAGAAAGAGGAGTCTTTCTCTAACCCCAACTTAAGAGCTTCCACTGCCGAAGCAGGATATAGATTTGGGATCTCCAGCGACTCCTTGCTAAACCTAGTAATAAAATCTCTCAAGGATTCCCCAGGATTTTGGGTAACCCTATAGAGATCACCTGTCATCTTCTCAAATGTTCTACTACAAGAAAATTATTGAACAAGTTACCCAAATGAGAAAAGGAAGTGATAGTGTTAGGAGGAATACTCAGTAGCCATTTCATGGCTGCTCCGGTCAATGTAGACCCAAACTCCTTGCAAAGACATGATTCCTTAATTTCCATAGGGATTTGGTTGATCTCCATACGCTCTCTATACTGTGCAATGTGTTCTTCAGGATCCGTTGAACCATCATATAGTTTCATATTTGGGGTTTGAAACCGTTTTGGGATCTGTACGTCACCAATTGATGGCACAAATCGGGATATTTTGTGATTATCAGTGGGAACTTCAGCTATGGGACGGATTACACCAGGAACATTTGATATCATGTCTTTAAGGTTCTGTAATTCCTGGGTTAAACTTGAACTTATGCCTGCATCCTACAAAAATCCTTGATTAGCATTAAAGGGAATTGTATTGAAAGTGTTACCCCAATTAATATTCTGAGGAAGAGTCTGGGTGTTGTAGCTTGCGTTTCCAAACATAGTATTTCCAGGAGTAGCAAATGGAGTGGTCGAAGTGTTAGCCTGCATCGGGATAAATTCTCCCTGGTGCACCTCAGATGATCCTGAGAACTGCTGAGTCTGAGCAAATGGTTGCTGATGATTAGGGAACCCTGGTAAAGGTACTCTCGAGGATCCTGGCTGTTGTTGAGATCCTGAGGATATCACGTGCTGATAAGGACCTGACGATCCGTCTGATGGAACAATCCTGAGGACCCGGACTGTTGAAACAATCCTGAGGATCCTCCCTGCTGGGATAATCCTGAGGATCCAACATGTTGAAACGGTCCAGCAGAGGATGCATACAAGTATCCATGGGTTCCAGATGAGTGCAATCCCGCAGACCCTGAGTGCTGGAAATATGAGGATCCAGAGTTGTATGCCATGGTAGACTCTGGACGCACCAATCCTGAAGATCCTGGAGGAGTGAAATCCAGAGATCTCGGGACTAGTGGCGTGAATTCTTCCGCTGGTTTCTTGGCTTTCCTGATATCTTCCAGTTCCTTCACGAGCATCTGATTGGTCTTGTTCTGGCGATCCATCTATTCTTGTAATCATCTATACATAGATAGAAGGTCGATGTTAGATACCATGATGGGATCCTGGGGAGTCGGTCTCGATCCTGAGAACACAGGAGTAGCAGGTTGGTTTCTTCTGAGTGTTGTCAGGTTGCTTCGGGATACCACCAGCAGGAGGAGGAGGCATAGGCGGCCTCATAGAGGAATTTGAAGCTGCGGCAGAAGAGGAAACATTCTTCGGTTGGGAAAACATGTTGTGGATATTGAAAGTAGGGTTTAGTTTGAGAGTTAATAAAGATCAAAGCATCATTTGCCCCACGGTGGGCGCCAAATTGTTTCGGTCAAATATTAACAAAGTAATTTTGTGATCAAATTCGTATATGAGGTAGAGTGCTTGATCAAAAATACGATGAACACAATGATTTGATTTCGAGGGAAAAAGCCCTTGATCTTGAGGATCTCCGGCACAAAAAACCCCGAACGGTGAAAACTATCACCGTCTATTTACTGATAACAAAAAAGATTGCTATCAAGTGTTGGAGTTGATAATCGATCGAATACTAAGTGTTACAGTGAGTTTTGGTAGCTATGGATGTAAAGTGTGTTACATGTGTTTTTCTAACTGATCACAGCAACCTATTTATACTGAAAATCCCTAAATAACTCTCCGAGTATCCCGGAACTGAAAGAGTCTTCCAATATAGCCGTTGGAGCACTCTTCTTTGAGTCTATCCACGTTCATCCCACGTCTTTGACCGATTATTTTGGGAGTCACTCATCAAACGTGGTCCCACCTGCGAAATAACCTCAAATATTCGAGGATAATACAACAGTTAGTAATTATCAAGGATACCGAATACTGAAACCCTGTCAGTAAATCCGGGATCCTTATACATAGAAATGATTCCTGACAATAATAGAGTTCTCCCACGTGCTAATATTAACTATAAGTGCGAGATTTCAGCATACAGTCAATATTTGACCGTTAACCGTTACTTGGCCCTTAATCCTAGCGGTTATAGCTCATTCCTCACGTTTTATGCAACCACCAACCGTGTATTTTACATGGACTAAATCAAAAATTAATATCTGCAATTATAAACCAACAACAAGAGAGAAATATCTATTTATTAGCATTAATACTCAGGATACTAAACTTATTCGAGATTTCTAAACATATTCGGGATCCTGAGCATATTCAAGATCCTGAGCTGATCCAGGATCCTGAGCTGACCACAGATCCGACTATAAAATTTGGGCCCTAACACAAAGGACAAAGTCCAATAATATTTAGGGCATGCTCGTTCGACTTCAATTGACCTATCATTCATATTTCCATCTAAGTGTATTTTCTTCTTACCATTAAAGGGTTCTTAGCTTACGATGATAAGTTGAACGAGTATGCTTCAACCATGTTAAATTTTTCTTGGTTATGCTTGAGATGGGGTAAGCGAATCTGTAACTCTTTAAGCGTGAGACCCTTAAGTTTATTGATATCACTTAAACTTAATAGTTAAATATGATAGGGGCTTGATAGGCTAGTGGTTGGGTTTAAGTGGACAACAATATTGCAATCGCGGTTTTTGCATTTATCTGGGGTTAAAATATAACATATATGTTTTAAAGATCAATTTCGAATTCTGATTGCATTGCAAAATATATTTTTCAGGGACGAAAAAGGTTTTAGTGTGGGGATATTTGATATGTGCTAAATTGTATATAAATATTATAACTAATTCCTGCATTTTTGAGTAACTTTAATATTGTTTTTATTTAATAATACTCTTAATCGATTCAAATGTAGATTTTATCGGTTTCAAGAGACAACGAGCTAAAATTGCTTATATTTAATAACTTGAGACTAGCAAGTAAATCTACAAACAAATATTATTTTTAACTATTATTAATTTTCTTTAGAAATAATTTTATGCATTAATTAGTAAAAGTTGTGTAAAAAAAATAAGTATAAGACTTTCAAAGAAAGACCTGTGACAAAATTTTCTTATGCCATGTCTACATTGATATATTCATCAAATAAATGTTTTAATTTCATTTGTTCCTTTTTTTGCTCACATCCGATGCATGTTTGAAGAAATGTCCCACACGTTAAAAATATATTGAAGTGGTAGTAGTAAATATTAATATGGTTGATTTTGTTTTTAACGGATTCTGACTTCAAGGGGCCTAAAAGTAATTTATTTTATCAGCCTAATCATAAACTTAATAATAGGCTATTGGACTGATTTCATTGGTTTTGGGTAATTAAACTACTTTGGTGAAGAGAAGAATAAAAATGGGACCTACATACACAATAGGAGGTCGGCTTCTACAAAAATGGAACCTTCTGTCCCAAGACAGGATGTGAAAACAACTGTTACGGGTGTTCGACCAGTAGGTTTTAGACGCAAGAGAGTGGAGTTGGAAATTAAAGGGGTTTGAGGTTTTAATTAAAGTTCAGTTAGAGCAAGGAATTCAAGAAAGTAAGAAAAAACACAACTCAATAATTTAAGCTCACAGGCTAGCAGCTCAATTAATTTTATTTCTTTTTTGATGAACCATAATACTTATATTATTTTTGTATCGATTATTATGATTGGCTAAACTTTTATACTGCATGGTTTTAGATGAATACTTTTTGGACTTGTTTTATTTTTGCTCTTAGATTATTTATTGATTGGTTATGCTTTGGTATAGTTTATTTTCTTTGGTTATGATGCGTATGCGTATGTGGTATTAATTTATGATCAACGTATTGTTCCATATCCGTCTTTGTGCATGCCATTCAGGTATGGATGCATATTGTGACACCCAGCTAAAAATTAGCCTAAACCGCGACTAATATAATTGTGTTTACGTAAATAAAATAATATAATAAATAGGTGATATTATTTTAGTCCAAAAACTCCAAAAATATTTGAGATATATTTTATTTACTTTGAAAAAGTCCAATTTTGTCGCGTAGCAAACACTACGCAAAATGACCTCGGGTGACGACTTTGAAACGGATAAAATCCCAAACGTGTCTAAATGGCCTCAAAAATTAAAATACATATTAAAGTAGTCGAGACAATGTATAAACTTAATTTTAGAAGGCTCGAATAGCAAAAATTGCAAAATAAGTAAACCAAGTGTCGGTGGACAACCCGGTAAGGACCCAGCGTCAACTATTTCCAAAAATTAGTTTCTTAGGCTTGTATTGCCTAGAATCCAATTTCTTTCAAAGTCTGACAAAAATTATTATAAACGGGATTCGTTTGAATATCTAAAATTCGTTAGACGTTTAAACGGAAACTTAAGATTATTGTTTAAACACTTACTTACTAACCCAAACCTATGTGCCACCACCCACTGATTTATCCTATTGTTTCATTTCTTAAAACCAATGGCCACCCATGGTTTTACTTGTAAACCATGTCCTCCTCACCCTATATAGATATATGCCCACACACACATCACAAACACAACGTCACATACTCATTTACTCACATTCAAATCACCACACACACATTCTAGTTAGATCAAGATCATGGTGGAGTTAGGCTCCTAGGAAGAAGAATTAGGAGGAAGGATCATCACACTCACACCCATCTCATTCTCATTAGATCTTCAATAACACAAGTAAGTTTATAAGTTAATTTCTATGGTTAATTTGGTTAGAATAGGTGTTCCTGGGTTGAGATTGATCTTAGAGATTGAAAATTTTGGATGCTTGTGAGTGTGTATATGAGCCGTGTGTATGTGTAAAGGGAAGTATTAAACCCACCCATACATGCATACATTCATCCTAAAGGTCATATTTTGATTGTTAAGATTGATTAGAAATCTTGTTGGATTACTTGATAGTTTGGTATAATCATAGATAAAATTGTTGATAGGGTTTGTTGTTAGAATGAAATTTGGATTGATTATTGATCATTAGCTTGTTAGTAAGGACTTGGATTATTGAGAAATTGTTATTAGAGATAAACAAAACAAGAGTTTGTTCATAATTGAAATTTGGGGATTTTTGGGTTTTGGATTAATTAGGGATTTTGGATGGATTTGAATCAATAAATGATATGGAATAATCTAATTGAAAATAAGATAGGATATATGATAGAATAAATAGTTGGTACTTGAAGATTAACAAAGATTGTTAAAGTTGCTAATTAAGGAAACTTTAATTTAAGAAAAGTTGAATTTTTGATTTTGATATGGATACTTGGCATGAATGTGTTTGATATGTGATGAATTGCATACTTGAATTAAGATAGGATGCATGATTAAAAAGATGGACTAGTTAACACATTTGTGGAACTAGCAAACAACTTACTAAATAAGGAAACTTTGTTAAATGACAAATTGAAAGAACAAAAATTAGATAGAACACTTAAGATGCATGAAACCCTATCAAACTAATTGAATGAATTAAACTTAGAATTGTACTTAATCAAAGTGGGAAGATTTAATTAGATAGAATTATCAAAAATTAAAAGTTACTATAACAGGAACTTTGTTAGTTAAACACTTAGGAAATTCATAATTTGACTGGTTAATGAATTACTTGAATTTATACATAAATGATATGATGATTTGAACCTAGACATTTAGGTATTAATATGATATTTGTTCATATAAAAATAACAAAACTTGATTAGTAACATTATTAATAAACTTAGAATATGAACTAGAAACTTGAAAATTTGGTTAAACGTGTCTTGTGAAATGATTAAATCAAAACTGCAATTTATGGTGAATTATATGTGTGTTTAGTTCATAATATGATTAGTGTAGACTTGTTCAACTTATTTGACTTGTATGTAACGTTAACGGTCGAAAAATCGGCTTTTTGAACGAAACCGACACAACTCTTAGGGACTGTTTTAGAACAGCCCCTAAAGTTATAAAATACTCATATATAAAATAAGATAATATATGGGAAAAGGACAGGATGATAAAACTAAGTCCTAAACGGTTCGTGTCGCGAAAACCGACACTAAAACGTTAAAAGTTGTTATTTTAAGAAAATATTAACAAAAATGAAAAATAATATATTTTCACAAGTTACCTTATAAAACTTGATTAATATATATGTAACAAGTATTTTCCATGATTTATAAGTTACACTTTAAACGAAAAACCGAAACGGTTCATTTAAAACATAAACCCGACGAAACCGACAAGAATTATGAAAAATAAGAAATTAATATTTTCTTAAAACTTTCCAGCAACTGAAACTTAAAATATATTATATATTTTAGTTTTTTATTAATTGACTTAGTTATTTAATATTTAACGAGAAACCGAACTATGTGTACTCGTTAACATTAGAAGAACTTAATTGTTTATGTGCTTGTGTGGACGCTAGATTAAGATTAATAAACTAAAATGAGGTTATGAAAACTAAAACCAAGTTTTTATTAATAAAACGTGTACTGATATAGGACACGCAAATTCTGGAATGAAAAGCTTCAAACCGTGAGTTTCTCCATCGAACCCCCCCCCCCTTTGTTTTTAACTGGGAATTGTTTTAAATCGATAGTTAATTGTGTTTCGGGGGAAAAGAATATTCTTCATTTCATATGGAACCCATTGATATTGTAAAGGCATTTTATTTTACAAACCGTGTCTAATGCGGGATGAGTCTAGTTGGCTAGATAACTGTTAACTGAATTAGTAAGGGCACAAAAATATTGGTAGATATATCGGGGTGATGCCCCCCCACTTCCAATCGCGTTGGGTTAAAATTGGGTATATTTGAGTATGGTATGTTTCAGGTTATCAACTATGATAGTCATACGTAATGTTGTATTCTTTTCCCGTCAACAACAACACATTTTTTTAAGAAGTAAAATGCCTATTGTTTTTGGTGATGTAATGACGGTAGATCATTACACACGGATTGGTGTTATAATGGTGGTAAGCCATTATACACGTGATATTATTAATATAATTCGGGGTGTGGTGACGATTACACATGAATTGATATTGGATATAATGACAAAAGATCATTATATGGATGTTGTTTTCGATATATATATATATATGTATATATATATATATATATATGGACTTTTTTGATTATAAAGGGAAACTCACCAACACATTGTTTTGACCGTTATTTTAATATGCTTTTCAGGTAATTAAATGAAGTATGGAAGCTTAGCGAAGAGTGCGGGAAAATAGTGACGTGTGTTTGAATGAAAAATGTTGATATTGTAATTTGAATAAAAATCGTGTAATATGACACGTGTAATAACTCTGATGGTTGAATAAAGTTCAACCTTCATTTGAAATGTATACTTAAATGTGATTGGCTGAAACGGCGTCTGTCACCACCCGAAAGACTTGGTCAAAGTCTTCAGCTGTTTAAATTTAAGATTTTCAGGGTGTGACACATATTAGGTTGTTTACTGTGTTTTTACAAATAGCTTATGGTTTATAGTCGACTTATTCCCTAGGAACGTTGATTGAGAGTTTAGAGATAACTTATTTTCTACCACTTGAGAGACGGGGATGTAATTAAGTGTCGTCTGTTTTGGTCAAGTGCGGGTTTAGGTAGTGATTGCATGGGAGTTAACGTAGATTCCCGTAGATTCTTACAGATCCGAATTATAACCGAATTCAATAAGAATACCTCTTTAAGCCTTAGGGTGTTTTGTGATTAGAGAGACCGTGAGGTAATTAAGTCTTTGGGTACCATAGCATATTTAGGTAAGGTGAGACTGGGAGGTGATCCAAACCATTAAACCATTGAGCTTTACATGATATTTAGGGTTCTTAGGAATTGTTGGTGAGACCGGAAGGTGATCTAGCATTCTTTAGTTATTCCTTAAGTTTCATATTTTTAGAATCTGGTCACCAATCATAAATCCAATTCCGAGAGTTTACGAGTTGACTAGTAGGATTCCTTACCTAGGTAGTTGTCCCCCCTATTTGTTTCATCCCTAATTGTCTGTGTCTTGTTTATGTGTCAGTCTTAGTTTAAGTATTCTTTAATTTATAATTAATAATAAAAAAACATAAAAATCAATTAAATATATTTATTTAAGTTATTAGTCAGAGTCTAGTTTAGGTGTCTCTTGTGTCTCGTGGGTTCAATATCCGGACTTCATTAGGTTTTACTACAGTAGATAAGTACACTTGCCTATCTAGTGGTCTAGCATTAGGAGTGTCTAGATTTATAAATTTAAAACTAGAATGTCTAGGTTAGGTTATGTTTTTATAGACCGCGTTTTGCACATCACACTACATTGGTGAGAAGGCGAGCATGGAGGAAGGAGAGGTTTTGCGCCCTACAGCATCTTTGGGTTTGACGTGGCAGAGGGGTCAGGCTGGCGACCCGTTAAACCAAGCGCTCTCGGGAGGTAGCCCGAGTTTTTGATTTATCTGTTTTTATTTTTTGTTAATAGGATCCTTCCAATTGAATCCGCTCGTACTCAATCTCCATTTGAGCAGCTGATTTTGAGGGCATTCTATTTGTCTTTTCATTTATAAAAATAAAAAATTTAAAAAATATATAAAAACAACAAAATCCAAAAACAATTAAAAAAATCATAAAAATACAAAAACATGTTTATTACTTTTCTTTGTTTTAGTTATGTACGCCGCTATATGCGATCGTTTTTGCTCAGTACATGTCACATCTTTTCGCATGATAACTCTGGATGGCGTATTGGAACTATTCTCCCGAGGTTGCGGTCGTGAATGAAATGCTATACGGCCGTTGATACACATATTATGATGACATGCACATAAACCAGGGGAGAATTACGTTCTTTTATTTTATCATTTGATTTTATTTCTAGTTTATTTTTATTTTTATTTCTTTTTCTAATGCTCATCGAGGAAGATTCGTCGTTCAAGTGTGGGTATGGAAGTTTATTTCACTTAGTTGTTGGGAAAAAGAATAAATTTTTTTTATAATAATAATAATTATTATTATAAAAAAATAAGAAAAGGTTTCAAAAAACAACCAAAAAGATTTTAAAATGTTTTGTCCCTAATTCTCATTTTTTTATGCATTAAACATGAAATGATATTAACTACCGATCATTATCACTCTTCAATTTTTAAAAGAAAATTAGTTTTTAAATCAAAGCATCTAATTTGGGATGTGTCGGTGGGCTCAACTCTTTAGTTGGCATAAACAATACATGTTTGACTTTGAATTGTTTCTTAAATTGCTTAAACTTTAGTGGGATGCATTAAAATAATTTTGGGATGAAATCATGGGCCATACTCAAGCCTTATGTTGGATTCGATTGCTAAATTTTTATGAAAATCTGAATACTGAAATACGATGCCTGGGTAGGTTTAACGTTAGGGTATACTAGTTAGCCCGTGATTAAAATCAATAAAAAAAAAGCATACTTCTAGTTTTAGTGGTAGACACTTCATATGTGTATGGTTTTATAACCTTAAATCCTATATTGATGGGATGCTCCAGGGTTTGGAGACTATGGGTTGGTATACACTTTATTATCTGGGTATTCACATCGCCTAAGTGGATTTGTGAATATTTAAATTATCTAAAATTAGCAAACCTGCAATTTCTTGCCAAATCATAAGTCATAAAACTTGATCACTCGTGCTTTAAAGTACGTACAAATTACATTACTGCATTGATCAAAACACGATGTTAGCTATATGAGGTATCCTTTCTCGCGTCCTATTACCATTAAGAAATGGACCACAAGGCTCACGTCATTTTTAAACCCACAGATGAGTTCGTGTATACTCACCGATGTTGATGGTCCTGGGGTGTTTCTTGATAACGGAGGCATGCCATGTAGTGGGGAACACTAGCTAGTTAGTTCTTAATTGCACTTAATTGAGGATCTAAGTGACTTCCTAGTAGACCTTAATGCTCAAATTTAGGTAGATAAACAATATCCTTGATCGTCTCAGTTTTGTTTACATGTTATATTCTGTTTTGTTCAGTTAGATATGAGGTTTAAGTCAACTTGGGGTGGTTCCGGGTCGGTAAAACCGATAAAAAGAAAATAATATATATTTTTGAGTTTTGGCATCCACTAGCTCATATAAACTTAAAAGCTATCACATGTTATTTGTCTCGTTGCATATGGAAAGGGCATGAGTTTAAAGTGGACCAACACACTGGAAATCGTGATTAATGTTTTGATAATGTTTTTGAATATTAAAAAAAATAAATAGTTGAGTTGCTACTATCTATCGGTTATGATCATGTGCATACTTCTTTTTCATGGACGAAAAGGTTTAAGTGTGGGAATGTTTGATGTGTTGTGAAACACACATATTTCTTTGCTTGTTTTTATGTCATTTTTGCACTTAAACATTAACTAACATCAATTATCCTTGCGTGAATTTACATGTTTGCGTATGTTATAGGTCCCTTGTTAAAGAGAGCGAAAAAACGGGTTAAATGAAGAAAAAATCAGCTACAACGGGGATCAGACGAAGCCAGTATACACGAACGAAGTACAAACGAGTCAGAAGAACCGAAACGAAGACCCAAGGGGCCTGGTCACCACACACGACCAGGTCAGCCCTCTTGTCCAAACTTGTGGCGTGGTACATCACAGATCAGCTGCCCAAATTCCCTTAGCCGACTAGTTTGTCTTGTAGTGGGCTGGTTGGACCAGATTTGGTATTTTTAGCTTGTTTAACAAGTTTAAGAGTTTTATATAAAGAGATTAAACCCTAGAACGAATAGATTAACCTTCCAGCAGTCCAAGTAACTTTTTTGAGAGCAGAACTAAGGTGGAGCAGGTCTCTGTTCGTAGTTCGATTCATTGTTTGTCGGTTTGTGAATTATTAACTATTTAAGGTTCGTTTTATGTTTTTAATAAACCAAACGAGTTTTATTCAATTTCTAATGACCATGGTGATTATTATTATTAGTATTCATATTTACTACTGTTCCATGATTATTATAGGATAAACTTGTTTGAATCACCTAGGTTTGATGTTTAACGGTTAAAATAATCTACTTTAGGGTGCCTAACAAGTGGTTGATTGTTTTTCTATTCTCTGGTTCATATTTAGTGATTTAATTCCATTTATATCTTCTGCCATAGATGTATCTCAGTTTTCCTGATGTAACATCCTGAAATTTATAAGAATAAATAATCAATATATTATTTATTTAGGATGGAAAAGTTTACTTGAGTTAATAAAAAAATAGTAAAATAATAAAGATGGAAGGATAGGTAGACTAATTAGATGTAATTAATTATCACCCAAAAATAAAAGATGGGCCTAAGGTCCATGGGCTTAAGGGAGTATAACTACCCCATAAAACCCTAATCCTTTCCATTTTCATACATCCTTACACCATAATCTACACCATCAAAACACACACTTAACCCAATTCCCGTTTTTCAGAAAGCCGCCCACAAATAAACAAAGATTCCCTGAGATCTGACTGTCGAATCAGTCTCAAATTTTAACTGAGTGTTCATGCTATATAAATGAAGATTTCCACCGAATAGATCTTCGATCAGAGGTCGGAATGTCCGGTTTTTAGCAGCAAAACCATAGCAACTCAAAAGTGAAGATTCCGGTGAATGTTCAGCTGTTCCGGAAACTGTAGAGGCGGATTACGGAGAAGGAAAGCTGATGAATTTGTAGATCGGGAAGAGACGGTTCCGTGGCCGCTTGAATCACTCAAATCGGAGTTCGTTTGATATGGTTTTGAGCCTCTCGAGTGATTTCAGACAAAAACCTCAAATGTACGTTTTTGTTAAAAAGCTTACTTTTCGTGCACGGATTTGCATGAAACTTGGTAGGATGATAGATCGGGTTATGATTATTGATAAATTAATGAACATGATGGTAAACGGGTTATTTGGTTTTTTACGGGTAAAACGAGTAGCGTTCGGTTTGAGTAAAAAACGGGTAAACAAAGTCGGTTTTGCATTAAACTTAGTAGGGTAGTAAATCGGACCTTATTATATAATAAAAATGCAAACTTGATATTTAAATGAACTTTAACGAACCTACGGTTATGAACGGTTCGTTTAAAGAAAACCCTAGATCTAGTTTTGAACGTCTAAGCTTAAAGGTTCAAACTTTATGAACTTACGAGTCAAACCTTGGCCAAAAACGGTTATGGAAACGTTCGTGGGGTAATACGGAACCTTAGTAAAGTATTAAAAGTCGCGACATACGATAAGAATGGTGATAAACGAATCAAAGAACTTCAGCTCGTTCAGTTACACTGTTTCCGTTCGGTTACAATCTAAATCGCACACAATCTATAAGTCGATCACATTATATGTTCGATTACTTTGAGAAACCGATCACTTTACGCTTGGCTACATGATTTTCGATTACAATAAGGGGTCGATTACATGGATTAAAGTCGCATACAATATGATTTTCGATTACATTTCATAACTCGAATACATTCCTATGACTCACTTACAGTACTGAGTTTGATTACAATCTGGATACTCGATCACATGGTGTATTCAAATACAATGGAATACTCAATTACAATATATGTATTCGATTACATGCCCTTATCTGATTACAATGATCAAGTTCGATTACAACGGGCTAGTTCGCTTACATTGGAACTAGTCGCATACATGGTCTATGTTCGATTAGAATGGGCTAGTTCGCTTACATTAGAACTAGTCGCATACATGGTCTAAGCTCGATTACAATGGACTAAGTTCGGATACATATGCAAATCGCATACGTCATAAGGACCCGATTATATTGTAAATTGGAATACGAGCTAAATTCTAAGTAAATGAATACAGGAACAGAAAGGAAAGAATACATTACATCATAAAATAATCTAAGTATAAAGTAATCTATTACCATACCAATAGATTAGACTAGACTTAGCCAAATTTAGTTGAGATACAAATAGGACAAGTATTGATACGTGTAACTTATATACAATTAGCAGAGCTCAATTAAAGAAGGGAATAACGATTAACGGAGAAAGAAACAGGATCCGGGTGAGTTTCTAGCCCCATTTCTTGTTATGTTTTCGGAGCTGTGTGCATACTTGATGTGTTTGTTAATACATTTATCCTAAGAGATAAGTTTATGTCCTATGTGATTATGTGAAAGGTATGAAAGATTGCTTGTCAATACATGAACGATATTCGGATATTGCACGTACTGTTAAGTTATAATGTTATGTTTGATGACGATATAATATGCATGATATATGAATGAATGTGAAATGATGTATGGTTGTATGGTAAAGAAGAAGGAATCGAACCCTACTAATATACGAGGAAAGAGGGACCGAGCTCTCATAATACTCGAGGAAGGAGGGACTGAGCCCTAATAATACTCGAGGAAGGAGGGACCGAGCCCTAATAATACTCGAGGGAAGTAAGGCGTAATTCTCTTTAAAACGTATAAGTATGTATTTAAAGTAAGATAAAATATGAGAGTATGAAAAGTATGAATGTATGAAATAAACAAAGTATGAAACAATGAAAGTATGAAAATATAAAGTATGAAGGTACGTGTATGTATGTATGTATGTATGTATGTATGTATGTATGTATGTATGTATGTATGTATGTATGTATGAATGAAGCATAAGAAAGTTATGAAATTAATATGTGTCTTCGGATATGTATAAGTATGTATGTGAAGGTAATGTGTTGCCTGATTAACTAGAACCCACTCAGCGTAGCTGACTTTTAGTATGCACGCAGGTAAATATGTTTAATGAGTTAGCATGAGGATGGCACATGGCAAGGATTGAACGACTGGCATCTAAAGATGGAATAAATTATGTTTTAAATATGTGGTTTTATGTTACGTTCTAAGGACAAGACTTGAATGTTTTGTAATGATGGGTTGAAGTTTTATATTCCGCGAAAGTTTTTAATTAACTCTGCTTTGTAGAACTGTGTTTATGAGTAAATCCAACATCCAAAGTGAGGCACCGGTAACGGGGCCTTACAAGTTGGTATCAGAGCAAAGTTTGAGAGATTTAAGCATCCTACATGCTTAAACTCGAACAGAGAATGGGATTCAAGTTAGAAAAGAAAGAAGATGTCAGTTCAAGATAGCCATGTGTTACTCAAGCAAGTTTAGTATAGGTAAAGTATATGGTTAAATAATGTGTAAGGATGTTAGCTTAATTGTTAAAGTAATAATATGTGTATGTAGGGTTAGGATTAATTGATTGTTTGATTGATTAACTATTTAAAAGAAGAAACTAGCACAAGTGAAATCATAAAGGGAAGTATGTAGAACCTGAGGAGTAATGCAAATAGTTAATTACACTTGGCCACTGTCATTAACTACTTACCTTACGAATATGTGCTAAATAATTTCTAGAGTGATAACGTTTGTGTTTCCTTAGAGATAAGATAGATGACTTACAAAGGGATGAGCGTGAGGAGATCGTACTGGACGCTGTGGTAAGACACGAGCCAACCAGACACCTGTTGAAGAAGGTGTGACAAAGCGATATACGAAAGCAGTAGAACTTCGACTTTAGGAAGTAATGAAAAAGGATCCTGCTTGGATTTTGTAATCATATACACCAAGGGAGTTTCTCAAATGTTTCGCACTACAATGCCAACAATGTTCGCCGAAGCATCAAAGGTAGCCCGAACTATGAAGTCCCAATGGAAGTAACATGAAAGAAACAGAGATAAGCCAACTAGAATGAGTCAAGACATGTACTATGTCTGCAATAGTTAACTCCATAAAGGAACTTTCTAGGATCGTGAGTAACGAAGCGAATGACGAGAAAGTAGAGATGATCGAGAAGGACGGGTGAATGTCGAGGCATCCTAATTGAAAAGGAAGGCAAGGACGAGACTACACAGTATAGCGAATATGAAAGAAGACACTAATAAGAATGTAGTTGTGTACCTGAGACTTTATGGAAGAGACCACTAGCGATACTTTCGTTAAAGTATGAGACTTGTTAAGAATTGTAAGGTAGAACTAGAGGGACGTGAGTTCCTTGCTACTAATTATGTTCAAACTTAAAAGAGTTCGATGTCGTTTGGGAATGGATTTGTTGTTTGAGCCTAAGGCTCATATAACATGTAAGATAAAGTTGATAAGGTTTATGTCTTTGGACGGCAGTACAATGACGATTTATAGTATTAAGGATAGTTCAGGGCTTAAAGTTATTCCGATGATAAAGGCTGAAGGTTTGTTAAGACGAGATTGCAGTGCTTACCTGGCGTACGTTGTCAAAGCTACGGAGACGAAAGAAGTAATATATGTTCCAATAGTGTGTAACTATCCATAAGTGTTCTTAGAGGACCTTCCGAGGTTACCACTGGAACGAGGTAGAATTCCAGATAGATTTAATACCAGGAGCACGACCCGTCGCGAAAGCTCATTATTGCATGGAATCGTCCAAGATGAAAGAGTTAATGTCCCAACTACAAGAACTCCTCGACGAAAGTGTTCTATGCCGAGTATTTCCCTACGTGGTGTACCGGAAATGTTCATTAAGGAAAAAAAGATGGAAGTATGAGAACTTGTATAGATTTCTACGAGTTGAACAAGCTTACTGTGAAGAATAGATATTCGTTGCCACAAATGGATAATTTGTTTGATCAAATGCAAGGTGCGAGTTGGTCCTCGCAAATAAACCTCAGAGCAGGCTATCATCTGTTGTAAGTGAAAGAGGCAGACATCCCTGAGACAACATATCAGACACGATATGAATACTACGAGTTTCTCGTGATATCATGGATAGACGAATGCTCAAGAAACATATATGGTTGTGATGAATAGGGTGTGTCATCCGAACGTGGACAAATCTGACATCACATTTGTTGATGATAATCTTGAAATATTCAAGGAAAAAGTCCGACCATGATAAACACTTTAGAGAAGTGTTGGAGATGTTGAAGAAAGAGTAACTGTATGCTAGGTTTTCAAGGTTACCATTGATACAGGTTATAAGAGTTTGGATATCTCTTCAAGCAGAAAGAATGGAATATAAGACAAGAAGATGGGGAAGGCTGATAAAAGAATTGTGATTTTGAAATTAAGTATTATCCTGGTGAGGCTAATGAGGTCGCTGACGCGCTAAGTCGTAAAGTTGAAGAGGTTATCACAACGATTAAGTTTTATAAATTAGTTAGCACTTTGGATTTCATTAGCGAGATCTGCGAGACACAATAGAAGTTAAATGAGAGCAAGATGAAAAAAGGATGAATTATCGGGTTACATAGAGATTTGAAAGATAATACTTATCATGTGAGAATTAGATTTGGTCGCATGTGGATTTGTTAGACATGCGATATCCACCAAGACGTATCAAGACTTGTGGATAGACTACTAGTGGCCGAGTATGGAAAAACATGCAAGGAAAGCGTGGATATGGTTTGACCTTATGTTTATTTGAATTGAGTCTTAACACGAATGATTAGTGTTGTGACGGATAATCATATGATCATGAGAGGGAAGTCACCTAGAACGATAAAGACGAAATGGTATTATAAATTTCCATATGAATGCCAAAGCGTGCTTGGGAAGGAAGTCGGTTAATTTAAATAGTTATGATATATCAGGCAACCTGAGTTACAGCTTGATTAGTCAAGAAAAAGGGAGATGCATCATCATGGACTTCATGATCAAGCAGCATTGGACAACTGTAACTCATGAACCCTACATGTTGATGCAGAGCTGAGAATGAAAGAAGGTATAAGTGGTGACCTAAGGAGTTCTCCAACAAGTTATGCAATAGATGTAGTCAAGGATTGCAAGAAGTGTTCACATTAAGGAATGGACAAAAGGACTTTAAGAAATAATCCTTAAGGATAAAATAGAAATGTCTCCTTATGTTTTAAACGTATTGCAAATTAGTATATTGCTAAAGGTTACAATTGGATAAAAGGGTCATTCAGTGCTAAGTGTTATGATACTAAGTGCAATGTTTCTATTTGAAGAACAAGAAAGAAAAGCATGCTTAAGGAAATGATGGGACTTTCTAAGACTAGGAAAGGAAGCGTGTCATCAAGCACTGCATGGACAAGCTATCGTGGATGGCAAAAACTAATTAACATCACTCATTGATTGTAAGACAAAGGATAAACCGGTAAGCCAGGAAGCTAAATAAATGATGTGAATACATGAAGTATTCTTTTTACAAGGACTAAGCAAGTTTCGAGGACGAAACCTCTTATAAGTAGGGTAGACTTGGAACATCCCGAAATTTCTAAGAATAAATAATCAATATATTATTTATTTAATATGGAAAAGTTTACTTGAATTAATAGAAAAATAGTAAAATAATAAAGATGAGAGGATAAGTAGACTAATTAGATGTAATTAATTATGGACCAAAAAGAAAAGATGGGCCTAAGGTCCAAGGGCTTAAGAGAGTATAAATACCCCTTAAAACCCTAATCCTTTTCATTTTCATACATCTCTACACCATAGCCTACACCATCAAAACACACACTTAACCCAATTCCAGTTTTTGAGAAAACCACCGACAAAGAGACAAAAATTCCTGGAGATCTGACCGTCAGATCGGTCTCAAATTTTAAGTGAGTGTTCTTGGTATATAAATGAAGATTTCCCCCGAATTGATTTTCGATCAGAGGTCGGTATGTCCGGTTTTAATCAGCAAAACCATAGCAACTCAAAAGTGAAGATTCTGGTGAATGTTCAGCCGTTCCGGCAACTGTACCGGTGGATTCCGGCAAAGGAAAGCTGATGAATTTGTAGATCGGGATGAGGCGGTTCCGTGGCCGCTTGAATCTCTCAAATCGGAGTTCGTTTGATATGGTTTTGAGCCTCTGGAGTGATTTCAGACAAGAAACTCAAATGAACGTTTTTGTTAAAAAGCTTACTTTTCGTGCACGGATTTGCATGAAACTTGGTAGGATGATAGATCGGGTTATGATTATTGATAAATTAATGAACATGATAGTAAACGGGTTATTTGGTTTGTTACGGGTAAAACGAGTAGCGTTCGGTTTGAGAAAAGAACGTGTAAACGAAGTCGGTTTTGCATTAAACTTAGTAGGGTACTAAATCGAACCTTATTATGTATAAAAAATGCAAACTTGATGTTAAAATGAACTTAATGAACCTACAGTTATGAACGGTTTGTTTAAAGAAAACCCTAGATCTAGTTTTGAACGTCTAAGCTTAGAGGTTCAAACTTTATGACCTTACGAGTCAAACCTTTGCCAAAAAAGGTTATGGAAACGTTCATGGGGTAATATGGAATCTTAGTAAAGTATTAAAAGTCGCGAAATACGATAAGAATGGTGATAAACGAACCAAAGAGCTTCAGCTCGTTCGGTTACACTGTTTCCGTTCGGTTACAATCTAAATCGCATACAATCTATAAGTCGATCACATTATATGTTCGATTACTATGAGAAACCGATCACTTTACACTTGGCTACATGAGTTTCGATTACAATAAGAGCTCAATTACATGGATTAAATTCGTATACAATATGATTTTCGATTACATTTCATAACTCGAATACATTCCTATGACTCGCTTACAATACCGAGTTTGATTACAATCTGGATACTCGATCACATGGTGTATTCGAATACAATGGAATACTAGATTACAATATATGTATTCGATTGCATGCCCTTATCCGATTACAATGATCAAGTTCGATAACAATGGGCTAGTTCGCTTACATTGGAACTAGTCGCATACATGGTCTAAGTTCAATTAGAATGGGCTAGTTCGCTTACATTGGAACTAGTCGCATACATGGTCTAAGCTCGATTACAATGGACTAAGATCGGATACATATGCAAATCGCATACGTCATAAGGACCCGATTATATTGTAAATTGGAATACAAGCTAAATTCTAAGTAAATGAATACAGGAAAAGAAAGGAAAGAATACATTACATCATAAAATAATCTAAGTATAAAGTAATCTATTACCATACCAATAGATTAGACCAGACTTAGCCAATTTTGGTTGAGATACAAACAGGACAAGTATTGATACGTGTAACTTATATAAGTTAGCAGAGCTCAATTAAAGAAGGGAATAACGATTAACGGAGAAAGAAACAGGATCCAGGTGAGTTTCTAGCCCCATTTCTTGTTATGTTTTCGGAGCTGTGTGCATACTCGATGTGTTTGTTAATACATTTATCCTAACTGATAAGTGTATGTCCTATGTGATTATGTGAAAGGTATGAAAGATTGCTTGTCAATACGTGAACGATCTTCGGATATTGCACGTACTGTTAAGTTATAATGTTATGTTTGATGATGATATAATATGTATGATATATGAATGAATGTGAAATGATGTATGGTTGTATGGTAACGAAGAGGGAATTGAACCCTACTATTATTCGAGGAAAGAGGGACCGAGCCCTAATAATACTCGAGGAAGGAGGGACCGAGCCCTAATAATACTCGAGGAAGGAGGGACCGAGCCCTAATAATACTCGAGGAAGGAGGGACCGAGCCTTAATAATACTCGAGGAAAGAGGTACCGAGCCCTAATAATACTCGAGGAAAGTAGGGCGTAATGCTCTTTAAAACGTATAAGTATGTATGTAAAGTAAGATAAACTATGAGAGTATGAAAAGTATGAATGTATGAAATAAAGAAAGTATGAAAGAATGAAAGTATGAAAATTTTAAGTATGAAGGTACGTGTATGTATGTATGAATGAAGCATAAGAAAGTTAAGAAATTAATATGTGTCTTCGGATATGTATAAGTATGTATGTGAAGATAATGTGTGTTGCCTGATTAACTAGAACTCACTCAGCGTAGCTGACTTTTAGTATGCACGCAGGTAGATATGTTTAATGAGTTAGCATGAGGATGGCACATGGCAAGGATTGAACGACTGGCATCTGAAGATGGAAGAAATTATGTTTTAAATATGAGGTTTTATGTTACGTTCTGAAGACATGACTTGAATGTTTTGTAATGATGGGTTGAAGTTTTATATTCCGTGAATGTTTTTAATTAACTTTGATTATTAGAACTGTGTTTATGAGTAAATCCAACGTCCAAAGTAAGGCACCGGTAACGGGACCTTACACCTAAGCCCAGTGTGATTGATTATTGCATGAATTAGTTTTGTGTAGTCGTTAATTGCATAGTTCGGTTAATACCTTGTGTGTTGATTGATTGTGATAGACGTATCATTAGGGTTTGTGTTGCATAGATCAGTAAAATCAGTAGATTAACCACCTTTGAGTTGGACCAAAACCTTAGGTGTCGGCTTATCTTACTAGTTAGTTGATCCGGTTAGTCGTTGCGAGACCACGTGCGGTTTTTCCCACTATCGACTAGGTTAAGTTTGTAAGTTGAGTTGTTTTATCCTTAGTGTTGTATTACCCCATTTCTCCTCGGTTTATAATAGCTTGAACCTTAGTGAGTCTTGTAGCTTAAATATGGACCAAGTCTTCCAGTTAGTTTTGTTAAGTTAAGTTAGTTAAGTTAAGTTAGTTAGTTTAAAATAATTAACATAAAATCAATTAAATATTAAAGTTGGACTTGGATTAGGGTTTATAATCTGAGCCCTTCTTTCGTCTCTTCGAGTTCGATATCTGGACTTTCCTTGTCTTTGTTATACGAGATCGGTGCACTTGCCGTTTGTGTGAACTAGGATTGATTGTTTGGTTTTTAAAGCTTAGTTGCGATTCGTTATTATATATATATATATATATATATCCGCACATAAACTTTCAAACTGTATAGTCCTGTACAAGATGCAAATAGGCCAACTTGAAGCATTTGTTTAACAATTATACTTTGGTTCGCCATAAATGAAGTTCAATTATCATATTTACCAGAAACAAATCGACAGAGCAAAAGTTGCTTAGAGAAAATCATATGTAGAGTTAGTAGTGTATCTTCCATTCTTTTGTACCAAAATAAGTCTCTAAAAACAATAAGACATAGGCCTTTTAATTCTTACAAGGCAAAATGAATAAATAATCACTTTATTACATATTTACAAGGATGTCATCCTGACCTTGCATGCACAACCTGTTTTAACCGACAGACTAAACTCATTATAAAACCTGAATTGGTTTAGTTGAATAAATAAAGTCAAACTGTGGTTTAAGCGTCACATTTTAGAAACTAAGGGTAAATCCGTATTTTTGAAATTGAGTTTTAGAAAGCAACAAGTAAATATACAGTTTTAATTAGTAAAACCAAAAATAAGTCATCTCTATGATTTTTGGTCTGGGGTGTTGCGTCTTTAATAACTCGTAAGCCTAAATTGTATACTCTCTTATAAATCTTTTTATAGGTGTATGGGCCAGAGACAACAATGACCGGAATATGCAAGCAAGCGGAACCTCATCATTCGTAGTAAATGTGTCAAACTATCATTTTAGTGAGCGAGTCGATATTAATGTTATAGTAAACATGTCAATTTTGCCATCTTTTGTCACACCCTCAAAATCCACTAACGGAGTTTTACCGTCAGAGGGTGTGAACTAACAGGATCGGAATCATTAGTTATAATCAAACCATAAAAACATTAAATGAAAATAAGTGCGGAAGCGTAAAAGCATAAACCAAGTGTTGTGCCACGCAGGACGACTTAAAAACCCAAGTAATAATAGTTTAAAACATGTTAGCATAACAGTAATGTTCAAAACCCTGCATGATCCTATACCGCGCGCCCGCCTCGGCTACCTGAGAATAACATACTAAAAGTGTCAACACGAGGTTGGTGAGTTCACAAGTTTATATAAAATAAAGCATTTAGCGTTTTGCGTTCAACGTTCTGCGTTCTGCGTTCAGCGTTTTGCGTTTAGCGTTTAGCGTTTACCAGATAGTGTTAAATCAATTATATATCGATAGGTAGCTAGCCTATACAACAAGTATTACTAAGTGTTCGACACCGAAGCTGACTGTTTATCATGTGCCTTGCCACCAGGTCTATCCCGACCATGGTAATGTGTTAGCCAAAATTACACCCACTCGACCTCCAGTCGAGCTTAGCGTTGGGTGGGGTTTGTCAAACCCAGTAGTACTACTCAACAGTGACTCGCTATTTTCCAATACTAAACGGTTCGATGTGTAGGACTTCAATTGTTTCGTTTGCCACTTAGCCTTTACAAGTGATATATAATTTACTAACAAAATCTAAAAGCGTTTTCGGAGTATGTTATCTCCCCCATGTGAAAAGCGTTTAAAAGTTTAAAAGGGGTAAGTGAAACTCACTGTTTGCGAAGAATTCCCAAAAACAAGTCACCCAAGTGATGCGCGTCACAGAAAACTCTCACTAGCGTTCTATAACAACAAGGAGATTTTCTAAGAGTCGAAACTATTATCGAGTCTCTAGACTCGGCACATAATACCTATGCACAAAATACGTTTCGTGTTCGTTTGTGAATCGTGTGTGACTTAACAAGCACATTTGTGATACGTTACATGCTGTGAACAGTTATCTACGTGTCAAGTATTAATAGTGTACATATCTAGCAAATATTCCCCGCAAGGGCAATTTGGTCAAAACATAACAATTATCTAGTAACAAGCACGTTTCATGTATTCTCAAAAAAATTCAGCAGCTAGTTTTATCAAAACAGAATTCTACTCGAAAGATTACTCTATTCAACAGATCATAGCATCTCAATTAATTCACCAAAAATCGTCACAAAAGCATACATGAATTAGGTTTCCAGAACATATTTTATTATATTTTTATTCCACATATATTTCTCACAATGATCAAAACATTACAGCAAACTCATAACAGTCAAATTCATACGCAACAGAATGTTATTTGAAATTCCCGTTAAATGAAAAATCTAATCAATGCAAGACCAATTGGGTTAGGTTCTTAACACAACAAGTTAACTTCCAGAAGTGGAACCAACCCATTTGGTCTTATAGATCATGAGATATAATATTTACAAAAAAACCTAACAGCAGGTCTCACAATTCAGATTTATACAATGTTTTTGTAAAATCATAAAAGTTAACTTTTACACGTCCAAAAATTGAAAATTTATATTCCTTAGAAACTAGACTCAACATAGCACCTTGTAGTGTTAATAACCTCGACCAATTTCCACATTAACATTTAGTTACAGTCAATTGAACATCAACAACACAATCTGTCCAGAAACTGTTTGCATCCAAACTCAACATATTAACCATCTATAGACCACAATCCGTTCATATGACATTCTAGACACCATAATCACTATCCATGCACATCAATTACACACTACATACATGATTAGGGTTTTACTTGAACTCAAAATCAAAAAAACAAGCGATTAACATGCAATAACATCAATTCTAGTTATCAAATCAATAATCAATACATAATTAAACATCATCTAATCAACACAAACCATATGAACACCATATATATGATTTTTGGATTTTAGGGTTTATAATTATACCTTCAAAAGCACAAAAACAAGCAAGAGGAAGGTGGAAGATGGCTAGAAACGGGTGTGGAATGCTTCAATTATGAAAAACAAGGTTGATTAAGGGTGGTATGTGTGTGTGTGTGGGCTGCCGTCGCAAGAGAGGGAGAGAGAGAGAGCTGGCCGATCGGGTTTGTGAGGGAGAGAAGGAGATTAGGGTTTTAATATTATTTAATAACAATATGTTACACTTAAGTCCCTCAACTTTCAAATGTTACTTTTCTAGCTTAATTAACTTAGTTCTTGTTTCTTGTTTAGCATCACACATAATATAATCAAGTAACACATATGTCTAACACATAATTATCACATAATTATTGTTTTGACGTTTTTCGTTTATTCACCAATGGTTAGCGTCAACTCGTTTGCGTTTCGGTGCAATTCCCGAAAGACTACACATGTAGTAGTTGTCAAGCGTTATTTAAAACCTTAGTTTAAATGTAATGAGATGTGCGTTAAAGATCCAGTGATCTTAAGTTTGAATTGACGGAGTTTGAGTTAACGGAGTTAACCTGAAATCGACGGGTGTCACATCTTTAGTTGACAAATTAAACATATCATTTCAAGTAAACATGTTAAAATTATCATTATTAGTGAATGAGTCGGCTATAATTATTATTTTTAGTGCATGGGTCAAATAATCATATTAGGAAACGCGTCAAAATTATTGTTTTCATTGAATGTGTCAAAATTACCCCTTTTCATTTGAATATGATGTCATTCAACCCATTTGTTTACTTCATGAGTCCATTTTGGTCGTGTTTTTATCTTAAATGGATATATGATTGTAAGTCCCCGTTCCCGGTGCCCTACATTGGCGTTGGATTTACTCATAAACACAGTTCTAAATATCAGAGTTAATTAAAACTTTCACGGAATAAAATAAAACTTCATTCATTCTTTACAAAACATCAAAACTTGTCTTTAAAAACATAACATAAAACATTTTATTTAAACATCATGACAAATCCTTCTGCAGATGTCAGCTTCTTCAGATCCTGCCATGTGTCTCCCTCAAGCTAGCAGCTTCAGTCTATTAACCTGCGTGCATACTAAAAGTCAGCTACGCTGAGTGAGTTCTTAGTTAAAACAAATAACATACCATACATTCACATACCTACACATATACGTATCTGAAGATACATATAACTTACTTAACCTGCTTTTCTTTCGTTCGTACATACCTAAGTATATACCTTCTTTCTTTTCTTTCATACTTTAGATTTATTCTTTCTCTATGTACTAATACATTTTAAAGAGCCTTCCGCCCTATAAACTCTCAGATATTATAAGGGTCTGGTCCCTATCCTCTCAGATATTATAAGGGTCTGGTTCCTCTCTTCCCTGTACTCATACCTTTATTTCTTTATACTATCATTCATAAAATATTATACATACCCTGCTATGTCATTCATACATACTGTATAAAATGATTACCTTTCCTGGCGATAGGGGTGAGCAAAAAACGGTTCGGAACCGTCAGAACCGAGGAACCGGAATCGAACCGGTGCTTCAGAACTGCTAATGTGTGTACCGGTTCGGTTCTCAGTTCTCAGAATTTGCATTAAACGGTTCCCGGTTCGGTTCCGGGTAAAACCGGCGGTTCTAGACTTGGAACCGAAGAACCGGAATATTCAAACCGTTTTAAATAAATTTACCAATCCCCATTTTTATGGAGTAACTTATTAACCGGCATCCATTCAATCGTTTTTTATTTAAATCTTCTTTCTTTACGTTCAAAAACTAGTAACCATGATCAAATTTGATTTAAGCTATCAAGGTAATTTCATATAAAATGATATGATCTTTCAATAATCTATCGTTGCTAATAATTTATTTAACTTAAACACATAGGTTTTAATAAAACATATAACGGATGTTCATGTTGTAAACTAAATTAGTTTTACCGTGAAAGAAGACATACAATTGTATAAACTTGTTTTGCAATTTGCAAAGTTTGCATAACTCGTTAAATAAATAGATGATCGAACCGGTTCTAGCTAGAACCGATCATCGAGAACCGGCTTTAGCGATTCTGGAACCGAACCGGTTTACTATAATAGGTTCCGGTTCCGGTTCTATTTTTCACTCATTTTTGGTTCTGGTTCCGGTTCGGTTCTCGCGAATCTGAACCGTTGCACAGCCCTACCTGGCGATACGCGCAATATCCGAAGATCGTTCACGTACCGATAAGCATTCATTCATAAACTCAATAACTATCACATAAATCATATATGGCATACAATTACCACTTAAGGTAAGTGTATTAACTAATCACATCGAGTATGCATACCGCCCCGAAAATATAACAAGGAAATGGGGCTCAAACTCACCTGTAAGCGATTCCTTTCTAAATTTACGGTTATGCCTTTCTTGAGTTGTGCACGGATAACTGTGTATTAATCATAGTATCAATTAACTACTTCTAGCTATACCATACTTCTAAGTTATTGTGACTCCTAGCTACGGGGGTACGGGGGCAGCGCCCCTAGCAGCAGGGTTCTAGGGGCGGCAACCCCTAGCAGGGTCCAAGGGGGGTTGGAAAAATTTTATTTTCATTACTTTGTCTTTACTAAAAACCTCATTAGAAAATTGAAAATTAATTATTTAATCAAATCAAATCTTCGTTTTAAACGTTACCTTTCATTATTAATTTATTGCTTATTTTTAGTCCACATATCACATAAGTCCATATCGTACATTTAAGCTGTTATCTTTAGTTTATTTTATAAAATCATATTAGCGTGTAAGTCTCCTCAGGCGTATAAGTTGTTTTAGGCGCGTAAGTCATTATGGGCATATAAGCTGACCAGTGTATAAGTCTTGCCAATGTGTAAGCACTTTCGGCGTGTAAGTCTATAAAGTATAAGCCATACATACACGACCATATACATATGCGCTACATACATATACGGATATACATAAGTGCTACATACATACAAGCCTCGTACATACATACACGTTGTTATACATACACGCCATGTACATACATACACACTGTTATACATAAACGCTACAATACATACACGCTGGTATACATATACGATGTTATACATACATGCTGCTATACATATACGCTGTTATACATACACGTTGCCATACATATATGCTGCTATACATATACGTTGCTATAAATATACGGCGTATATACTTATACGCCGTATAATCCCTGTTCAACGTTTATATACGCGTTTTTGGGGTTTTTCTTTGATTCTGGCGCCGTCAGCCGCCGTTAACCACAATGGTTGATTGGGGTTTGATCGTTTATAGTCTAGGTAGCTTCGGGATGTTCAGATCTGAGCTAAGGTGGTCCTTAAGCTCGTTTTTTGTTGATTAAACGCCCGAACAAAACTAGATCTAGATCCAAACGACTCATACGGCATCACAGGGCTGCGGTGTCGGTGTCTACTAGGTTGATACAACTGAGATAAATAATTTCTTACCTTCGATTGGTCTCGAATCAGTGAATATAGTAGAGTAGAGTGTGTTAGGTTTAAGTGTGTGTTTTTGAAGGTGTATGCTAAGATGTAGAATGGATGGAAATGGAAAGGATTGAGGTTTAAGGGGTATTTATACTTCTTAAGCCCATGGACCTTACCTTTTTTTTGGTCCATAATTAATTCTATCTAACTAGCATATTTAACCTTCCATCTTTATTATTTTTTTATTTCTCTACTAACTCAAGTGAACTTTTCCATCATTAATAATTAATATATGAAATATTATTGTTAGAAATTACGGGATGTTACAATGATTTTGCCATCTCCTTATATATGTTTAACTGGATGTTACCAATTCAAGTTGTATTTCCACCATTGATTAACATGTTTCTGAACTACCAAGTCTATATACATTACCTCAGCTAAAAATCTTCCACCAGATTATTGCATTGCATATCATATTAAAGTGAGTTTTTGTGTCTACGTTCTCTAAACACGGGGACACGAAATCCCAACATGTTTACTATTTGACAATTTTTTTTAAATCGTTTATTGAAACTAATATTTAACCTTTTTAGCAGACACAACCGTTGCTTAAAGATAAAAGGAAGTTGCTTAAAGATAAAAGGAAATTAAAGAAAATGGCGTGCCAACAATAAACTAATATTTAACCTTTTTTAGCAGGCACAGTATCTTGTATGAGGACTATATAAAGCACAACAATAACTCCAATGCATGTTAAAGAACGACGAAACATGAGACCTACAATTGCTGATGTGGTCATTGCTCTTAATTACTTGGCATCACAACAACTATTACCAAACAGGTACCTTATTTTTTAAAACGAAACGTTTTCACACGAACCAAACTGGTACCTTTTTAAAACGGCTCATTTTGACACAAACCAAACCGGGCAAAACTGAATAATCGAGCCAAACCAAGTACTTCCAAGAACATACTAAAACATATACTTATAAACAATGATTGGAAGTAAAACCTATTTCATCATCCATCTTCAAATATATATCTATTGTCCCAGAAACCATTTTATCTACCTGTTACATAAACACAAAACAAAAAATAGAATATTGCAAAACTCTAAAAAGATTTAAACTTTTTAACATTCTTGACATACCAGAAGTTATATCCTAGTGTATTTCTTAATACAACCAAACTTCTTGACTCATTCATTTTACCATCCCTACGACATTTCTTGTGGAATCTAAAAGAAGCCAAAATTTGTAACCTTGTTGTATGCACGTTGGTATTCTTCTACCTGCGCACCATAAAAATGAGCATAAAAAATAAAATGGTAGAACTCAACTTTATTTAAAGTTAGAAACTGTCATACAGATAAGTCCTGGTATCAATGAAAAAAATAAAATCGATATCGTAACATTGTTTTGCTAATTACAGGTTGCTCATACAAAACAAGTGTTTAGTTAAACACTAAACAGCAATGAAAAAATTCCCAAGATCTCTATAACATATCCTCTTTTAGGATCACCTGTACAAAAAGGAACACTATACTTAAAAAAAATACAACTTTGACCATTTTCGAAGGGTCAAAACTTAATAGCGTAAAGAGAGCCGTTGTTAGGCATAATGGAAAATAAGCGAATCAAGTTCTTTTGGTAGGTGGACTATAGTTTTGTCAAGGCATCATGGAACCGAGCTTTTAACACCCTTCCAACCTGATCAAGACGGCCATCGTATGAAATAAACATACGCTTTGTACTAAAGGACTGAAAGAACAAAAAAATGGAAAGAAAGTCAACAACCATTTGACTAAAATCGAATCGAAAACCTAACTTTCGGTTTTATAAATTTTTTAAACTGTTCGGCTTCGGTTTTTCTAGTTTTTGGTTTATGGGTTCGGTTCAGTTTGGGATACGGTTTTTTCGGTTTTTCTAATCAAGTAGAATAATGAACCTTTAGAACTCAAATATTAAAAGCTAATAAAAGATACATTTAAAATCAAAATTCAAAATCATAACTAAAAGTACTATTATTATTAGTTCTTAACCATATGTAGAAACTAAACATATTTGCTATTAACCATATGTTAAAACTAAACAAATAGTCATAGGTAGATTTTGTTTAAATGGTTAGTTAAGATATTATGGTTATTTCGCTTCGGTTCTTAACAATATACAAACCCGAACAAAAACCAATATTTCGGTTTTTGCTAAAGTTTAAAACCAAATCGGCGGTTTCTAATTCGGGTTGGTTTTTTCGGTTCGTTTTTTTTTTGTTTTGGTTCGGTTTATTCGGTTTCGTGAACACCCCTAAATAATAGTGTTGTTGACAATATCATGCCAGACGTAGTACATATTTGTGCAACCTTGGTACGGGCGTCAGGAGATATCATGCTGAACGCACCTTGCAAAGTTGAGGCACATCTTTGGTTAACCTGCATGTTCAACTTAAAGTTATTTGTCAACTGAAATCCACCCTCTTGCTCTAGGAATAAAATACAGTGAGGTAAATACTTATAAGAAATAAAAATTGTACCTCCAAGTTAGTTTCATGTGTTTAGTTTTTGCTTCGAAAAATTCGCTGAAAACTTCAAGGCACTACATATAAACATAATTTATAAATAATAAAAACACATTAGTACATGGATAACAAAAGCAAATGAAGTTGAAGTTTCCCGAAATTTGTTGAGATCAGGGAAGTATGGCACTTCAAAATTCATGGGGCTTTATATAAATTGGAGTCTCACATTAGGCCTCTTGCTCGTTGTTAATAAAACTCTCTTGTCTCACAATTAGGCTTTTTTAAATGTCTGAGAATTTATGTAAACATAAAAACCTTAATTTGAGTCAACATGTACAAAGATGGCTAAGACAACTGAACATATAAAGCTTACCATTATTAATGGTGCAACAATTCTTTCTTCCATTATGAAATTCGGACGACAGAAGGCAGTGGTGGCGGAGGAAGACCCCGCGGTTCGTTGGAACCAAAGCTCTGTTCAGGAACATCGGGGCCATGTTTGTTATATTAACCTGTAAGAAATTAAAACCATGAATCAGTTGAGATTTTGGCACGGTACCTTTCTAATAAATGTCAACAGAGAGGATTTCATGCTTCAATTATATTTCTGAAAAACACAAACGAATCTTTACAAAACACATACAATTTAAAAGAAATCAAAACTTAAGAACCAACCTTTTTTTCTGATTCGGAGCGGGTTAGATGAGAGAGAAAGAGAAAGAATGATGCGAGAATGATTGTGATTTGTGAGGGTCATTGATGAGAGAGAATGAGATTCATATTTCAAACCTGTGCTCATTTGAATTTTGAATTGGGTATGGACATATGTATCTAGTGCATTATTTTTCATATGCAACCATGGATTGTAACTTAGGCATAATATATTGTAAAACTCTTAAAATAGTATATATATATAAAGACATTTAGTAGACCACCTTGGTCTTAAATGGTTGGATCAGGCTGTAGTTAGTTATATTAGACTGAATATTAGTCCCTATTTTGATTTATTTTGGTAAAATAGATAACAAATTTTCAAACTCTAATATGTTCCAACTTTATTAAAGACTAAAGATCAATATCTCATATACATCCTCGAAATAACAGCATAGGCGTCGATTAATAAAGACAGAACACCAACCCATACTTATGTTATTTACAAAATACTTTAAAGACTAAATATCAGTTATGAAAAAGGTCACTTATATTATTTTTGTAATTAGCGCTCAAAAGAACATCATTTATGTACTAGTGTATAATAAAATTCTAGCGAATATGCGTTATATAAAAGTTATGTTTAATGATTCAAATATCAAGTATCCTATTACAGTATATTATAATAATACCACAATGATTAAGCGTTTTATAAAGTTTAAAGTTATGTTTAAAATTGATGTTTATGACTCATATATAAAGTGTCATATTACGGTGTATTACAATAACACCACAATGGTTAAATGACATGTAAAGGTTGAAATTATAAGACATAGGTCAAGTTTCATATTAAGTTACTAGTAGAGTACCCTCGTGATGCTGCGGGGGCGACATTTTACAACAACATGTTCGTTTGTGTTGCTTCAGAAATGAAATTATGATATGTTATAAAATAATACATGAGTTAGCTTTGTTATTCATATAATACTTTTACAAAACTTTATTATATAATTCTTTTTTATTTTACATTTATTACAGTTAAGTTGGTAGCATCAATGTGGTATATCTATTTCCTAAGAATTTATTAAGAAAATTTACGTTAATGCATAGATTAAGAAAATATTAAAATACACGTATTTAAGTTATGAATTGCATAATGTTTTAACTTGTACAAATAATTATTGAGTCAAAGTATATAATACTTAATAGGATTATGATGTATATGGTTTATTTGAACCAATTGTTATGCAGACACTCGTTGTTTATTGAGGGATAAGATAAATAACATCAACAAGTATTCAAAAAAAATTAAGAATATAAAAACCAAAGGCACAAAACAAATAAAAAGAAATATCTTTATATATTGATAGATCATTCTCCGCGTAACACTTCCCGAAAGACAACATTTGAGGTGTATACCCCGTCTCTTCCGAAATCTTTAGCGGGATGTACTAACACCTTTGTATTTTCGCGCGATATCCCTCTAGATAACGCCACATAAAGTTGCCCATGTGAAAATACATAATCCGGTAAATAAACACCAATGTGTGGAATTGTTTGGCCTTGAGCTTTACTTATTGTCATCGAAAAGCAAAGACGAACGGGAAACTGCTTTCTTGTAAGTTCGAATGGGAACTTGTCGTCTTCAGAGAGACTTAGAGGGATTCTTATCAAAAATACTCTCTCCCCACTATGTTGCCCGGCAGCTATTTCTGCGTCAATAGCATTACGGTGGAAACCTTTGCATATCAATCTTGTGCCATTACATAGACCACGTGAAGGATCCATATTCCGTAATAATATTATTGGACATCCAATTTTTAATCGAAGTTTATGAGGTGGCAAACCACTGACATTTAGTGCATTTAAGAACTCGATTGGATAGAAGTGGTGCTTATCGTCCTCGACTTCGTCAAAACTATAATAAACATGTTCCTCCCCTTGAAAATTGTCCAACATTTGATCGTTAATCTCATCAACACTTTCATTCCTTGTGGATAATATTGCTCTAGATGCTATATAATCTGAAGTGCAAACGTTGTTTTCGATTGATGGAAAGATTGCATTGAACAATTCCTTTATAGAATTTTCTTTGGTAGTGAATGGAATTGTCATGTCATCGGGGATGCGGATAAAGTTTCCTTCGATAGCTTCTTCAGATCCATCACCGACTCTTAAAAGAAAATCAGAAAACCACGAATCATTAAATGCTCTCATATTTATGGTCAACCGCATCTTTTTAGAAACGGACCATAGAGGAGACATTCGAAAACTTGAGTCTACAAATATGTGCTCAAGTGCCACGTTTAACAACCGGCAACACCTGTCTGAAATCACCTCCCATAACCATTATCTTTCCACCAAATGGGAGTCTAACGCCAATGATGTCTTGCAATGTGCGATCGACTGCCTCTATCGCCTGTCGTTTGGCCATCGATGCTTCATCCCATATTATTAGTTTGGCTAACCTAATTAGTTCAGCCGTCCCACTTTGATGGTTGATCTTGCACATTGAATTAGTATTAAGATTGATGGGTATTTTGAACCTGGAGTGAGTTGTTCTCCCTCCTGGCATATTATTAGCTGCAGCACCTGATGAAGCTGTTGCAAGAGCAATAATACCACGTGAACGAACTTGAGCAAGCAAGGCTTTGTACACAAATGTTTTCCCTGTTCCACCTGGACCATCTATAAAGAACAAACCCGGACGATCATTATACACGTGCATCTTGATCTCATCATACACGATTTTCTGGTCAAAATTAAGTGAATCTCTGGCAGATAAGTGTTCAGGTTCCACAACTATCATGTACTCATCTTGTACCTCACGATGCATTGCGTATTGCAAGTTAACATCTTCTGTAATCTTCGGAAGATCTGATTTATACTTGTACCTATAGATTGTAAAAAGCCCCTAATGTCAGCAAGAACCATATCTTGAACTCGATGAATATTTTCACAATGTAACCGGTAATCTTCAGACAATGAATGAAAGTGGTCATTCCATAACTTGCGGACATCTCCAGGTTTACAAAAAATCAATATTGTTGCGAATAACCCTCTAAGAGCTTTAGGAAATTGAAATAGAGAGGCTTCTATGAGACATTGTGATAAAAAATCATCGTTCTCAATTAGGCCTATCTCAAGGGCTGCTCTTCGAAATGTCGGATAATTTACACCATTAACTGTGCAAAGATCTTCAAAAGAGGTAGGCCCTTTGACATTTGACAAAAGTAGGCGTAAGTAGTACCTTTCTCCTTCAGCTGGATTAGCCGAAACAAGACGACCTCTTTGTGGCTTTAATACACGACGATTCCAACGACGTGATCCTGCATTCCATGTGAAGTGTTTTGGAAAATCTTTATACAAGTATTCCCTTGCCATTTCATCCAATCTATTTGTCTCAAAAAATGCAGTCAGCATGGTTTTCTTATCTCTTTCCCTATCAACAACTTCAGACATTATATCATCATCTCTAAACCTGACCATCTGCTTATTAGGTAGATGAACTTGCAACGTCAATACAGCGGGAACAATTTGAGAAAGGGGGGAGGAAAAAATACGCCACATAGCCTCCGGGGGAGATACGTAGCGTGCATCTTGAAATCTCTTGATCTCGTTAATAACAACCTCTTGTTCATCTGGATCGATTTGAATAACCTGTTTGTCATGTCCTTTGTAAACATATTTGAATATACACTTCACAGATTTTATACTTGAGCAAGCCTCGAGATTCATGTGGCAGTTGAACATCATCAAAAGCATTGGGTTATACGGGACAACCCATCTGTTATCAAGAAATTCTCCTCGTACGTCCACCATTATTCCATTGTTTCTTCTTTGATATAATGGATATGCATCCTCTCCTTGTGCTGTTTGGTCATTAAATTGTCTTGGATAGCGAAAACGACAGGATTTTGGGTTCCCTTGCATCCCTTGCATACAAAGGCAGTCTGGTAGTAAATTTCCACAAGGACCATGCATCATGTGCTTGACAACAAGAGCATGCATTTTAGGATGTCTTCGCACATCAGGAATTTCAGCACACACAACCTAATCATAATGGTCTGGATTATTAATTTTGTCTTGCGGGTACATGATAAGGAGGAAATGTGCATGTGGCAAACCACGTGTTTGAAACTCGATAACATAAACGTATGCCTTAACTTCTCCGAGGAGATGTTTTTCAAGAGTTGTTCCTTAAGATCCTCAAGTTTAGCACGAAAAACTCTTGAAACAAAATCTGGACGATCTTGTGCGGTTTGACCAGGTTTTAAGTTATCACATATCTCATGCCATTGAGGATTACACGTCATCCTAAGGAATAAATCGGGCTTACCGTCATCTTGTACTAAAGTCATAGCATCTAGAAACCGACGCCGCATGTCGCGAGGCCCTCCGATGAAACTTGCAGGCAACACGATCCGTTGTCCGACTCTATTCGGACGAACCTCACCAGCGTGAACACAATCCACAATACCTTGGTACAAATCAGCTCTTATCTTATCCTGGTTTCGTTCACAAAATTGTAAGCGTGACGTCTCAAGCTTTATATAAACATCTACACCAAACTGTTGTAGCAATCTACCACCAAACAGAAGTACATTTTCAGCTGACCGAATTTGGAACTTGTAACAGTAATACTCTCGCATAGCTACAGTTGTTCTACTACCTTGTCTGTTAGCATCTGAATAGATTAGAAAAGGAAATAATTAATTAATTACACGTTAGGGTACTATTTATGATATTCACTTTGAAAACAGAGTTAGATTATTGGTACCTTCTGTCTCTTCGTCGATGTTGTCGTGATCATTGAAGACTTCGCTGATTAATACACCTTGGCGTGGTATGTTAGGATGCCAACCCGACTCACCATTAGGGAAAAATAGAGGATAGGACAATGGATCATGACAACCATAGTACGGCTGAATATTTTAACTATATTCAGACCTGCCGTACACAACAATGCTTCTTTTGTATGCAGTGATATTGTCGTTCCCTTCAACCCAAATACCAGCAACCTGCATAATGTTGTATTATAAATAAATAAAAAGGTTATTATAAGTTTATTTTAATTACATAAAATAATATAATGTTATTAAAACCTCGGATGTGGTTGGTCGGTTGTACACCCTTTGGTCAAGTTCCACTGAAGCATTCAAAATGACGTTGTAGTTGTCAAGAGGTCCAAGTTCAGCAAGACGTTGAAATGTCTTGGCATATGGGTTTGTAGAAAGAACACGTGTCAAGATCTTCGTAATATCTCGATCAAGATTTGGCCATTGGAGTCTAAGATTTAACTCAGTATCGGTATCATAAAAATACAATTGTAAGTACCGAGGTGTTCCATCCCTCGAAACCAACTGGTCAACTATGTGATATATTCCTTTATGTGCACGAAACGTATATACACCGTCTCTCATATTTTCCAATGTACGATCTAGTGTCACACCCATTGAGGCGAAAGAAAAATTCGTGTATAAGCACGTATATTTTTCCTAAATATTTCTCCAATTTCATCTTGCGACGTGAAAAGTTGGTATAATTCAATGGGAATTTCTGAATTTGCTAATTTTGTTTTCCCGCTCATACAACAAAAGGTAGGGAATTCAAATTTAAATCGTTTCACTCCACAATGAGGACATGGACTCCGTTCTTTTAAGATGAGATGCTCTCTCGGAATACCATCATAAACAAAATTATATGGATCTTGTTCTATGTTCTCATCTCGGATGGATGGTTGATCATCGGTTGGAGTTTGTGTAGAAGGACCAGCATTTGATAGACGGTTTCTATTCGCTCTACGTCTACCATAATATCGTATATTGCGTTGTCTCCGTTTTTCAGCCGAACTATTTGTCACAGTATCATGTCTCATTTGAGTACCATTACTTTGTAAAGTTCCTAACAGAATCCTCTCTAGTGATGTATTACCCATTGAAGATAATAACGATTCTCTTTGACTGACATCGCCATTACAAACTTTAGATGCTTTGATATTCTCTTTACGCGAAGCATAATATTGCTTATTATACTCCTTTCGTTTTGTGGCGGAAGTAAATGCAGTTGAGGTAGACACATCATTCTGATCTTTTGGTTCTTCGTTGGTCATTGTAAATTTATGATATACCTTGCAAATTAAATAATAACATTCACACTCAATTTTGAAATTATTAAGTTGTCTTAACAACATAAACCAACATTTCTAAAAAACATGTTAATAATATATATCATACCTTTGCGTAAATATGAAAAAGCCTGTTGAGATGGGACAAAGATAAAACTAAAAACTCGAGATAACCCGCCTATAAATAATAACAAACCAAAACACAAATGTGAATACATATTAAATACATGAATATTATATATATGTGTGTGTGTGCCGAATTTCATATATATAACTATATAGCACATTTATAATTGAATAGTTTAGATAGAGAACAATATAACTGTAAAAACTATATAACTGTAACAAACAAAAAAAAGGTCATCCACATTAGAATAAGTTCAAGATTATGTGTATAGAGAATTGTAGATTGTGCAAAAATTTAGTTATATGCAATTATTTTAGTTACAATAAAATTAGTGATTTATATTAATATATATATATATATAGAGAGAAAGAGAAAACCTTTCTTTGAATAATTATTTTTTATGGGTAAATATCATGCTATACAAGTCAAATATTAATAAAAAAAATCTATATGATAATACTTTGGAAAATTATGATTAACCAAATTTAATATGATTTATTATAAAAACTTAGTAGAACCATACCAAGAGTCCAGAATGTTAGGCTTAATTTGCGATGTATTAGTTAATAAGTTTCACATGTAAATGCACATATTAAGTAACAATAGAAAATACATGTATTTAATTTTATGGAATGAAATGTCCTTTTAGTTTATACAGATGATTGTTTGAGTTACAATATATCAGTTGAAAGTGTATGGATATGTCTAATTATTTGTAACCACTAACTAACAACTTATATATACATGTGTTCTTGATAAAGGAAAAGATATGCAAATAAATCAACGTCTCTAATCTAGTTAAATGGCTTGTCTTATGGATGAAGAGTAATTAGAGTTTAACTTTTATGGCTTAGCACAACCTAAATATGCTTGTTAACGCCAATTGGATGTGTGTATTTTGTTGAAATTTGATAAGTAATAAGGTACTGTAAATCAAATCTTATTATTCATGCAAATTGGATTTTGTTGAAAGTATATCACTTAATGTTGCTCATATTTAAATTTTAACACATTACGAGTAACCTTGTTTCCAAAAAACATTTCTTTTGTTCTCATTGTTTATAGATATTGTCTTTAGATACTTTAGTGACTGTAGTTAATAAACATTACATTTACTTTGCAAAAAAAAAATATTAATTGTGAAGTATAAAATAATTTTAAATACCATATAACTTTGTATGTTGGTATGTTTCAGGTTAGTATTTGCTGATTCAATTGCAATTGAAGAATTTATCAATCAAAACTAACTCACTCATATTGTAATTATATACAATAATTCATGAAGAAAAAGGTTTGGCTGAATCAAAGGCAAATTCCGTCGTTGTCGATATTTGGTACATTTACACTTTTATTATTTCATTTTATTAAAGGAAATTCATTCATTCAGTCATTGTTTTTACATTTTTTTAGGTACTTGAACAACAAATATAAGTAAATATAATACTTGTTTATTGATTCTAACCAACTACCGGTTGTTATAGCTAAAAATGAAACAAAAAGCTTTAAATTAAGCACACAAGTAGAGAAAACCAAAAACACAATATCCAAGGTGTAGTAAACTCAATTGTGAAGTCAACAAAGAAAAATAAACAACAAAGATAATAAGGTCTTAATTAAAATAAAATGGGAAGTAAGCAAAAGAGAACAAATGATTGTTCAACATGAACACAGACTATAAGAAGAACCCAGCATCTTAATATCACGCGCCTCAGGCATATTTGGTTCGTAATCGATCGTAGTTAAATTCGTTGACCTTAAAATATTCCCTACAAGTAATAAAAAAATAAAACATATCATATTACAAATAAAAATGACACAATTAACATAGGTAATTAAAAAAATGCATAACTTACTATCTCGCAAACGAATGAGCTTGACCCGTGACACGTACACAATAGATTTATTTAACATTGCTCGAAAAGTTTTTATAATATTGATTCGTGTTGTGTCGTCTAAATATAGTTGTATTATGTGACCGCTGTGGCATATAATAATAGATTAGAAACCCAAAAAATAGTGTAAATATCAAACAAAAAACATATAATTTTTTTATACGAATAATGACTTACGTTACATCTTGAAGAAACACACTAAAACGATAAGTCCCACATGATCGCGAACCCATGATAATTTTTCCAACGACATCTACAACCAATATAAAGATTCTTTATATTATGTATATAATAAAATTAGCGTGTAATTGAAGGATGTACGTAAGGACCGTGATTTTACGTACCGGTAATTATTTTTCATATCTCCTGTCGTGCGCGAGAATTTTTATAGTAGGCACTAATGGGTACAAACGGAATCCTCGTGGAACATGGCTTGTAAATTTAATAAGTTTAGTGTGTTCGTTAAATACAATCTTAAAATCACCGGCAAGCAAGAGATGGTTTTCATGTTTTGGCCACTCTATGTATTCAAAACTCTCTATTTGGAAACGATATAGTACGAACACGTTGCCCACTATATTCATGTCACGGTAAAAGTGCATTAAAGGTGCCGGTACGAATGCGGTTATTTGATGTCTCTAAAAAATAAAATATATTTAGTATCCAAAATAGAGTTTTACTGCATGAGCTTAGATGAAAAATGATCTTACGGCTTGGTCGAGAAAAACAATCAACAATTTGTTTTCACCGATTATAACTAGAGTTAACTAAACTATTAGTTATTTCTAATGCCTTTGGATCTTGAACATTCGGTTGGCATACTCTTTTCTATTTTTATTCTTGATTAGATGCATCTTGTATGTTTAACATATTAACCTTTCCTTTCTTAGCACCAATTTCATTAGCGTTGTTTGTCTTATTCGGACATTCTGAGCTGAAGTGTCTGTTTTCTCCACAGCTAAAACATACAACTGTTTTTCTTCTGCAATCGTCTTCCGAATGACCGAGTTTCTTGCAAAAGTTGCATGTGATCAATGGAATATTTTTGGGGAAGTTTGTTGGTCTTAAACATTTCCCGTTATGTCTTTTGCCATATTTTTGGCAGATTGGTCTTGTAAATTTAAAAGACCCTTCCTCCTTTTCTTTGCCTTTCTTTGTTTCTTTTCCTCGACTTTTTCTCTCTTCCTTTGTCATTCTTATTCTCTTCTTGATTTCAGATAAGACCATTCATAAGATAACCAGCTAATTCCATGGCGAAATCAGCGGTTTGAGGCAAATGAGATCTTACAATATCTGTAATTTCCCGAGGTAAACCCCAAATGTAGCGGGTTACTTTGTTGGATTCGGTTATTACCAAATGTGGTACCAATCTACAATACTCATGAAACTTAGTATTGTATTCTCTGATATTAGTGTCTTCCACTTTGAGGTTCAAAAACATAGTTTGAATAAGATCGGTTTCATGCATGGGAGAGAACTTTCGTAACACCAGTTCTTTGAATTCTTCCCACTTTAATTGGTACATAGTTTCTCTACCCTTTGACATGATCAGGGTATTCCACCATTCCAAAGCATCACCTTTAAAGTATTGAGAGGAGTATTGAATCTTTTGAATCTCAGCACAATTGCTGATGATAACAATGGACTCGATTTCTTCAAGCCATCGTACAACTGATATGTCACCTTAATCGCTATAAAATTCTTTTGGTCCAAATTCCTTGAAGTTCTTAAAACTACTACCTTGAATTACTAGTTGTTTCTTGAGTTTACGATTGAATTTGTTCTCAGCGTTAGAGCTATGAACACTTTCTTCATGACCAGAAGGATTTCGATATGGATGACTTCTAGAAGATTTATTTGAATGCTCTATTTTATGTTTGTGTGACCCTTCTTTCATTGCATGGATGAAGGGAGTCATTGCATTATGAATCATGTCTTGGATTTTGACCAGATACTGCTTAGGAATCTCCTGTGCTAGTTTTGTTATATCCTTGTTGCTTATACACTATGTGAAAATTGACCTTCGGCCACACGAAAAAAGTGTGGCCGTAGACCTTTAGCCACACACATTTTGTTCAGGTCATATGTGGCCAAAGGTCGCGACACCGTGGGTATGATATGGCCACACACAGCTTTTAGTGGCCTTATGTGGTAATAAGTGTGGCTAATGTAACACCCCGACCAAAGGCGGATTATACATCGGGGCGCCACGTATTGTTTCATTACTCGTGACACTATTGGGTTTCAATATTTAATAAATATATTCATTCACGCACGCGCAACGTAAACACAAGATAACATAAATCAACATAAATCAATATATTATAAGGCAAAATATCCGAACAACAATAACTTGTCTTGATACATTTTAATCTAGGTCCAAAAGTAAAAACGTCCTATGTGTCCACAAGCTCCAAATGTAGCTACAGCAAACCTGAACATGTGTTAAAATAAAACGTCAAACACTTGCGTGTTGGTGAGAAATCAAGTTTAATATCATACATAGATAACAATAAATCTGCGCGCAACACGTGTATGCCTGGTGTTTAACAAGGGTGTAATCAGATTGTGATCAAGCCTAAACAGATCATAGTTCATAGTTCAATCCGTGCTCCCAAATGAGCACAAAAACAAGAAAACATCTGTGCAAGTGTAAACAAAGAAAACCGTAAACGATAGGTCTCCCGTGTTCATCCAATGGATCCATGAAAACTTCGGAATAGGCCGAACAAAGCGGTTAATGATACACACATACAAATAAACAGCCAAGTAAACGTCCTCAACACATGGGATACTGCGCGACTAAAGTTCATAAATAAGTTTAAGACTCTAAGTTTGTATGAACACATGAACATCCCAAAACATTAAAAATAAAAAGGGATTAGGTACGAGATTACTCACTTGATAAACGATGCGGTGTAAGATAAAGCAAGAATCAACTTTAAACAAGCACAAGTTAACCTATAAATAAGATTATTGTTTTAACGATTGGTTTTAAGTCTAGATTATAAGTTAGCATAATTAATAAGTAAATTATATATAATATATATTACCGGAAAAGCAGGGCAGAACAGGGAGGAAGACGGAGGCAGAGAGGGAGGCGGCAGAGATAGCAAGGAGGAGGTTAAATTAAGTGTTTGTGTGTGATGTTAAGAAAATAACATTATTATTTATAGGGAAACCCTAGGGAACACAATCCCTAGAAAAGTGGAAAAGATCTCCAAAAAGCAAAAGATTCCAAAAGCAAAAGATATCAAAAGATATGGCAGCTGCAGGGGGCAAAGGAAAAGCTGACAGGTAACAGTAAACAGGCATGGGAGGGCCAGATAAAGGTACTGGTCAAGCATGGAAAAAGCAGATCTCAAAAGATAATGTCAGTCACTTTTTCTGCCAACCAATGGGGTTGGTGCGCATGCTGCGCCGAAAGTAACTTTTCAGACATAAGGCAGGTTAGGTCAACAGCACAGAAGATAAGACATCACAAAAGTAAACGGCTAGATTAAACAGAAGAAAAGACTCAAGACATAGCGCGAGGAAGCATCGCGCGCTCGCGCGAGGGCGAAGGCAGACAGAGAACAGTTCACAGCGCGCCGCGGGAAGAACTACCATTCTTAGCGCGCTGCGAGAAGAACTACAATTCTTAGCGCGTCGCGGGAAGAACTACCATTCTTAGCGCGCTGCGAGAAGAACTACAATTCTTAGCGCGTCGCGGGAAGAACTACAATTCTTAGCGCGCTGCGAGAAGAACTACAATTCTTAGCGCGTCGCGGGAAGAACTACCGTTCTTAGCGCGCTGCGAGAACAGTTCGCCTCGCGTATCGCAGGAACAACTGGTCTTCGCGCAGGCTTCCTTGTAAGGAGTCTGGCGCGTGGAGCTGCGCAGACAACCTTAGGCGGGAAGAAACAAAGGACACAAAAATAAGAGAAGGGGTTCAAGGCTTAAGGGCGGGACGGCGACAAGAGAGAAAAGAAGGCGGAAAGAGAGAAGAAGAGGGACGGGACGGCGGGAAGGAAAAGAGAGAAGAAAAAGGAAGGAAAATATATTATTATTAAAAATAAAGTATAAGTATAAATAAATATTAAATCATAAAAGAAAGAGATCGGATCGGAGAAACGGGTACCTGGGTCGGGTCGGATCGGGTCAGATGTCACAGCTAAAGGTTACAGGCATTAGTTTCTGGCCATCAAGAAGCATCTCCAATAAGTATGGCTAAACGGTAGAAAATTGCCACATGATTATTTCCTATGAGTGACCATTGCACGTATATAGCCACATGAATTATTATTTCAGCCACATGAGTTTTACAATAATGTGGCCAATAGGGCTATGTTAAGCTTTCATTGTGACCTATACCGTGTGGATATAGCAAAGAAATGGCCACTTAAATTTAATAATAGAGTGGCTAATTATATGATATAGACACTGGATATTACATTAAAAGTGGCTAAAAATGTGAACTTGCCACTCAAACACTCTTTTGTAGTTTGTGGTGTGGCCATTGTCTTACCGTTTCTCACACATAATGTTTTTTCTAATTTAAAGTGTGGCTATTGTCAAACTTTTCGTCACACATAGTGATGTATTGTGTTGCCAATCATATCATATAGACACTGGAGGTTATTGTCTATGTGGTTAAAAATGTGAACTTGCCACTCAAACACTCTTTTGTAGTTTGTGGTGTGGCCATTGTCTTACCGTTTGTCACACATAATGTTTTTCCTAATTTAAAGTGTGGCTATTGTCAAACTTTTCGTCACACATAGTGATGTATTGTGTGACCAATCATTTCATATAGACACTGGAGGTTATTGTTAATGTGGCTAAAAATGTGAACTTGCCACTCAAACACTCTTTTGTAGTTTGTGGTGTGGCCATTGTCTTACCGTTTGTCACACATAATGCTTTTGTAATATAAAATGTGGCTATTATCATACTTTTGGTCACACATAGATAAATGTGGCTATTTCATAAGTTTAACAAACCCAATAACATAAATTCAAAACAATTTTTACATTAACAAACCTTGACTAATAAGTTATGAATTCAAAATATCTGAAACTAATACTAATTACTACCGACCTCAAACTTTCTCATAAACTCATCAAATTGTTTTTGTCTCCTTTCTTCATTTTCCTTAAGTTCTTTTTCCATTTATTCCATTTGTTTCACTCGTTCTTCCAACTCGTTTCGTGACTTCCTTTCATCTTTTTCTACTTCGGCTCTAACTTTTTGAACCTAAAATTGTTAAAATATTAGCCTCATAACTAGTAAAGGGTTAATGTGAGGCGAAACCTCAAAGCACGACGACTATCACGCACAGTCACATTAGACATAATGTATACACAAACAAAAACTTTAATCGACAACTCGTTGGTGATAATAATCATTGTCAACTGTACTAAAAAGTCCTAACATGTATTCACACATCGTGTCATGTCAAATCAACCAAACATTCATCATACAACTTAACTTGTGATCACTTAGTTCACGAGACAGATTATAGCATGTACAAACTGATTTTATTCACTAAGAAAAGATTAAGTATAAATTCTACAAAATTTACCACAATTGAATATATGAATTAGGTTTCTCAAAAAAAAATTATTATGTTTTTCTCATACATACAAAACTCACAATAATTCAACCATTACAGATATGTACTAATAGTTCAGCAGATTGCACAACAAACACTTATTTAATGGTTCTATCAACTCATTAATCTAAATTGTGCAAGACCAATCGGGTTGTCTTCAAAACTCATAATACTAACTTTCAGAACTAGAAACAGCCCTTTTGGTTTTGTCATTAGGGAGTTATGGTGTCGGAAATACAGGCTAAAATATAACTCCCTGTATCAGCTTTGACTAGTGTTTTTGTAAAATCATAAAAACTATTCAAAATGTGTCCAAAAATTATAAACTTTACCTTTCTGGAAACTAGACTCATAGTGCTATAACCCAGAATCAAAAATCGTTTAGTAATCATCATTTAACATCATGTTACATACCAATAAATAAACGAAAACGAATCTGTCAGCAAACTGTTGTCATCAAACAAGTGAAATACATACCTTTTTAGCGATAAAAGAAGATGTACTAAGCTTCAATTACAAGAAATAACACTTAAACTTGAAAATCCCCAAACTTGGTTCTTAGGGTTCTTCACACTCAACACGAATCTGGCAAAAATCGAGATAGAATTGATGAAAACCGACACCACACGTGAATTCCTCTCGCAAAAATAGTTAGATTAGAGCCCAGAATCAAAGGATTTGGTTAAGACTTGAGTGAGTTAGAGAATTAATGATTGAGGATTATGGTGGGTGTGAAGAGATGAAGAAGAAGTATAATAATAGGGAATGAAGAGAAAGAAAAAAATATAGGTTAAATATGTGGTCAAATTAAATTTAAGAATGAGAGGGTAATTCAAAATTTTTTGAAGAAAAGAGGGGGTTGAATTTAATTTGAAATTTTGAGGGAAGTGAAATTAACATGAACTAAATATGAATTTAACTTATTTTTAATAATTAAAATAAAGAGTTGTTGGTGCAAATATATATATATATATATATATATATATATATATATATATATATAACAACTAATTAAAACTTAAATAATATAAGAAATTGTATAATAAATATAAAAACATATAAAATTAATACAAGTGGTATTTATAGTTGCTCTAAAAGAGCTGTGTAAAAGTGTAGTAATCAGTGTTAACGCCCAATAAACCATACTTTCATTAGTGGGTCATACTAGTTCTTGATCGGTGTTAGTGTCCCATTATAGCATCTATCATGTCACAGTTGCTCTATAAGAGTTGTATAGAAGTGGCGTTAGTCATGGTTAGGTGTTAACGCTTGAAACACACCATACTTTCGTCAATAGGCCTTATTTGGCCTTGATTTGGGTCAATGGCCCAACATGTTATACATTCATCAATGGGCCTTGATTGGTATTAGTGGTCATTATAGCATCCATCATGTCCCCGTTGCTACAAGAGGGTTGTATATGAGTGTAGTGAGCCATAGGCATGTGTCAACGCCCGATAACATCTCATACTTTTATTAATGGGCCATATTAGGCCTTGATTGTTGTTAAAGGCCAATATCGTCTCTTTCATGTCATAGTTACGTTAACAGGTTGTATAGGAGTGTGGTGAGTCATAGTTGGCCGTCATACTTTGCATTAATGGGCCGTCTTGGGCTTTGATTGTTGTTAGTGACCCATTGTAGTCTCTATCATGTCATAGTTGCTCTAAAAGGCTTGAATATGAGTTTAGTGACTCATAGTTTGGTTACGCCCAATAATATGTCATACTTTCATCAATGGGCCTTATTGGACCTTGATTGTTGTTAATGGCCAGTATGGTCTCTATCATGTCATAGTTACGTTAACAGGTTGTATAGGAGTGTAGTGAGTCATAGTTGGTCTCATCAAATGGCGTTGATTGGCATTAGTGGCCCATTATATCACCTATCATGTCATAGTCGCTACAAGGAGGTTGTATATGAGTGTAGTGAGCCATAGTCATGTGTCAACGCCCTATAACATGTTATACTTTTGTTAATGGAACATATTGGGCCTTGATTGTTGTTAATGGCCCAATATATCTATATCATGTCATAGTTAATTTAACAGGTTGTATAGGAGTGTAGTGACTCATAGTTGGTGTTAACGCCCAGTAGTATGTCATACTTTTCATTAATGGGCCGTCTTGGGACTTGATTGTTGTTAGTGACCCATTGTAGTCTCTATCATATCATAGTTGCTCTAAAAGGGTTGAATATGAGTTTAGTGAGTGATAGTTTGGTTAACGCCCAACAATATGCCATACTTTCATCAATGGGCCTTATTGGAACTTAACTGGTGTTTGTGGCCCATTATAGCCTTTATCACATCATAGTTGCTCTAAGAAGGTTGTATAGGAATGTCATTAGTCATAGTTAGATGTTAATGGCCTATAACATGTGATACTTTCATCAATAGGTCTTATTGGGCCTTGTTGGTGTTAGTGGCCTATTATAGCCTTTTTCATGTCATAGTCGCTCTATGGGCAATATTAGAGCTTGAAATCTCTTAGTGGCCTATTATGGCATGTGATATGTAACATTAGATATTTAAGGGTTATATCGTGTTATAGGGAGTCATATTAGACAATAATAGATAAAAACAAGTCATACATGTCCTAATGGGCCATATTGGGCCTTGAAATCTCTAATGGCCCATTATGCATATAATCTATAACTATATATAATGAGGCAAAGATGGGTAAATTAAGACGGTGGAATTTAAGGGATTCACAAATTTTCAAGCACATTGTACAACACAAAATGAGGACAAAGTTGTCATTCTAACATTAATCTCACGTGTCTTTGATTTTTTTTCAAAATAGTTACAACATTGCCTCTTTAACTTTAATAAAATTTTGCAAATTTAAACAATAGTTATAACTTTAGTCCTTTATCTTTTAACTATCTATTCTTCATAATTTCATTTTTAACCCAAATACCCCAACAATTTTTTAACAGTTATAAATTTTTCATACGTTAATATTATTTTTTAAAAATTGCACCATAAAAACGAGCATTTAATTCTCTTTAATTTGAGTATGATATTCTCATAGTTTCTTTCCAGTTAAAAAAATAAAATTTTACATAAAGTTGTTTGCCGTCCGGTTTTGATGGTCTTAAATTAAACCATGAGCCAAGCCATATTAACGATTTTTTGTCACCGAAAATTGAAACTAAACCGTTGAAAATTACCCAACAAAATTAAACCATTAACAATGGTTAGGTTCCGTTTCGTTTGTACTTTGATATTAAAATGAGTTTAAAATAAGAACTATGAATCTACCTATATCAATAAATGGTTTCACGGTTACAAACGAAACGGTGAGCACCCATAAATCTATAATGTGATTACCAATATCCGCATTTCTCGCTGCATCGCGCGGGCACCAATATAGTTTTAAATTGTGTCTTAAGAGGTACAACTCGCCTAACCCGTCGATATACATTAAACATAGGGGTGGCAAATGGGCTGGGTTGGGTCGAAACGGGTTATGGGTCGGAACGGGTTAGGGTCGAAACGTGTCAGGGTTGGAACGGGTCAACTAAAAAAAAGGTTGTTATGGTTCGGTTCGGAACGGGTCAAGGTCAAAAGGTTCGGGTCATAACGGGTCCGGGTCAAAATGGGTTTTGGGTCTTTTTTTTTAACAAGGACAACGGAGGAAATGTTTTAGTTTAATCATTAAATTTAATGTTCCTGTCCAGTTCGTTTCACCACTTAACAACTCATTTTCACAGCAAACAACATGCTAAACAGCTCGTTTCAGCGATATTTTAGTTCGTTTCAGCACTTAACAGCTCGTTTTAACAGCAAACAGCATGTTAAACAGCTCGTTTCAGCAAGTTTTCAGTTCGTTTCAGCACGTAACAGCTCATTTTTACAGTAAACATCATGTTAAACAGCTCGTTTCAGTGATTTTTCAGTCCGTTTCAGCACTTAACAACTCGTTTAAGCACTTAACAGCTCGTTTCAGTGATTTTTCAGTCCGTTTCAGCACTTAACAGCTCGTTTTAACAGCAAACAACATGTTAAATAGCTCGTTTAAGCAAGTTTTCAGTTCGTTTCAGAACATAACAGCTCATTTTTACAGCAAACATCATGTTAAACAGCTCATTTCAGCGATTTTTCAGTCCGTTTCAGCACTTAACATCTCGTTTCAGCACTTAACATATCGTTTCAACGCGTTTTGACCAGTTTTGCAGCAATTCCGTACTAAAAAATCAGCAGTTCAGCTCGTTTTTGCCAGTTTCAGTAGGTTACATAACCAATACTTCAAAACATTTTGTGTTTTCAATCCAGAAAACAAGTATAGGCAAATGTTTAGTGTTTTCAAAACCAGTATGCATGTATGTCCGTGTTTTTAATCCAAAGCCTGCTGTCGCGTGTAACAGAGTTTTCCTAAAACCAAATGAATGCATTTGACTAGCTAACTGTTACCTAGTACAAGTGTTTTAAGTTATGAGAGTATGTTCAACAACACATGACTCTAAGACCCACGTATGAACTCACACACAAACACAAACTTGACCCGACGAATCGTTGGTGACAATAAGTAATTTCAACAGTACCGAAAGTCCTAACATGTATCCACACATCATATCTTGGCAAAGCAACCAAATATTCATCATCCAACTTAACTTATGATCATTCAGTTCACGAGACAGATTCTGGCATGTACAAACTGATTTTATTCACAAAGAAAATATTAAGGATAAATTCTACAAAATTTACCACAGTATGACATATGAATCAGGTTTCTCAAACAATTTTTATTATATTTTTCTCAAGCATAGAAAACTCAAAATAATTCAACCATTACAGATAGGTACTAACAGTTCAGCAGATTGCGCATCAAAAACTATTTCATGGTTCTATCAACACATTAAACCAAATTGTGTAAAACCAATTGGGTTATCTTTTAAACTCATAATAATAAGTTCCAGAAGTAGAACCAACTTTTTGGGTTTATCATTAGGGAGTTATGGTGTCCGAAAAATGGACCAGAATATAACTCCCCATATCAGCTTTGACATATTTTTTGTAAAATCATAAAAAGGTATTCAAAACTCATCCAAAAATTACAAAATTTACCTTTCTGGAAACTAGACTAAGAATACTATATCCGAAAATCAAGAATCGATTAATAATAATTGTTTAACATCGAGTTATAGACCAATCAATAAACGAGAACGAATCTGTCAGCCAACTGTTCTCAACAAAACTCAAACCCTAACATGTTTATCACATCTCTGGGGTTCTAGTTAATCATGTTTAAAACCCCCGTTAGATTTGATCGCATGATGGTTGATGAAGTTTGGAGAAAGAAGCAAAGTGATGAAGAAGAGTATTGAGCTTCAATCGATGTTTATGAATTAGGTTTGTAATTGGGAGGATGTGAAGATGATGGCCACATGAAGCATAAAGTGTGGCCATTAACTAATTATAGTCACATTTGTTGTTTTGCTGACACTATTAGCTTTTAGCCACACATCAAATATTATAAGTGGCTAACAAACAATGTTATATGGTCACATAAACCTTTAAGTGTGACCATATTTATTAATTTTTAGCCACATATGAAAGAATTAAAGTGTAACCATTAACTACTAATAATCATACGCTTTGTTTTAATGTCACCGTTAACTTTTAGCTACACATAAAACTTATAAGTGGCTAAAAAACAATACTCTATGGTCACATATACCCGTAAGTGTGGCCATATATATTAGCTTTAGCCACAACATTAACAAATTACTGTAAGCATAGATAATATTTGGCCACAGTTTATTAAGTGTGGCTAATAAATATCACATTTTTTGTGAAAATGTGGCTAACATCTGCGTTTTTTGTCACACAATATGAATAAGAGTGGCAAAAGGTTCCAGCATGTGTGTTTTTTGTCACACGAATCTAATATATGTGGCTAAAGGTTCTAACATGTGTGTTTTTAGTTCTAACAGGTGCGTTTTTAGTCACACGAATAACAAATGTGTGATGAAAGCGACCTTTAGCCACACATTTAGACCGAGGTGTGGCAAACCGCCCAGAGCATGTGTGTGGCCAAAAGCCAATATTCACGTAGTGCTATGAGTTGAAGCTACATCATTATTCCCTTGATTGTTTTGGTTCATGTAACATTCGTGACAAAACGAGGTATACTTTATCCACTACGTAGCGAGTAAACGATAAATCGGTTCATTCGTAGTGCATAAAGGAGTAACCGAACGATACTGATTATGACCCGTATATATATTGAGGGGTCATATACGAGTTATATATATATATATATATATATATATATATATATTATAGAGGCTAACATATTGATATTTAGGCCCCAGTACGTTTAAAACCATATAAACGAAAAAGGTTTCGTTTATTGTTACGCTATAAGTTTAAACGCAATCGTTAACATCAAAACGAGCATTGTAGCATCCGTTAAGCCGAAAAAGATTTGTAAAACACTTGTATGACATGTTCTAAGCAATCCGTGAAAATATTTTGGAATTTTACAACGAGTCAGTACGTTTTTCTTATTTTACAAAAATAAGCTGAAAAACACTCGTTTTCGCGCTATTTCTCACACCCGAATTAATTTTCTTGCAAAAACCGGACCCGAATTAAATTTTGGACCGACGATTACGCGTGGAACAAAAAACAAGGCACCAATGGGCCAAAAAGAGGCCCATTGGGCCCCTCCCTTCTTCCGGACGCAAAAAGGGGAAACACCCCATTCTTTCCTGTTGGTTGTAAATGATATATAAATAGAGATATTTTGCACCAACACCAACTAAACCAATTTTCTGCTGATCCTTTTCATCTTCAAGCCAAAATCCTCAAGGTAAACATCCAAACTCTTGTGATTTCAAGCTTGGTTAATATAGTTTACACATAAAAAATTAAGTCTTGATTAGTTTTAAACATGTTTAACCATTAAAAAACCATAAAAATTAAGTAAAATTATGTTTTGATGTTAAACATGTCTACAAAGCAGAATCATATAGATTTTTGGTCAAAAACGCGGATTAGAACATGAATACGACGTTTTTACGGTTTGAAAGTTCGATTTGAAACCAAAAATGAAACCCTAGTTAACAAGGCTATTAAATGGATTATTTATGCTTGGTTTGATGTTATATGATATGTAGATACATTGAGTTTGCAACCCAGGACCCGTAAAGTCGTTTAAACTATCGAAAATCACCAAAAACGGACAAGGTAATACCGTATTTCTCGTTTAGGGGCTGTTTGTGCTTCGATTGTGACGTGATTTGTTTTAGGTTATGAAACTTTGCAGGGGCATCAGGGATCACATAAGTGAGTCCCTGTTAAATTTGGTAATTTTTCGATAAACAGAGAATATTTGGCGAATTATTACCGTTTATTCGGGAAAAATAAGTAAACTTCATGAAAAAAATATTAAATTTGGTTTGGAACCCAGAAATGTTATGTTAAGAACACTGGAAAAATTTTCGAACATTTGGAGATGTCTATGTATATTTTGTGCAATTGTGTTTTAATCGACTTTTAACAGCCGAAAAACACGCAAAAAGCATTTTGGCCAAAGAGTTAGATGCTGTAGATTTTTCAGGGGCTAAGTGATGATATTTACACCACTTGGAAAAATTATCGGATTTTTTGGATGTCGTTTGATATAAACGAGCTATTTATTACTTAATTATAACACATTTAATGATTTTTTATAAATAGATTATTAATCTTAAAATTTCGGAAAATATTTTTATAAAATTCTTCATATTTTATTTTATTTTCACAAAAATTTCCATAATTTATATATAAGTGCATAATTAGTTATGATTAATCCAAGATTTAAAGTATATTTGTTTTAACGAAACCGGTAGTTTTATGTTTAACGGACTGACTAGTATGTCAAAATGTCAAAAGTGGTCAAATATCATAGTTTCGAATAAATTTGTTAAAAATCAACTTTTTACGAGAATTCCGGACAAATTGGGTGGATTGTACGCGTTTTGTATAATCAAACCCGTGTGAAAACGGAAACGAACCCTACGATCAATCCAGATACCGAAACCTTAAAATTTGTTGGTACATGATGTCAGTAGTTCGATGTCTAGTGTCTATAATCGAGTTAGTTGGATTTGTGTTTTGGATGTAAGCGAAGTTCTCACAAGTTCGCTGATATAGGCGAACTTGTGGAACAAGCGAAGTTAGGAACAACTTCGTCTAAACATGTTAGGCGAAGTTGTCGACTGTTAAATAGTCTAGGTTACGGCTGTGTTTAACAGAAGGAGAGGTAACGAGTTATTCAGTTTTGGGTAATCGGTGATCAGTGAATCACGTGTTTCCAGTTGCAATAGAACGTGTCTTTGTTTATTGTAACGTGTGTTTGATCGTGTTAACGTGTATCGTCTTCTACGCTCGTAACGTCTTACGTAGGGATTCCGCACATACGTAGAACGAGATATTCCGTGTAGATCCGGCTGGGAACCTACAAAATTCTTTTATAAATTAAATCATTTTATCAATCAATATGTTTACTTAAGTTTATGTGATCTTACCGAATCCTGAAACGCGTAAACGATCAACTTGGCTAGGCTCGGAAAATGGTGAAACGGAGCCAAATCTGGTTTTGAGCATTTCATAGTGTACAACGTCACAATCTAGGACTATGGTCATGTTCTGGGCTTAGAAGCTATACCCAGACTAGTTATACAGCCCGATTTGGCTTAAACGGTATACTAGTATTAACAGTACGATATCGGTTATAGGAGTCAAGCTATAATCGAGGAACATTACTTACTGATACATATTACCAGCTTGAACTACGATAAGGTGAGTTTCACGACCCCACTTTTTAAACTGTTTTACGAAATTTTGGGGCGGAAAGCGTGTTTACATATACGTTTATACTTGAAAACTTGTGATGATGTAAATTATCTAAGTACTAACACTTGAAAGTCCCCACAAACACAAGTGATTAACTTCGTGCCGGTGACGTGTGGATAGTACTATCGGTTTGACAAACCCAACTGACTGGGCCGGAGGGGTATGCCGGAACATGTTAACCCAGTTGCACATTGTCATTTAAACTTGTTATATTCTGCTATGTGGTGTTAGACATAGTACATACTTGGGGTAAAGTGGCTATTAGCTCAACGGTAGTGCATGGGAAAGGGTGGCCATGTGTTTTAGCTCGTTTCGGTTTCACTTGTGGCTTAGTATAAAAACATCATACACATACATACTTACATACTTACTTACTGTGAACTTTACGAACTCATATACTGATTTTTTTCGTACTCGTGAAACTTGAAACTCACCAACTAGACGTAGTTAACCCTTTTTAACATGCTTTTCAGGTAAACCGAAGTTGGAATGAATTTCTTACTTGCTTGGTGACAGATGTAAAGTTGAATAGCTGTGAATAGACGCAAATACATATTAATGAATAAGAAGCCCATGAACCGGTTATGTGATTTTCATCTAGTTTGTAAACTTAGTACCTACCAATGTAATATGATGTAAATTAGTTTGTTGAATTTCTTTATAAACAATGTGGTTGATACCAGTATTATCTGTTACATCCCCGTATTACGCTTCCGCAACTACCTAGTTGGGGTGTGACAGTTCGACATTCTGTAGATAGAATAGTTTTTAGTATGAACGAAATTCTTTATTTATATACTAATGATTGAATGTGTGACATTGAATAATTGATATAAGTATAACAGATTGATTTTCTTATGAAATGTTTAATTAAGCTTGTTGCTTTTCGAGAGGATTCTTTCTAATCTTTTGTGCGTCTTGTAATGACGCAATCTAATTATTTATTCTTTATTTGAGAATTTGATGTTTGAGATAATCGTATGAAACAATAATTATTATATATTATTTTACAATTATTTTAACGATGATAGTCGATGGGGTTCTTGAGAGGCATCAATGCTTTCTTGTTGTGTATTCTTGAAGAGCTTAGTACAAACCTTGTGTACAAATTAACCACGAGAATTTCTATACTTCTCTTTCTAGGGCTGTTCTTTTAAATCTTTGCTTATTTCATCATCTTTTTAAACTTTGTCCACCAGAACCTTTCCTTTATTTCTAGCTATTACTCTCTTACTTCCAGATGTACTTGGAAAAATTATCTTGAGAGTTTGTGCAATATTTTCTTGACATGATTCTTTAAAAGATACATTACTAATTTCGGGGAAATTTAAATATATCTCTTATTTATGTTGTTACAAGATTGCATGACATTTATTACAATTTCATTGTTTACAACTACTAAAATTCTTATTTCTTCCATCGAACAATCAATTTCTTGATCTTGTTGTTCTTCTTGGTGCTTTCTCCTTTTCCTTTTCTTTTCGCCTTTCCTCAGCATTCATTTCTTCCTTGAGCATTGCTTCAGCTAGTTTGGTGGCATTGACTTCATAATGAGTTGAATCATCTTCAATGTCATACATTTCCATGTTTTGACGTTCATCTTTAGTGTGGGTAAAGTATAGATCTTGCATTGTTGAATAATATTCCTGTCCTTGAGGATTTTCTTTTCGATAAGTCATTACTTCCTTTCCTTTCGACACCATTGGTTTCTTGTATGTACTTGATACGTCTCCATACGTGTTCTGGTTAGGAATAATCTTGGCTAGCGGGATGCTAGAATCAAACGAATATGAATCTTCCTCCATTGCCATTTGGTATGAACTTTCATCACTAGATATAAGAATTGGAAGAAAAGATGTTCCCATATAGCCCTTCCCTCTATCGGATCAAAGCTGAACGAATTCTTGGCTAGATTGTCGTTCGGACATCTGTACGAGGTTATATTAAAGAAAGGAGTGCATTTTTTTTCTTATCCGTACTTGTTATATCTTATTCGTATTTAATTTTTAATCATTCATCGATTATTTTAATATCCTTAATTGAATACTAATGATTATCATTAAACTTATTTCTGATCGAAGTGTTGGGTTTTAGCAAGATTATCAAAGTCCAAAATAACCATTTATTAAGGAAAACGTAGGGGAAATAAAGTCTTAAATCTTGTTAACCACTACACATAAACCCGTTTATGTTAAACCCAATCCAGGATCCATATACGATTATGCATTCTATCAAAACACAACCATAGAGTGTTAACATACATACCTTCAAGTCTACGGATTTGAAGGAGATGAATGATTGAATGACGAGCTTCCAATGGAGGAAACCTCAAGCTTGTATACCCGAACAAGCTCCAACAAACACCTTGGTTGCTAGGGTCCTAACACTTGATGCAAGAACAAACCCTTTTGTTCTATTTATTCTTCATGTTCTCGGCTCCTAATGGAGAGAAAGAGAGAAGAGATGTGTGTGTGAGAGAGGGTGTAAAATGTTGATGCAACCAAGAAGAATTATGATTTACCAATTACACACCTTGCATGTATTGGAAGAAACAAAAGGAGGATTGAGAGGAGGGAAGGTTTTTCCCACCCAAATTTCAAATCCACTTTTGTTACTTACCATTCATTTACTTATAATGTTTATATTATAAAACATAACATAAGTAACATGCAATATGTTATTTAACAAATTTAAATAATATCTCTCAAAATATAAATTATCCATATAATTTATTTAACACACAAATGCAAATATTTAGAAAACCATTTTCCAAATATTATAAGTGTTGATATTTATTAACTAGATCATATATAATAATAAATATCGTAGCATTTGTCTAGCTTGTTATTGGGTTTGACCCGACTTGGATCAATACGTACTAGCCACATCAACTCTAATATGTGTCTTGGGAAGATCGACTCCAACAATCTCCCACTTGCACAAGATACGTAGAAGATTGATGCAAATAGCAAATACCGCCTAACAATGGTTTGAATCCCTAATACGCATGACAAAGTGCCATTCAATAACATCATCCCCTTCATGTCCCTTACATGAATATGATTTAGGTGAAACTATCATTTATCCTTTTGCCACAAATGTCATGTTAAATCCAGAGACACAGAGTGATCATTCTCTGTTGATTTATCTAATCAGGCCTTAGAAATTTAACTCTCAACGAATAAGAGGGACAAATCCCCTATTGACCACATACATCTCTCACTATCACCTTGTACTATACTTGAGCTTAGCCTTATGTACTGACATATTTCAGAGCAGCGAAGAACTAAGTCAAAGTATAATAGTCGGTGAATATCAAGACCCAGTATGTATCTCAGGTCGGAGGATACTATGATGTTCACTTTTACTCAAATTTACTTATGATCAAAATCACAAGGATTCCATGCAGTAAAATTGAGGGCGGGTCATGTCCAATTTTTATACGATAAATATCTATGAACCTTGGCAGCAAACCCTTTGCTATATTCATACTGAATATCTACCAATCCAAGTTCATAATAGTCTTACTTTCATATTTGTTCCCACAAGTATGATCGACTATGGACTTTTAGAATAATCTAATTATTCACGGATTTAAACATGCTAAAATGGAACATAACTCAAGAACACGACCATAACCAAAACCATATGATTGAGTTAAAATAAAATTGTTCCAATATCCAAATACAAAATTTGATCTAATCCAATCACTAGAATATCGAAGCCCTAAGGCACAAGTATGATCCTCATGCTACGGCCTTTCAAGGAGCTTCGTGAGTGGATCTGCAATGTTTTGATCAGTGTGAACTTTGCGAATACATATCTTTCCTTTTTCAACTTCATCCCTTATGTAGTTGAATCTCCGCTCAATGTGCCTAGTCTTTTGATGTGCACGAGGTTCCTTGATTTGAGCAATCGCACCCTCGTTATCAAAAAAGATTTTTAGAGGCTCTTGAATGGTACGGACTACCCCTAGATCGGCAATGAACTTTCTAATCCACGTAGCTTCTTGATCTGCCAAGGAGGCGGCGATGTATTCTGATTCAGTGGTGGAAAAGGCTACCACGTCTTTTTTTGCACTCTTCCAAGAGACAACACCACCATTTAGAATGAAGACATATCCCGATTGTGATCGAGAATCATCTCGATCAGTTTGGAAACTCGCATCAGTGTAACCCTTTACAACGACTTCCTCCTCACCAGAGCCATATATCAAAAACATATCCTTAGTCCTCCTAAGGTATTTCAATATGCTCTTAGCCGCCATCCAATGGCTGGTTCCCGGATTTTGTTGGTATCTACTTGTCATGCTCAAAGCGCATGACACATCCGGTCTGGTGCAAATCATGGCATACATGATGGATCCTATAGCAGATGCATATGGGATTCCATTCATTTTGTCTTACTCATCCTTTGAGCTTGGACATTGAGAAGCACTCAATATTGTTCCTCTTTGAATCGGTACCAAACCTTTCTTAGAGTTTCCATCTTGAACCTTTTCAAGATTTTGTCAATGTATGCACTTTGATTCAAACCTATCAGCCATCTTGATTTATCCCTATAGATCCTTATTCCCAGAATATTGGCGGCTTCACCAAGATCCTTGATGGAAAAGCAACTTCCAAGGCAGGCTTTTACACCTTCCAAGGTTGGAATGTCATTTCCGAACAGTAATATGTCATCGACGTATAATACCAGAAAGGTAATGATGCTCCCACTAGCCTTTTTATACACACAAGCTTCTTCAACGTTTTTGATGAATCCAAATTTCTTTTCTTAATCATCAAAACGGTGATTCCAACTTCTAGATGCTTGTTTCAGTCCATAGATTGATTTCTTCAACTTGCATACTTTATTAGGATGTTGTGGATCGACAAAACCTTCAGGCTGAACCATATAGACATCTTCATTAAGATGCCCATTTAGAAAAGCAGTTTTGACATCCATTTGCCATATCTCATAGTCGTAGTATGCAGCTATGGCAAACAATATCCTTATAGACTTTAGCATCGCCACGGACGAGAAAGTTTCATCATAATCAACCCATTGAGTTTGAGTGAAACCCTTTGCTACAAGTATAGCTTTATAAGTTTCCATGTTTCCATGCATGTCAGTTTTCTTCTTGAAAACCCACTTACTTCCAACCAATTTGGAATTAGGAGGTGGAGAAACCAAGTCCCATACTTGGTTGTCATGCATGGATTGCATCTCAACGTTCATGGATTCCAGCCATTTATCACAATCAGATTGTGATATTGCATCTCGGTATGTGGTGGGTTCATCAGAATCTACCACATAGCATCCATCCATGAAAAATCCATATCTTTCAGGCGGGGTGCTAATTCTACCAGATTTGCGAACGTTTTGTGTGTTTTGATCAACCATTTGATCATCATCAACAACCTCTTGTTGATTACTAGTGTCAAGCAAACGTGTATCGACTTGTGGTTCTCGATCCTCTTCGAGTTCCACAGTTCTATTTGCTCCTTCCCTAAGGAACTTTCTTTCCAAGAACACAGCCTTTCGAGCAACAAACACTTTATGCTCGTTTGGATTGTAGAAATAATATCCCATCGAATGGGATATCCTACAAAATTACACATAGTAGATTGGCTTTCAATTTTGTTTCGGGTGTTGTTCTTGACATAAGCCTCATAACCCCATACCCTTAAATATGATAACGATGGAACCCTTCCATGCCATATTTCAAAAGGTGTCCTTTCCACTTTCTTGGTTGGTTCCATATTTAGAATACGGGCTGCGAAGATCAACGCGAAGCCCCAAAATGATAGAGGTAATGAGCTTCTAGCCATCATGGATCGAACCATATCCAGTAGAGTTCGATTCCTCCTTTCAGACACACCATTATGTTGTGGTGTTCCGGGTGGAGTAAGTTGTGAGACAATCCCACAACTCCTTAGATTATCTAGAACTGCATCATTGAGGTATTCACCTCCTCTATCGAATCGAAGTACTTTGATTGTTTTGTTGAGATGATTTTGTACTTCATTTTGGAAGACTTTGAACATTTCAAAGGCCTCATCTTTGTGTCTTAACAAGAACACATACCCATAGTGACTATAGTCGTCGGTAAAGGTAATGAAGTATCTTTCACCATTCCTTGTCATTGTCTTAAAAGGACGACATAAATCCGAATGTATGATACTTAATAAGTCTTTCACCCTTTCATTAGTTTCACTAAAGGGCTCCTTGGTCATCTTTCCCAATAAAAAAGATTCGCACTCATCAAATGAATCATCATTTAATTTCAAAAGAGACCATTCTTTTGAAGTGTATGAATGCGATCCTTGTTTATGTGACCGAGGCGACAGTGCCAAAGAAAAGTTTTACTCAAATCCAATTTGAGTTTTTTGGTGTTAGCTTGGTACAACGAGTGATCAATGGATGTATTATCACGAACCAATTCATAAATGCCATTAAACGACATTGCTTTAAAATAAAAGACATCATTCACGAATACATAAAAACCATTGTTTACAAACTTGAAATCATAACCAAATTGTCTTAATACAGAAACAGAGATAATATTCCTAGTCAAACTAGGAGAATACATAATGTTTTTCAAAAGAGCTTCAAAACCATTCGGAAGCTTCAAAACATAATCTCCTCGGGCTTGGACGTCAACCTTTGCTCCATTGCCCATGAAGAGACTTATATCTCCTTTCTTGTAATCACTTGTTTTTTTGAACCCTTGCAATGAACTGCAGATATGTGTTCCACATCCGGTATCCAATTCCCATGTGTTAGAAGAAATAATATTAATATCAATATGGATCATGAAAGTTGTACCTGAGGTTTGCCCTGCATCCCTCTTAGCTTTCAACTCTTTGAGATAGGTCAGAAAATTTCTCATCCAGTGACCTATCTGCCCACAACCAAAGCACGGATCCTCAGCGCTAACCTTTAGCTTCTTAGGTTTGGGTTCCGCCTTTTCCTTTCCCTTGAATCCCTTCTTGACTTGCCCCTTACCAACGACAACCTTTGCCTTTGGTTCCGGGTGATGCCTCTTCTTCAAGCCACCCTCATTGATCGTGAGAACGGGTAAAACCTTTTTACCCATTCCGGCTTCAGTTGTCTTAAGCATTGCGGGAAGCTCACCAATGCTTTTGTCCCATCCGTTCATGTTGTAGTTCATAACGAATGTCTCAAACCTTTTAGTTCAGCCGTTTAGGATCAAATCCGTGGCTAACTCTTTTGAGATGGGACAGTTAAGCCATTCAAGCCGATCAATGTGGCTTTTCATCTTAAGTACATAAGATGAGATAGATTGGGTTTCTTCCATATGACATGCATGAAGTGCTCTAACCGTTTCGAAGCACTCTACCCTAGCTTGAGTAAGGAACATTTCCTTAAGTTGGGTGATCATGTCATATGCCCCATGATTCTCGAAATACTTTTGGATCTCGGGAATCATTGTTCCCAACATGAGGCAAGAAACTTGCACCGAATCCTCGGTGTATTTTAACCAATCCGCATAGGCATCCAAGTTGTTGACATCGGGTTCATCGGGAATAGGATCGTCCAAAATATAGGACTTCTTTTCTTGCCTGAGAACAATTCTCAAGTTTCGATACCAGTCCATAAAGTTGTTAAAGTATAGACGATCCTTGTCCAAAATGGATCTCAGTGATAGATTATGCACATGAGGGATAATAGCGTTCTGAGGATTTTTTCGGCCATCTATAAAAGAATTTAACAAAGTTCAATTTACTATTTTTGATATCAATAAATTTTAATAATTAATGCTCTTTAATGTCTCCAAGACAATTATTGATTAAAATATAGAACCCAACGTTTCATCTAAATAGTAGTTAGGTGACCTTTATCCCACTACTCGAATTAACAAGGTAGTCAACGTTTGACGATTGCAACCCTCTGCAACTTCTTGTTTTATGGGATCGGTTAAACATCATATGTTTAGTTGGCATGTTTAATCCCATCAACACCTTTGAACGCCATGTTTCCGTGACCCTATAAGCATGGTTTCCAAATTAAGTCGTCCTACTTACACACACGTGTGAGTTTACACATACAAGTGGTTAGGTGACCCTCATCCCACAAGTATTGTAAAATCACATCAAGATCACAAGTTTTCTTGAATGTGGTTAGGACCCTTACCCCACATCAAGTCTACAAGTGACATTAAGTGTCGTATAAAATGATGGTATTCAACTTGTTTTAAAAGGGATTTTAGTTTTCAAAAATTCTAGATTGGAAAAATATTTAATGTACCTTCCATTTGCATGCATTCAAATGTATGGTACCTTTGAAAACCAATTTTTAAATTCCTTTAAATAAAACCCATTTTATTATGAAATCATTAATAGTTAATAAAGCCAATTTTATCACTTAATAATATCTAAAGGAATCACTTTTATGCTAGTTGTCGATTTTAATTGTTAACATCCAAACATGATAAAACAATAAAAATAAATCAACCACACAAGCATAAAATACAAACACAAGTCCATAACCATAACCACCTAGAATGACAATACTTGTTGACCGAAACAAGTGTGCCAAAAGGTCTCTCCTAAGGTATGAGAATGACACAAGGCATGTGTCGGTGAACTCCCACTTGATCCCGCATCCATATGCTTCAAGTGTCCACCTTGTGTTGTGACTCTTCCACTTTATTTGGGTTCCAACTTCAACTCCTAGCTTCCATGGGCCTCCAGGTTTGGGCTTTGGCCATTGGGCTAAAATCCAATCTTGGACTATGAGGTACATTAAGGCCCAAAACCAAAACTGTAACCTTGTTGCATCTTCTTTTACAAAAGAATATATCCTAATACATTTTTCTCTAATAAAAGAAATACAACTAATCTACTTATTATTACAAACCAAGATGAAATAAATAAATAGATTACAAACCCAAATAAATGAATATTACAACCAAATTGAATATTGAATAAATCACAACACAAACACAGATCCAAAGGTCATGGCTAGGCTATAAACATCCAAATGCACATCCAAATATGCAAGGTCTTAGAATACCAAAATGGTTCCCCTCTTACCCATAAAAATTTCGGCCAAGAGAAACAAAACCGAAAGTTTCGGGTTTTGTCTAAACAAAATAATTAATCATCCATGTGACTTAATTCTTTAAGATTATCACATGCATGTAATGTATAACCTTTAGGAACCAAGGGGTAACCAAAAAAATAAAAAAAACTTTCGGCTATATGCTGAACCACACCATAAAACCCGAAAATTTTAGATCTATGAAGCATGTATCCGTATAAGCGGCTCTTGATGGCATTGTTGGGTTTTAGCAAGATTATCAAAGTCTAAAATAACTATTTATTAAGGAAAACACAGCGGAAATAAAGTTTTAAATCTTGTTAACCTTTACACATAAACCCGTTTATGTTAAACCCAATCCAGGATCCATATACGATTATGCATGCTATCAAAACACAACCATAGAGTGTTAACATACATACCTTCAAGTCTACAGATTTGAAGGAGTTGAATGATTGAATGACGAGCTTCCAATGGAGGAAACCTCAAGCTTGTATACCCGAACAAACTCCAACAAACACGCTAGGGTCCTAACACTTGATGCAAGAACAAACCCTTTTGTTCTATTTCTTCTTCTTGTTCTAGGCTCCTAATGGAGAGAAAGAGAGAAGAGATGTGTGTGTGTGAGAGGGTGTAAAATGTTGATGCAACCAAGAAGAATTATGATCTACCAATTACACACCTTGCATGTGTTGAAAGAAACAAAAGGGAGAGAGAGGAGGGAAGGTTTTTCCCACCCAAATTTCAAATCCACTTTTGTTACTTACCATTCATTTACTTATAATGTTTATGTTATAAAACATAACATAAGTAACATGCAATATGTTATTTAACCCATTTAAATAACATATCTCAAAATATAAATTATCCATATAATTTATTTAACACACAAATGAAAATATTTAGAAAACCATTATCCAAATATTATAAATGTTGATATTTATTAACTAGATCATATGTAATACTCCCTCCGTCCCACTACAAGTGTCATGGTTTGAAAAATACAAAATTTAAGAAAGTTGGAATGATTTCATCTTTTGCTTAACAAATGACTATAATGCCCTTAACATTTATAATAGGACAAAATTAAGAAAGTTTGAATGATTGCATTTGTGTAAGGGTAAACATGGAAATTAGTTAATAAATTTTGAAAGTGGACATTTGTAATGGACTAAAAAGGAAATGTGGACACTTTCAAAGGGACGGAGGGAGTAATAAATATCGTGGTGTTTGTCTAGCTTGTTATTGGGTATGACCCGACATGGATCAATACGTACTAGCCACATCAACTCTAATATGTGTCTTGGGTAGATCAATTCCAACACGAAGCCTAGGTATGATTAAATACCTAATTCGCTAAGATCGATGGCTCTGATACCAACATGTCACACCCCGTCCTAGGGCCCAGGCGTGTGACCAACAGTTGGTACTTGTTTTGTAAATGTATCAGAGTTTAGCGGAAGTCTTTAATTTAAAAATATGAATATATCTTTTAAAACTTTAGTTTACTTATAAATATTTATTTATAAAAATTAAGTATTTAATTTATTAGGAAAGTTTCTCGGATAATAAATACACGAGTGTTTAATTTATAAACCTCGTTTGATTTTATAAATCATATTGTTACAATATTTTAATAATTTAAAACTGAGCCATCTCTACTTTGCGAGCATATATCTTCTTTGAGTGGCTATAAATCCATGCTACCTGTGCTTATCTTTATTTATTGTAAGGTTTGGGGGAAAATACGTCAGCGATATGCTGGTGAATCGTTGACTCTAAAAAAATTTTATAAATCTTTCTTGACTGGCAACATAGTTTTCGTGAAACAATCTCAGCAAAAACTTCTATTATTTCTGGGATTGTTCCACTGCCATACACACACAATTACGGTTCTCCGTGAACTGACACCCTTTGGAGAACTTTTATTATGATCTCTAGTCTGCGGCCACGTAGCCTTGACTAATAGACTAGATTGATTATGTTTGGATCCAGACACATGTGTACTTGGCTTGAGTTGTTTTTATTTTCTATCTTGTATTTTATTAGAGATCACGTAATCCCATAAATCTTTATTTGACTGTCTTTGTAAGATAAACAACCCGTTTATCTTGACTGAAAAAGGTTTAACGTATTCACCTGTGACTGCCTGTTGTGAATGATGTGGTGATCTAGTTTGAAAACCTTTGTGAATGGATGATTGATTGAATGATTGACCTATAATAAAATAGGTTCATATAAATACCCGGATCGTCTCTTAACCCGGCTACAGACCTTTAGTCTGGTTTTGATAGCTTAAACCTTGATTGCTTGTTTGTTTGAATAAAACATTTTGGACATGAATTCTTTCTCTTTAATTGCCAATCATGTACTATGTTTCTTCTTTAAGAAGAATTGTTTATGATATGTGTCTTTTTCAAGAAGAAACGTCATTTATCTAAAATCTTTGTATGTTAAGTCTTATGTTTCTTAATAATAAAGAAACACTATCTTAACTATAACCTTTGTTCATAAACCTTTACTTTTCATTAAACATTTCAACTATATCCTTTGAATGTAAAAGCTTAGGTTTCTTAATAAAAAAGAAACTATATTTTTTCTATAATCTTTGTTTATACTATTTTGTATTTCTTAATCATAAAGAAATTTAACTGTTATAATTTGATCAAGGTCTAGGCTATACCCTCGACTAGGGTATAAGCCTTTATTATTTTATAAATATTTTATTCGGGCATTATGCCTACCTTGTTTGGCTTATTATTTTCTAGACTCTCGGGCAGTACTTCGACGCTTGAATGTATAATGAGAATCTTGATCAACAACTCCTCGGCACGTAAATCGAGGCACATCGGTCTTCAAAACTCGTCGGTACGCACTTCAAGGCGGGACGCCGGGTCGTCTCTCGTCGACACGGTTTACGAGGTCGTCACGCGTTACGAGGTTGGCACGCAAAACAAGATGTGTCGGTTCGTCGGAATTGTCGGCACGAACTTAGAGAGAGGATAATTTCTAGAGAGTGAAGTGGTGTGATGAGAAATGAGCCATAACCTTCCTATGTATAGCTGAAATCCGGTCCCATCGCGATATGCGATGAAATCTTTCTTTTGTTCATCGCGTATCGCGATGACACGTGTTACTTAGAGAGTGCCACGTGTCGCCACGTGGCGGACACGTGTCACTTTCTTAAACACCCTCTTCCACGTGTTGCCCCATGGCGGACACGTGTCATTTTCTAAGACACCTTCTGCCATGTGTTGACACGTGGCGTACACGCGTCACTTTTCTATTATCCTAGTTATTACGTATCGCTATGGCTTAATGTCTTGGGTCATAGCGTATCGCGACACCGCCCTTTTTGGATTTCTATGACCTTCCCATCGTGAATCACGATGTCTTTATGGCTATGCCCATCGCGTATCGCGATGGGTTAATAAATATAATTTTTTTTATTTTTAATCTCTTTACTTCTATTAGCTTGTCATATTTGGATCAAAATTTTGAGGATGTTACAAAACAGATGGTCAATCTGAACGAACAATACAATCCTTAGAAGGTATACTTCGTGCTTGTGTATTGGATTTAAAGGGAACTAGGATCTACACCTCCCGCTCATTGAGTTCTCACACCGAGCTGGCATCGGAAGACTTGAGACGTTTTTATAAATGATGTTTTAATCTGGAAAAGACAAAGATATTTGTTTAAACATGTTAGGAATTAATATGTAATTTTTCATGAATGTTTTACATATCACGGAAGTTTTAATTAACTCTGATTTGTAGAACTGTGTTTATGAGTAAACCCAACACCAAATGTAGGGCATTGGAATCGGGGCCTTACAGTGTTACATTACCGGAAGTAGAAATACTTCCGCTGAGCTTGTCAAGAAAACTATGTTTGTATTGTAACGTTAATTGCATATCTATAGAGTCATACATGTTCACCAGTATATAGCTGACGTATTATTCACACATTTTACGGAAACAGATTAGCACAGGTAGCAAGGAATTTTCGTCATTCATGGAATTAGATGCTCGCAAGGTAATTATAGCTCAGTTTTAAATTATTAAAATATTATAACAAGATTTAAACATGATTTATAAATCAAATACTTGGGTATTTACTATCCGGGAAGTTTTCAAATAAATTAATATTTTCTCATAACCTAAGACTTCCGCTAAAATAAACCACAACTTTGATGTGTTTACAAAACATGTACCAACTTGTGCTCACACGCGTAGGCCCTAAACCGGGGTGTGACACTTCATCTTGCTAAACAATCAACCTGATAACCTGCAAATGCGTAGAAAATAGAATAGGGTTGTGAACACGAGGTAGAGTAAGAAAATCACCAGTTTTTTACACTACAATAATAATAAATAAGAAAAATTGCAGAACTGTTATCTGTGAGTATATGCAATCAAACCATAGCAAGTAACACTGTAAACAAATAATGATGAACATGCTAAATTGTTGCCATGCGAATCGGGCACGAGTGAGTAATTGAGTTGTTGGTGGAATCATTGTCATGCGATCAGACGCCGGCCACTACGACATACTGTGATTATAATAATGGACCTCTCTGGATGCGGTAAATAAACACATAAACAAATAACAAGTAGTCATTCAATACATAACACAAATATTAACAGTTTGCATTTGAGAATATAATACAATGTGTAAAAATGAAGTATGATAAAAGTATGCATAAGTCCCGAAAACAATAAAAACAAATAAAATAGGGGAGTAATTGCTCACCTGATTAGTTGAACGAAGTACAAGTGATGATGAATGGGATAGTAAACAGTTAAACCCTTCGGAATGCTCTGACAAGGATTTCCTAGTAAAATATAATGTAATATAAATTAATTATAAAAGATATAACACGATTTAATGAATTAAAATTTCGATGACCTGAATTATATTGGTGATAACAATGTTATTGATTGATTGATGGATTGCTATTATTACTGATATCGCGTAATCATTATTATTAGTTTCTTTAAATAAATATGAGTTGAGATATAATAAAATAATAAACGCTTGTGAATATATAAATAAATAAATTATTTTAATGATAATAATGCGTAACTAATTAAATATAATATGTATCATATTATATAAATAATATAAGTTAATAAATGTGTAAATAATTATATTATATGTGATAAGTTAAAATATAAACAAATAGTTTATTTTAAATCATTTTACGACTATTAGCGGCAAAGAATATAGTTAACCATTATAATACTTTTAGTTTAAAAACAAATAATACATATATAATAAAGATAAAAGTTTGTAAAAACATTCAACGTCAGGAATCCTTAACAATGGTGTCGGGTGTTATTAAATTAAAGTTTATTATTATTATAAACTTACAATACATACATATGTGCGTGTGTGTGTATATATATATATATATGAAAAATTGAGACGAGATTAATTGACAAGAAACGTGAGCTTAATGATGTCGGTTTAATAAATATTTGATATTTAATAGTAACTATAATTAATTAATAAAACCATTGAAACCCTTAATAATATAAAAGAGCAAAAAACAAAAATTGGGCTGACAGGGATTCGAACTTGGGTCCCAGGCCGGCACCACTGATGAGCACACACACCATCAATACAACTACGCTGTGTTATCTGAAGGTAATCATATGCAAATAAAATAAATTAAATACAGAAGCCGGATTAAACCCAAAATACTTATGAACCCTAATTTCATAATCGTTCAATTTGATTGATATTCGTTGTGTTAAAGTTAGGGCTTTTGATTACTGATTAAAAACGACCATAATACATAGTTTTATTACCTCAAACGAATATCAACTAAGGGATAAAATGGACGATGATGTGCCGGCCAAAACTTGAACTTGTTTAGATAGAAGCTGGCTTATCAAATGCAATTAACTATAAGGTTATGATTCGTGATGGCCAGACAAAGCTGCCCACCCATTTAACTGAATTATCCTTGTTTCTAAATAGTATAACACCAATAAGCTACAAACGGTTTTCGTTATTATGTTAAACAGAATATAGTCAATCTTATTTCCTAATTACAATAACGGTGTAAGACGTATTAGACTTATTAATGATTTGGAAAAATCAATTTTGATTATAGTGCGAAGATTAGGATCAAGAAACATTAACGGGTCACGGGTTTGGTTAAAAAACGGGAATGGATTGTGGGCTAATGGGTTAAAAATATTATATTAGATTTTGCGATTAAGTCCCTCAAGTTTTGATAAGGATACAATCATGGGTTAAAGTATGGTAGAGGGTTAGATATTTATATAATTCAAAGTTATATTTAATAATTTGTTAAATATAATAAACAAAAATTATAAAATAATAATAACTCGATAAATATGACATTTTATTGATTAAAATTACCCAAGAATGAAAACGAGGTCGGGTGTTGATAATAATTAATAATTTAAACAAAAAGCCCGATTTGTTAAAGTATCCCCTACTTTTGGGAATTTCATCCCGAAATTAGAGAATACTAAAATAATATTAAATAAATAAACTTTTGAGAAAAGAAAGAAAAACTTTAAAAATCTAAAAATTTATCATAACATGGAACCTTATGTAGTAGAAACAACGTTATAAATGATAACCCGATAAGGACACTTATATATAGGATGTACCAGCGGCGTATCCACCATGTCCTTATCATCTCAACATTTGCGCCATTAATCCAAACTACCATCGGTTCTAGATTATGACACACGATCGTACGCACTATGATTTTCATGCAAGGACTTTTATAATTATGTATGCATCCATAATTACTTAAATCATCAGATGGTCCACATAACTCGTCCCATCATGTGGGTTACATAAACATTTGGAAGACACAATATTTGAGGAAACAAACGCCTTAATAAATCTGGATATAAACCAAAATATCATATTATATAAAATATTGCTAAATATGAATCAAAACCTTGAGTTGATTTAATAAAATATTAACGTCTCTAAAATGTCTTTTGAGAAAAATATATAAATCTTGGAAGTTTAAAAGGAAAGATTTCCTTGATATTGAGATGAATTTGTGATAGATGAGAATATACAAATAAACTATAAGTACGATATCATCAGTGGTTGGAGGCACACCTTGCGAAGGTAATTAGAGTTTTCACCATTGTAGCAAGTATGGATAAAGAGTGTGTAGGGTTGAACAAACGACACAACATGGGTTGCACGAGTAGACGACACAGACCGTTGCGAGCTGTCTTGGGCACTAAGCGGAATATGGCAAGTGTTAACAAGGATCATCAGAGCGATTATATTGGATGCAAAAACTGTCACACACCGAAAATCTTAATTTAAACAACGGAAGACTTTGACCAAGTCTTTCATGTGGTGACAGACGCCGTTTCAGCCAATCACATTTAATAATAGATTTCTAATGAAAGTTGAACTTTATTTAACCATCAGAGTCATTACACGTGTCATATTACACGATCTTTTTTATTCAAATTACAAGTTCAACATAAAGTAAACATTTTTCATTCAAACACACGTCACTATTTTCCTATGCTTTTCACGAAGCTTCAACACTTCACTTATTTACCTGAAAAACATATTAAATTAAAGGTCAACACGAATGTTGGTGAGTTCTATTTATTTGAAAATAATCCATATTTATTTACTTCTATATATATATATATATATATATATATATAATTGTGAAAGTAATTCAAACAAAAATTCAATACAAGTCATCATAATAAACAATATTACATCAAATAATCAGAAAATACAGTAAACGAGTACTTGTAATTCTCACCATACAATGGTTCAACGACCATTCTTTTCATAATTTATTACCATAAGCAACAGTGGTAATATTTTTCTACCGTTCTTTTAACATGGTAATTAAATATTTAAAAATTCATAATAATCAAATGCATAAAAACGAAGTATTTTATCTTTGAAACAAATCGTACTATTGTAGACGAGCAAAGAATACAACAAGTGTATCACTATCAAAATTGATAAATCGTTACCTACCATACTCAAAATATTCCCAGTTTTAACCCAACGCGATTTGAAGTAGGGGGCGTCACCCCGATAGATCTACCAATATTTATGTGCTTTTATTAATTCAGTTAACAGTTATTTAACCAATTGTTGACTCATCCCACTTTTTACACGGTTTGTAAATAAAAATGCTTTATAAAAGTTTCAATAAAAATCAGTAGAAAGAATATGCTTTTCCCCCAAAACACAATATAAACATTTCGAAAACGAAGCTTTTCGTCCCAAAAATTGCGTGTCCTATATTAGTACACGTTTGTTTTTAATAAAATTTGGTTTAGGTTTTAGTTTGTATAAATATTTTATTTGTTAAACTTAGTCTAATGACCACACAAGCACACTAGAAAATCATTTCCTACCTAACAAGTTAACGAGTACGTATAGTTTGGGTTTTGTTAACTATCGTCTTAATAACTAAATTAATTAATAAATAAAGTAAATATATAAATATAATAAAATATTATAGTTTTAGTTGTTGAAAAGTTTTAAGAAAAAATTATTTTATTATTCTTTATAGATTGTGACATTCATGACAATACGAGGTATACCTTATTCATTATGTAGCGAGTAAACGATTAATCGTTTAATTCGTAGCGATTAAACGAGTAACAACCGATATTGATTATGACCAGTTTGTATACCAAGGGGTCATATATGAGTTATATATATATATATAATTGAATAAAATATTGATATTAAGGCCCCAATACGTATAAAACCATTTAAACGAAAAAGGTTTTGTTTAACGATACACTATGAGTTTAAACGCAATCGTTAACATCAAAACGAGCATTGTAGCATCTGTCAAGCTGAGAAAGACTGATGGAACACTTATATAAGATGTTTTAAGCAATCCGTGAAAATATCTTGGATTTTTACAATGAGTCAGTACGTTTTTCTTATTTTACACAAATGGGCTGAAAAACACTCGTTTTCGTGCTGTTTTTCGTATCCGAGCTAGTTTTCTTGCGAAAAACTGAGCCCGAACTAAATGTTGGACTTGGACCGATATTTACATATGACATGAAAACCAAGGCATTAATGGGCCAAGAGAGAGGCCCAATGGGCCCCCCTTTGGTCCGGCTGAAACTAGGGGGCGGGACCCCTTTGAGTAAGCTTGTTAAATAAGATATGTTACTTAGATATTTTCCACACTTGTTTCAATCAACTCAATCCCAGCAGATATCTTCATCTTGCAGCCCAAAACCCTAAAGGTAACAATCAATTTTCATGAGATTTTCACTTGATTAACATGCTTTAAACATAGAAATTTAGGTTTTGAAGAGTATTAAACATGTTTAACCATCCAAAAACCCTAAAAATCACCTAAAATCATGTTTTTATGTTAAATATGTTTACAAGTCAGAACCATATGGATTTTTGACCAAAAAATGGATTAGAACGTTAATATAATGTTTTTACTGTTTAAAACCTTGATTTGAAACCCTAACCGAAACCTTAATTAACAAGGCTGGACTATGGATGATTAATGCTTGGTTTTGTGTTATATGATATGTAGATACACTGACTTTGTGACCCAAGACCCAGAGAGTCGATAAAACCACCAAAAACTATCGAAATGTAAGGCCCTGTTACCTGTGCCCTACATTTCATGTCGGATTTACTCATGAAAATAGTTCTACAAATCAAAGTTAATTAAAAATTTTCGCGAAAATGTTAACTTCAATTATTCATTACAAAACATACAACTTGCCTTTATAAATGTATCATAATACATCACATTTAAAACATCATTTCTCATGCTAGCTCCTCAAGCGTATTTACCAGCGTGCATACTAAAAGTCAGCTACGCTGAGTGAGTTCTAGTTAATCAAACAGCTTACCATACAACCATTACATGCATTTATATATATGCATATGTGTCTAAAGACACTTAGTCGTTCATCTAACCTGCTCTCCTCATCGCTAACATCTTTCCTACCCCTACATATTAGCCACTTAATTACGGAAGCACATTGATGCTTGCCCTCCCACGTACTTATGTATTGCTACTTATTTAACGAAGGCACGCAGAGGCTTGCCCTCCCATGTACTCTCTTTATGCCACTTAATAACGAAGGCACATATAGGCTTACCCTACCACGTTCTATCGTCATGCCACTTACACCCTTACCGACTTGTTACCACTCCTCCCACACTCTAACTCGGCTTGTCTACATCACACTTTTTATCGTTACATCAGTCACATAATAAAAAATTACAACATAACATTCATACGCATTGCTTATTGCATGGCAATCATTCTCTTTGGCGATACGTGCAATACCCGAAGATCGTTCACGCACCGACAAACATTACTTTCCCTGTCGATACGTGCAATATCCGAAGATCGTTCATGCATCGACAGACTTCCATTCATAACATCTATATATATCACATCAGACATTATAGCATAAACTTACCACTTAAGGTAAGTATGCACACAGCCCCGAAAACATAACAAGGAAGTGGGGCTAGAAACTCACCTGAGTCCTATTACATTCATCGTTAATGGTTATTCCTTTCTTTAGCTGTGCACGACTAACTGTATAACAATTACACGTATCAATTTAATATCACTATTAATATCACCCTTCTAGTTTAATTATAACCCTCAACGAACGAGGATCCGGGGGCAGCGCCCCTGGCAGCAGGGTTCTAGGGACGGCAGCCCCTAGATGGGTCCAAGGGGCTGAGCCCCTGGCTGGGGTCGAGCTCAGGTCTAAGGGCTCCTTTGTAATTAACTCTAGGGACCTTTCGGTCATTCTTTCAAACTCTAATTCGTTATCCAGTTCGTTAACGAATGAGGCTCATTCGTTACTTCTTAACTTATAACGAATTAACCCTCATAACGAATTGGTCCTAATAACGAACTGGTCTTTATAACGAACTGGCATGTATAACGAATGGGCCCATATAATGAACTGATAAAGAACTGGCCCATATAACGAACATGCCTTTATAATGAATCGCCCTTATAACGAACTGCTGCTAATTTGTTATTTCTCCATGACGAATGGTCATAACGAATTACAGTTAATTCGTTACTCCTCCGTTAACGAATTACGGTTAGGTCATATAATGTCAGAAACATTCTCTGACATTCCCTACTATTCCGGCGCCGCTATTGCTAGGAAAACGGGATCTCGCCGGAAAAGCGAGATCACACTTGTTTCACCACTGTTTTCACCATTCTTTGTCCCGTTCGATCCAGATCTGAGCTAGGGATCCCTAGGCTCATCTTTTGATCGGTTTACACCCGATTCCATCCGGATCTCGTGACCTTAACGGTTTAGGGTGTTGGTTTGTAGTTTCGCGACTAGATCTATCGGGTTTGGACATACAATATCATACTATCATTACCTCGGGTAGGGAATCAATTCTTCTTATTGGTTTCAGCTAGATAATGAGAGAATAAGGGAGAGAGATTAAGTGTGTGTTTTGGGTGGTGTATGAATGAATTAAAGAAAGGAAATGGCTTATATATTATGGGTCATGGGCTTAAACCCATGGTCTTTCTCCATTTCTTGTTAACCCAAGTCCACTACCCATATTAATTATTCCAACACAAGCCCGACTTATAATAACTCATATTTTATTTTGACAGAATTACAAATTTTGTCCTTTAAAAAAAGCCAAATTATGGTTCGTGTCCTTTTTTTAGTTTCTTTGTAGGCGCTGTCCTTTAAATATTTTTTCCCTACACGTTATGTCCTTTACGCTAACTAGGTTTGAAAAACTCAGTTAAATACCCTCACGTGAGGCGCATGTGAGGGCATAAAGGTCTTTTGTCTACACCTATAAAAAGTTCATATAAATCTATGTCTTTCTTTTTCTTCCAGAATTCATCCACCACCACCAAACAACACCCACCATCAACACCCACCTTCACACCACCATTCAACCCACCATCAACCTCCAGAAACCACCACTGTCGCCCACCAACCTCCAGCAACCACCACCGCCGCCCATCAACAAACACACACACACCACTCGTGTCCACCGTCGGATTTTGTCTGGTCTTCTCCGGCGAGTTTGACCAGAAATCTGGATTCCGCTGTCGGAGTTTGGATCTGGGTTTGTGGTTTCGTAGACGTTCATCAAATCTGGGTTTGTGGGTTCGTAGCTGTTTGGATCTGGGTTTGTGGGTTCTTCTCCGGCGTTATCTTCTCCGACGATTGTTGGTCGATTATTATTATTATGATTGTTGTTCTTGTTGTTCTTCTCCGGCGATTGGCGTATTCTTCTCCGGCGATTGGTGGTCGATTCCGCCGTCTGGTCATCTTGTTGTTCTTGCTGATTATTATTATTATTGTCTGGTAATTGGATGGTGAAGAAGATTAGGGTCCTCCATTGTTGTTGAAAGAAGGGTGAAGAAGATTTGGATAGGGAGAGTGGTGTGTGTGTGTGTTAGTGTATGTGAATTTATTGTGATTATTATTAATATGAGTATATAAATCTGTTTTGAAAAGACCAATATGCCCTCACATGCGCCTCACGTGAGGGTATTTAACTGAGTTTTTCTAGCCCAGTTAGCGTAAAGGACATAACGTGTAGGGAAAAAAAGTTTAAAGGACAGCGCCTGCAAAGAAACTAAAAAAAGGACACGAACCGTAATTTGGCTTTTTTAAAGGACAAAATTTGTAATTTTGTCTTTATTTTATTAACCGAAACGAGAAAACGGGATGTTACACGAAAGCCAACAAGGTAATTAGCGTATTACTCGTTTAGGGGATCTTTAGTATTAGATTGTGACGTGTTTTTTTTAGTTTGTGACAATTTTCAGGGACATTATAGATCACAAAAGTTAGTCCCTGTTCAATTTTGGTAATTTTTTGATAAACAGAGAATATTTGGTGAATTTATTACCATTTATTATCGTTTAATTGGGAAAAATAGTTAAACTTCATGAAAAATTATGAAATTTTGTTTGGTAAGATCACTAACCCAACCTGAGATCATTTGGAGATGTCTAAGTATAGTTTGTGCATTTGCGTCTTTATCGAATTTTAACAGCCCAAAAATGCACCAAACGATATTTTGGTCAACAAATTAGGTTCTGGGAATGGTACACGGGTTGTGTATGGTATTATGACCACTTAGAAAAATTATCGGATTTTTCGGGAATCGTTTGGCATAAACGGGTTATTTATCGATTAATTATAACACATAAAACTAATTTTTATAAATAAATAGTCAAGTATAAATTCTGAAATTATTTTTATAAAATTCTACAGATTTTATTTTATTTTTACCAAAATTCTCACAATTTATATATAATTACATAAATAGTTATGATTATTTGAAGATTTAAATTATATATGTTTTAACAAAACCGACAGTTTTGTGTTTAGCGAACTGACTGGTATGTCAAAACATCGAAAGTGGTCAAATATCATAGTTTTGGATGAATTTGATAAAAAAAAGAACTTTTTACGAGATTTCCGAACATTTCGGGTAAATTGTACATGTTTTGTATAATCAAACCCGAATGAAAACGGAAACGAACCGTGCAATCAATACAGATACCGAAACTTTAAACTTCTTTAATAAATAAAATCATTTTATCAAACAATATGTTTACTTAAGTTTGTATGATCTTACCTATTTCCGAAACGCATAAACGATCAAATTGGATAGGCACGAAAAAACGATGCAACTGAGCCTAATCTGGTTTTATACATTTCATAACGTACAACGTCACAATCTAAGACTACTGACATATTCTAGGTGTAATAGCTATACCCAGACTAGTTAAACAACTCGATTTAGTTTAAATACTATACTAGTGTTAACCGTACTATACCGATTATTGAATACGAGCTATAGTCGAGGCATTATACATACTACACGTGTGACCGATCAATAGTACACTAAGGTGAGTTTCGTGACCCCACTTTCTAAACTGTTTTACGAACTTTTGGGGTGAAAAGCGTGTTTATATATACGTATATACTTGAAAACTTGTGTTGATGCGAATTATCTAAGTACTAACACTTGAAAGTCCCCACAAACACGAGTGATTAACTTCGTGCAGTGGCGTGTGAGAGTAATATCGTTTTGACAAACCTAATTGACACGGCCGGAGGGGTATTTCATAACATGTTAACCCGGTTGCACATTGTCATTTAAACTTATTACATTCTGCTATGTGGTGTTAGACATAGTACATACTTTGGGCAATGTGGTTGTTAAATACCAACGGGATCTTAGAATAAAAACATCATACACATACATACATACATACACACACACACACATACATACATACATACATACATACATACATACATACATACATACATACATACTGTGAACTTTATGAACTCGTATACTGATTTTCGTTTGTACTCGTGAAACTTGAAACTCACCAACTAGACATAGTTGACTCGTTTTAACATGGTTTTCAGGTAAGCCAAAGTTGGAATGATTTCTTCGTGCTCGGTGTAACTATCTGAAGTTGAATCATTGTAAATAGATGCAAGTACATAGTAATGGATATGAAGCCGAGAACTGGTTATGTGTTTTTTACTTAGTTTGTAAACTTAGTACCAACCAATGTAATATGATGTAAATTAGTTTGGTTAATTTCTTTATAAACAATGTGGTTGATACCAGAGTTATCTGTTACATTCCCGTATTACGCTTCCGCAACTACTAGTCGAGGTGTGACAGAAGTTGGTATCAAAGCCATTGGTTATAAAGAATTAGGATGTCCCTTAGGATACCCTAATATAACCGTAGACTCAATTATCTCTAGGAATGAAATGATATTAAATAAAATATACCAATGATTCTCGGGAGGAACTCGAATGGGCAAGTGGGTTATTATGGTCCGGAACGTAATAACGGACATGCTTGTACGTGGGAATTTGAGAAGAAGTCGTTGAACAATCTAATAGGTAAAATCAGCAACATATGTGTATAAAATATAATATTAAATAAATATATATGTATATAAACGATCATCTATGCTTATGTTTATAAATACCTGCATGTATTTTATTATGATTAATATTATTCTGATTACTAAACCTTGTGCAGAGACATGTCGAGAGCTACAGATCGCAAATCTGACGAAGTACAAGTATTGTATGAAGATTAAGAGGATCCAGAAGAAGAATCGGAGGAGGAAGAAAGAGGTGAGAGCTTGAGAGACCCCGTAGTACCTCGTGAGGTGCCGATTGACCAGCCTGATTTATCGGGCTACCGATGCGATAGTTACCCTCCTAGGGAATCACCTAGGCTAGAGGCTGGAGCTACTAGTTCTTATCATTCACCGATTAGAGCACCCAGACCCCCTACTCCACCAGTGCTTCATACACCGGTACCCCCACCTACTGTTAGGAACTGTCAGACTGCCTGCATGAGTGTGCGCCATACTGTGAACACCTCTCCTCCACCACGTTCAACATACCATAGAGGAGAAACATCACGTGTCCAGGTCACTGACATACCTGTTCCCACTTGGGGTATATCAATGATTGTTCGCCAACTTCAAGCAGTGATACCAACAATTGTAGCACAAGTCACTGCAGGCATATGTGCCAAAAATACTGTTAATGAACCCTCAACCACCACTACGGACATTGCTAATATACCTCCACCGGATACTAATGTAGCCCCGGGTGTTAGTACCCCGCTAACTACTGAAAACGTTACAAACAATAATAATACTGGCCCGACTGTTAATGTTATTGGGAACCCTGAACCCGTTTTGAACACCGGTATTATCACGAATTCAACTCCCATCCCGACTGCCAACACAACTACAAACGTTAATGCTCAACCAAATACCGGTAACAATCGTAATAACCAAGAACCCCCACGTCAAGAATATTCATTTAAACAAATCTAATCGTGTAACCCGATTGAATTCAAAAGTATTGAAGGACCTAACATATTAGTGAAATTGATTGAAAAGACCGAGTCCGTAATTAACATTAGTGAATGTCCACCAAACCTTATAGTCAGATTCGTTACCAGTATGTTTCTGAACCATGCTTTGATGTGGTGGAACACAGTGGTTCAAAAGAGAGGACAAGATGCTATAAACTGTATTTTATGGGCCAAACTCAAAACCCTTTTACTAGAACATTTTTTCCCAAAAAGTTAAATTCAAAGGTTAGAACATGAGCTGTGGAACTTGGAAATGAAGGGTGCAGATCACGTGGGATATACTAACCATTTTAATGAACTTTCTCGCTTAGTACCGTGGTTAGTTACTCAGGAAGCTAAACTTATCATATTTGGGATTAACCCCTACTATAAGGAGTATAGTTAACTCAGTAGCTCACCCAACATTGGAAAGTGTTGTATATTAGGCTGGTGTGGTTACTTTTGACCTTATGAGGAGTGGAGTGATAAGGATTCCAGGAGAAACATCGAGTTTAAAATGACCTGATTATTGGACTAGGACGCAAGGGAACCCCTCAAAACAAAAGAGCCCATCTGATTACCGGAAACCTTTCCATGAATAATTCAAATTTGAAACAAGAAACATATAAGCGGACGTTACCAAAGTGTGGGAAATGTAATCTTCACATGTGGGTGACTGCAAACCAGTAATATGTCACAAGTGTGGAAGGACTGGACATTACGCCCCCAACTGTAGAACCACCACAAATAATGTTAATAGACCACAATAGCCAACCCAAATACCTCGACTTTAAACAAGCCGACCACAACTCAATCAACAAACCCCACCTTCCATGAACCTCCGTACCTGCTACGAATGTGGTAGTATGGAACACTATCATAGATACTGCCCCAAGCTGAATTAGGGTGTAGTAAGAAGAAAAAACCAAGCACAAGCATCAACTTCCAACGGAGCTAGGGGACACGCTTTTGTAATAGGATCGAGTGAAGCGCGTCATGATCCGAACGTGGTAATAGGTACATTCTTAGTTTCCGGTAAGTATGCTTCAGTTTTGTTTGATACGGGCGCCAATAGAAATTTCGTATCTGTTAACTTTCTACCCGTAGAAAATATGCCAGTTAGTGAGCTAACAAAACCATACACTATAGAACTCTTTAACGGTAAGTCTATACTTGTTAACTGAATAGTCCAAAACTGTTCCATTATCCTAAACGACCACTCGTTTCTTATTGATTTACTTCCAGTGGAATTACGAAGTTTCGGTTTTATAGTCGGTATGGAATGGCTGTCTAATTATAAAGTTGAAATTATTTGTAAAGATAAGACTGTTAGGATACCTCTTACGAATGATGAGGCAATGATCGTTCAAGATGAGACATCTGGTACTATATTGCCTCTCGTATCCCAACTTAAGGCACAAAAGTATTTGCACCAATGTTGTACATTATACTTGGCAAGTGTAACAGTTAAGGACCTTGATGAAAAACGCATAGAAGACATCCCAGTGTGTCACACCCCGACTTAGGGCCTAGGCGTGTGACCAATAGTTGGTACCTGTTTTGTAAATATATCAGAGTTTAGCGGAAGTCTTTAATTTATATTAAATTATTAATATATATTTTTGAAACATTTATATACTTATAAATTTTTAAATTGTTTGAAAATCTTCTCGGATAATAAATAACCAAGTGTTTAATTTATAAACCTTGTTTAAGTATTGTTTGCAATATTTTAATAATTTAAAACTTAGCCATCTCTACCTTGCGAGCATCTATCTCCATGAGTGGCTATAATTCCTTGCTACATGTGCTAATTTTATTTCTAGTAACACGGGGGGGGGGGGGGGGGGGAGCGGATACGTCAGTGATGTGCTGGTAAATCGTTGACTCCAAAAACATTTAATAAATCTTTCTTTGACTGACAATATAGTTTTCTTGAAAACACTCAGCAAAAACGTCTCTTATTTCTGGATTGTGCCACTTCCATACACACACAATTACGGTTCTCCGGGAACTGACTCCCATTGGAGAACAATTATTATGATCTCTAGTCTGCGGCCACGTAGCCTTGACTGATAGACTAGATTAATTATGTTTGGATCCAGACGCATGTGTACTCGGTCTGAGTTTGCTTTTATTTTCTATCTTGTATTTTAATAGGGATCATGTAATCCCATAAATATTTATTTGACTATCTTTGTTTAAGATAAACACCCCGTTTATCTTGACTGAAAAATGTTTAACGTATTCACATGTGACTCTCTGTTCTGAATGATGTGGTGATCTCGTTTGAAAAACCTTTGTGAATGAATGAATGATTGACGTATAATATAATATGTTTAAACCTTGGTTTTGATAGCTTTAATACGGCTACACAACTTTTGTCTGGTTTTGATAGCTTTAAACCTTGATTGATCTTTGTTTGAATAAGATATTTAGATTTGAAATCTTTCTCTTTATTTGCTTAATCAAGTGCTATGTTTCTTCTTCCATAAGAAATATCTATGATATATTTCTTCTTCAAGAAGAAACGTCATTGTCTATAATCTTTGTTTATAAATTCTTATGTTTCTTAATCATAAGGAAACACTATTTTGACTATAACCTTTATATGTAAAAGCTTAGGTTTATTAATTATGAAGAAACTATATTTTTGCTATAACTTGTGTTTATAATATTTTGTATATCTTAATCATAAAGAAATCTTACTTAATTGTTATCTTTTTAATTCGATCAAGGTCTAAGCTATACCCCTGACTATGACCTAAGACTTTAAATAATAAATAAGTATTAACATAGGCAGAACCCCTACCTTACGTGGGTATACGAAGTTTATATGCCTAATCTTGTGCGAGCGGCACTTCTACTCTATGTCGCATACTAGTGCTTTAATTTGCGGAACTTGAAAGATTGGTACACATTACGAGGTCGTCACATATTATGAGGTCGACACGCAAAACGAGGTTCACCAGTCGTAAGGATTTGTCAGCACGAACTTCGAGCCAGAATGTCGGGTTATTTTAGGGTGGCACGCACTTCGAGGAAACATCGGGTATTAGTCATGGGCTCGACACGCAAAACGATGTAGAGAGAGAAAGTAATTCTAAAGAGAGTGGTTTTGGTGTGAGCGATGAATGAACCGTGACCCTCCTTTATATAGGCTGAAATCTGGTCCCATCGCGATACGCAATGGACCCTTTCTTATGGTCATCGCTTATCACGATGACTTATATAGTTTAGAGGGTGCCACGTGTCACCACGTGGCCTGACACATCTGCCATGTGTCGCCACGTGGCCTGACGCATCTGCCATGTGCCATCCGGATGCGACACGTGTCATTGAGTCATAACGGACCATTGCGATACGCAATGGCCTTGTTCTTGGACTCATCGTGTATCGCGATGGGTCCATGGATACAATCTTTTTCATTTTTTGTTCCTTGTCTTTAGGTAACTTGTCATGTCTGGGTCTAACTCGAAATGTCCGAAAATACTAAGGCGGCTCTCAAGCGGCTCGCGACGATGCGAAATGCAAAGTGCGCCACATTGCGCCCAATGCCCTTCGGCATCATCTTGGCCCGAGCCCGATCCCGTGCGCGTCGGTTACTCCGTACCCTCCGGTAGGACCACATGGTGCATGCTAAGCATTAAAGAATATAACTATGGAAACATTCTTTCTAATAAAGTTATTCTATCTAAATTTTATATTCATGTGGAATGCTTCCACTTTCTTGCATCTTTCCATGTGGGATGGGTTTTCTTTCTTCCATACTCTTTACATGAGATAGATTTTCTTTATGGAATATTTTTATTTCCTTATAAATTTTTTTATTTTCTTTATCTAAATTTTCTCATTACTTATTTTTAGATTATTTTTTATCCTTCAACTTTCCTAAGTTGTCAAATTTGGATTAAAATTTTGGGGATGTTACATCCACCCCACCTTGGAATGAATCTCGTCCTTGAGATTCGTTGTGAGTGATTCCTTGCTTATCGATTTGCTATCAGATTCTTTCCAATCCATTTCTTGAGTTTAACTCGAATTGTTTGAATGGTTGCAATATATGATTTTTTGTTAACTCACATCTTTGGATGATTTATTTAGTTAATAGTTCAGAATATTGTATGTAATTGTAAATTGCTAAGCACAGTGGCTAGTTGTGTTTATCTATTTACCTTACCTATGTATTCTAATCAATTATTGATGTTTAACAAGATTGCTTCTTGGATTCATTGTATCGAATCCTTTAAATTTACTCATAATGATATTCTTTTACTTCATGATCTTGACAGATTTCTTTCGTTTATGTCCATTAATCATTTCTTTTGAACTTTCGAAGTTTGAATAATTGACCTTCTTTGAGAATACATGTTCTTATGCCTTAGTTATTTCATCTTTCTATTGATGGTGATTATTAAATAACATAGTTTCTTGTATTTCAAAAATTTTACTATCTCTTTTCCTTGGCATGTAAGAATTCTTGTGTAAGACACGATATATATGCTAATTTATTTCTTTATATACATTAGGGGTTTAAATACCCTTATATGATTACAAAATTTCTCGTTTTAAAACGAGAGTACAAACAATTTACAAGAGCTAACTAAGCTATTAGTTATTTCTAATGCCTTTGGATCTTGAACATGTTGGGTTTTTACAAGATTATAAAGAACATATAAACCCATTTATATGTAAAAAACGCAGCAGAAATAATAGTTTTAAATCTTGTTATAAAGTACATATAAAATCGATTTTATATAAAACCAAATACCATGATCCATATACGATTTACTACCTATCAAATACAACTATAGGGTGTTTTAAAACATACCTTCAAGTTTTAGAAACACCAAAGGGGATGAATGCTTTGGATGCCAAGTCTTCAAAAGAGAAGATCCTCAAGCTTGTATACCCTTCCAAGCCTTCAAACAAAAACCTTTGCTAGGATTTACACTTGCAAAATCTCTTGTTCTTCCTCTTGATTTCGACCGAAAATGTAGAGAGAAATGGAGAGAGCTCGTGTGTGTGAGAGAAAGAGTATTTGGGTTATCTTATGTTTTTTTCAAAAACCATCCACCAACCAAATATATTGCATGTCTTTGTAAGAAGCAAAAAGGAAGAGAGAGTGATGAGGGAGGGGCCGACAAACACTAGGCTCCCCACCCAAATTCAAAATCCCATTTTTTTTATAATTTCTATATATTATGTCCATGTTACATAATGAAATGTAACATGACATAAAACGAGTAACATGCAAAATGTTATTTAACCAACTTAAATAACATCTCTCAAAATATAAATTATCCATATAACTTATTTATTACAAAAGTGCAAATATTTAGAAACCCATTTTTCCAAATATTATAAGTGTTGATAATTATTAGTTAATATCTAATAATTAATATCGTGGTGTTTGTCTAGCTTGTTATTGGGTATGACCCGACTTGGATCATAATGTACTAGCCACATCAACTCAAATATGTGTCTTGGGCAGATCGATTCCAACAATCTCCCACTTGCACAATATACATAAAATATTGATTTAAATAGCAAATACCACCTAACAACGGTTTAATATCCCAAATACGCATGACGAAGTGCCATTCAATCGCATTATCCCCTTCAAGCCCCTTACTTGAAAATGATTTATGTGAAACTGTCATTTATCCTTTTGACACAAATGTCATGTTAAATCCGGAGACACAGAGTGGTCATTCTCTGTTGATTTAACTTATCAGCTGTCATTTATCCTTTTGACACAAATGTCATGTTAAATCCAGAGACACAGAGTGGTCATTCTCTGTTGATTTTACTTATCAGGCCTGAGACATTTAACTCTCAACGAATTAGAGGGACAAATCCCTTATTGACTACATACATCTCTCACTATCGCCTCATACTATATTTGAGCTTAGCCTTATGTACTGACATGTTTCAGAGCAGCGAAGATCTAAGTCAAAGTATAATATTTAGTAAATATCAAGACCCAATATGTAACTCAGGTCGGAGGATACTATGATGTTTGCATTTACTCAAATATACTTATGACCACAAATTACAAGGATTCCATGCAGTAAAATTTGAGGGCGGGTCAGTCCAATATTTATCCCATAAATATCCATGAACCTTGACAACAAACCCTTTCTATATTCATACCTTATGAATATCTACAACTCCAATTCATAATAGTCTTACCATCATATTTGTTCCCACAAATATGATCGACTACGGACATTTAGAATAATTAACTTATTTATGTATTTAAACATGCTAAAATGGAACATAACTCAAAGGAATAATCATAAACCATAATCATATGATTGATTCAAAATAACAATTGTTCGGATATCCAAATACAAAATTTGATCAAATAAAATCACTAGAATATCAAAGTCCTAAGACACAAGTATGAACTTCATGCTTTGGCCTTTCTAGGAGCTTCGTGAGTAGATCCGCAATGTTTTGATCAGTGTGAACTTTGCGAATACATATCTTTCCGTTTTCAACTTCATCCCTTTTGTAGTTGAATCTCTGCTCAATGTGCCTTGTCTTTTGATGTGTAAGGGGTTCCTTGATTTGAGCAATCGCACCCTCGTTGTCACAAAAGATCTCTAAAGGGCCTAAAGGTACAAACTAACCCTAGATCGGAAATGAACATTCTAATCCACACAGCTTCATGAGCTGCCAATGAGGCGGCGATGTATTCGGATTCAGTGGTGGACAACGCTACCACATCTTGCTTTGCGCTCTTCCAAGAGACAGCCCCATCATTTAAAACGGAAATGTTTCATCGATCGGTTTGGAAACTCGATTAAGTGTAACCCTTTAGAACGAGTTCCTTCTCACCAGAGCCATATATGAGAAACATATCCTTATTCCTCTTAAGGTATTTCAGTATGCTCTTAACCGCCATCCAATGGCTAGTTCCCGGATTTTGTTGGTAGCTACTTGTCATGCTCAATCGCATGACACATCTGGTGTAGTGCATATCATGGCATACATGATGGATCCTATAGCAGATGCATATGGTATTCCATTCATTTTGTCTTGCTCGTCATTTGAGCTCGGACATTAAGATGCACTCAATATTGTTCCTCTTTGAATAGGTACCAAACCTTTCTTAGAGTTGTTCATCTTGAACCTTTTCAAGATTTTGTCAATGTATACACTTTGATTTAAACCTATCAACCGCCTTGATCTATCCCTATAGATCCTTATTCCCAGAATATAGGCAGCTTCACCAAGATCCTTGATGGAACAACAACTTCCAACCCTGGCTTTTACACCTTCCATGGTTGGAATGTCATTTCCAAATATTAGTATGTCATCGACATATAATACTAGAAAGGGAATGATTCTCCCACTAGCTTTCTTATATACACAAGCTTCATCAGCATTTTTGATGAATCCAAATTTCTTAACTTCATCATCAAAACGGTAATTCCAACTTCTAGATGCTTGTTTCAATCCATAGATTGACTTCTTTAACCAGCATACTTTATTAGGATGTTGTGGATCGACAACCCCTTCAGGCTGAACCATATAGACATCTTCCTCAAGATGCCCATTTAGAAAAGCGGTTTTGACATCCATTTGCCATATCTCATAGTCATAATATGAGGCTATGCCAAACAATATCCTAATAGACTTTAGCATTGCAACAGGCGAAAACCTTTTGCTACAAGTCTAGCTTTATAAGTATCCAAGTTTCCATGCATATCAGTTTTCTTCTTGAAAACCCACTTACTTCCAATTAGTTTGGAATTAAGAGGTGGTACAACCAAATCCCATACTTGGTTGTCATGCGTAGATTGCATCTCAACGTTCATGGCTTCAAGCCATTTATCACAATCAGATTGTGACATTGCATCGTGGTATGTGGTGGGTTCATTCGAATCTACCACATAGCATCCATCGACAAAAAATCCATATCTTTCGGGTGGAGTGCTAATTCTACCAGATTTGCTAACGTTTTGTGTGTCTTGATCAACCATTTGATCATTCTAAACAACCTCTTGTTGATTGCTAGTATCAACCAAACGTGTATCGGCTTGTGGTTCTCGATCCTCCTCGAGTTCCACAGTACTACTAGTTCCTTCCAAAAGGAACTCAGTTTCCAAGAACTCAGCCTTTCGAGCAATAAACACCTTTTGCTCGTTTGGATTGTAGAAATAATATCCATAGAATCTTTGGGATATCATACAAAGATACACTTAGTGGATCGGCTTTCAAGTTTGTTTTGTGTGTTGTGCTTAACATAAGCCTCACAACCCCATGCATTTAGATACGATAACGATGGAACCCTTCCATGCCATATTTCAAAAGGTGTCCTTTCCACTTTCTTCGTTGATGCCATATTTAGAATACGGGTTTCGGAGATCAATGCGAAATCCCAAAATGATAGAGGTAATGTGCTTCTACCCTTTCATAGATCGAACCATATCCAATAAGGTTCGATTCCTCCTTTCAGACACTCCATTATGTTGTGGTGTTCCAGGTGGAGTAAGTTGTGAGATAATGCCACAACCCCTAAAATGATCAAGAAAAGCAACATTGAGGTATTCACCTCCTCTATCGGAACGTAGTGCTTTGATTGTTTTATTGAGTTGATTTTGTACTTCATTTCGGAAGACTTTGAACATTTCAAGGGCTTCATCTTAATGTCTTAACAAGAAAATATACCCATAATGACTATAATCTTCGGTATAGGTAATGAAGTATCTTTCACCATTCCTTGTCATTGTCTTAAAAGGACCACATACATCCGAATGTATGGTACCTAATAAGTCTTTCGCTGTTTCATTAGTTCCACTAAAGGGTTCCTTGGTCATCTTTCCCATTAAACACGATTCACACTTATCAAATTTTTTATCATTTGATTCCAAATGACCATTCTTTTGAAGTGTATGTATGTGATCCTTGTTTATGTGACCAAGGCGACAATGCCCAAGATAAGTCTTGCACAAATCCAATTTGAACCTTTTTGTGCTAGATTGGTACTACGTGTTATCAATAGTTGTGTTATCATGAATTAATTCATAAATGGCATTAGACTGCATCGCTTTAAAATAAAAGACATCATTCATGAAAACATAAATACCATTGTTTACAAACTTCAAATCATAACCAAATTGTTTTAACAAAGCAACAGAGATAATATTCCTAGTCAAACTAGGAGCATACAAAATGTTTTTCAAAATAACTTTCAAACCATTTGGAAGCTTCAAAACATAACCTTCTCGGGCTTCGACGTCAACCTTTGCTCTGTTTCCCATGAAGAGACTTATATCTCCTTTCTTGTAATCACTTCTTCTTTTGAACTCCTGCAATGATTGCATATATGTGTACCACATCCGGTATCCAATACCCATGTGTTAGAAGAAATAATATTAAGATCAATATGGATCATGAAATTTGTACCTGAGGTTTGCCCTGCATCCCTCTTAGCTTTCAACTCTTTTAGATAGGTTGGACAATTTCTCATCCAATGTCCTATCTCGAAACAACCAAAGCACAGATCCTTTAGCTTCTTTGGTTTGGGTGGTTCCGCCTTTGCATTTCCCTTGAACCTTCCCTTGACTTTCCCTTTACCACTAGCAACCTTTGCTTTAGGTTCTAGGTGTGCCTCTTCTTAAAACCTCCTTCATTGATCGTGAGAACGGGTAAAATCTTTTTACCCATTCCAGCTTCGGCTATTTTGTGCATTGCGTGAAGCTCACCAATGCTCTTGTCCCATCCATTCATGTTGTAATTCATAACAAATGTCTCAAACCTTTTAGTCAAGCCATTTAGGATCATATCTGTGGCTAACTCTTTTCAGACGGGACAATTAAGCCGTTCAAGCCGATCAATATGGCTTTTCATCTTAAACACATAAGATAAAACAGATTGGGTTTCTTCCATACGACATGCATGAAACGCTCGAATCGTATCGAAGCGTTCCACCCTAGCTTGAGTAAGGAACATTTCCTTAAGTTGGATGATCATGGCATATGCCCCATGATTCTCGAAATCCTTTTGGATCTCGGGAATCATTATTCCCAACATGAGGCAAGAAACTCGCACCGAATCCTCGATGTCTTTTAACCAATAGTTGTAGGCATCCAAGTCGTTAACATCAGGTTCATCAAGCATAGGATCGTCCAGTATATAGGATTTCTTTTCTTGCTTGAGAACAATTCTCAATTTTCGATACAAATCCATAAAATTGTTGTAGTTTAGACGATCCTAGTCCAGAATGGATCTTAGTGATAGATTATGCACGAGTGGGATAATTGTGTTCGGTGGGTTGTTGTTTGTGGCCATTTATAAATTTAACAAAGTTCAATTTTAGTATTTTTGATATCATAATAAACTTTAATCATTAATACCCTTTAATGTCTCGAAGACAATTAATGATTAAAATCTAGAACCCAACGTTTCATTCAAATAGTAGTTAGGTGACCTTTATCCTACTATTCAAATTAACAAGGTAGTCAACGTCTGATGATTGCAACCCTTTGAAACTTCTAGTTTTATGGTATCGGTTAAACATCATATGTTTTGTTTTCATGTTTAATCCCATCAACATCTTTGTATGCCATGCTTCGGTGACCCTATTCACATGGTTTCCAAATCAACTAGACCTACTACACACGCGTGTGGGTTTACACATACAAGTGGTTAGGTGACCTTTATCCCACAAACATTGTAAATCCACCTCAAAATCACAAGTTCCCTTTAATGTGGTTAGGTGACCTTTATCCCACATCAAGTTCACAAATGATTCGAGTGTTGTATAAAAGGATGGTGTTCAACTTGTTTTAAAAGGGATTTAAGTTTTCTAAATTCTAGATTGGAAAACTATTTATGTACCATCCATTTGCATGCATTCAAATTTATGGTACCTTTTGAAACCAAGTTTCAAAATTCCTTTTAATAAAACCCATTTTATTATGAAATCATTAATTGTTAATAAAACCAATTTTATTACTTAATAATTTCTTAAGGAATCAATTTTATGCAAGTTGTTAATTTTAATTTGTTAACATATATATCCAAATATGATAAAACAAAAACATAAATCAACCACACAAGCATAAATAATAATCACAAGTCCATAACCATAGCCACCTAAGATTGACAATACATGTTGACCGAAACAAGTGTGTCATAAGGTCTCTCTTAAGGGACGAGCATGACATAAGGCATTTGAATGTGAACTCCCACTTGACTCTGAATCCATATGCTTCAAGTATTCACCTCTTTTTGTGATCCTTTCTCTTTATTTGGGCTCCAACTTTAGCTCCTTGCTTCCTTGGGCCCCTTTTGGGATTGGGCTATTGGGCTAAAATCCCATAGTGGACTATTAGGTCCATTAAGGCCCAAAACCAAAATGGTAATGTAGTTGCATCTTCTTTTACAAAATATATCCTACTACATTTTTCTAGTAAAAGGAATACAACTATTCTTTTTATTATTACAAACCAATTTGAAATAAATAAATAGATTACAAACCCAAATAAAAGAATATTACAACCAAATTGAATAAATCACAACACACAACATACACAAGGTCATGGCTAGGTTATGAACATCCAAACAATTAGGTCAACGTTTGTCCAGAATGGTTCCCCTTTGACCCCCTTCGTTTTCGGCCAGAACCAAAACTTGGAGTTTTTGGCCAAGGCTAGAAAACTTGAGTTCTCGGCCAAAAACCTAGAAACCTAAGTTCTTGGCCAACAACCGAGAACTATGGTTTAAAACCATGAGTTCTCAGTCAGAGAACGAGTTTTCGGTTAACCGAAATCTCATGGTTCCCAACAAAGAGTTTTCGGCCAACCGAAAACGTGGGTATGAACAGTTTTCGGCCAGACCGAAAACCTTGGTTTTCAACCAAGAGTTTTCAGCTAGAACGGAAAATACTGATTTTGTCCAAACAAAATTTTATCATCCAAATGATTTAATTTTTCCAGATTTCCACTTGCATGTGTGGTACAATCTTGAAAAATCAAGGGCCAACATAACCCCTAAAGTTTTCGGCCAATATTGTAAAAAATACCATAAACCCGAATACTTTAGATCCCTTTTTGAAGCATGTAATCGTATAAGCGGCTCTTGAAGCCATTGTTGGGTTTTTACAGATTATCAAGAACATATAACCCCATTTATATGTAAAAAACACAGCGGAAATGATAATTTTAAATCTTGTTACAAAGTACATATAAAATCGATTTTATATAAAACCCAATACAAGGATCCATATACGATTTACATACTATCAAATACAACAATAGGGTGTTTTAAAACATACCTTCAAGTATTAGAAACACCAAAGGGGATGAATTCTTTGGATGACAAGTTTTCAAAACAGAAGATCCTCAAGCTTGTATACCCTTCCAAGCCTTCCAACAAACACCTTTGCTAGGATTTACACCTGCAAAATCTCTTGTTCTTCCTCTTGATTTTGGCCGAAAATGTAGAGAGAAAGGTTAGAGCTTGTGTGTGTGAGAGAAAGAGTATTTGGGTTGTCTTATGTTTTTTTCGAAAACCATCCACCAACCAAATATATTTCATGTCTTTGTAAGAAGCAAAAAGGAAGAGAGAGTGATGAGGGAGGGGCCGGCAAACTCTAGGCTCCCCACCCAAATTCAAAATCCCATTTTTTTTATAATTTCTATATATTATGTCCATGTTACATAATGAAATGTAACATGACATAAAATGTGTAACAAGCAAAATGTTATTTAACTAACTTAAATAACATCTCTCAAAATATAAATTATTCATATAACTTATTTATTACAAAAGTGAAAATATTTAGAAACCCATTTTTCCAAATATTATAAGTGTTGATAATTATTAGTTTGAACATATCTAATAATAAATATTGTGGTGTTTGTCTAGCTTGTTATTGGGTATTACCCGACTTGGATCATAATGTACTAGCCACATCAACTCAAATATGTGTCTTGGGCAGATCGATTCCAACAATCTCCCACTTGCACAATATACATAGAAGATTGATGCAAATAGCAAATACGGCATAACAATGTTTTACTATCCCTAATAAAAATGACGAAGTGCCATTCAATAACATCATCCCCTTCAAGTCCCTTACTTGAAAATGATTTAGGTGAAACTATCATTTGTCCTTTTGCCACAAATGTCATGTTAAATCCAGAGACAGAGTGATCATTCTCTGTTGATTTAACTTATCAGGCCTGAGACATTTAACTCTCAACGAATAAGAGGGACAAATCCCCTATTGACTACACACGTCTATCACTATCGCCTCGTACTATATTTGAGCTTAGCCTTATGTACTGACATGTTTCAGAGCAGCGAAGATCTAAGTCAAAGTATAATATTTAGTGAACATCAAGACCCAATATGTAATTCAGGTCGGAGGATACTATGATGTTCGCCTTTACTCAAATATTTAGAAAACCATTTTTCCAAATATTATAAGTGCTGATGATTATTAGTTAGATCATATCTAATAATAAATATCGTGGTGTTTGTCTAGATTGTTATTGGGTATCGCCCGACTTGGATCATAACGTACTAGCCACATCAACTCCAATATGTGTCTCGGGCAGATCGATTCCAACAGAACATTCATTTGGCATACTCTTGTTTACTTTTATTCTTGATTTTTGGCTGCATCTTGTATGTTTAACATATTTATCTTAGCCTTTACTTTCTTAGCACTGCTTCCACTTGCGTTTTTTTTGTCTTATTCGGACATTCTGAGCTGAAGTGTCCATTTTCTCCACAACTATAACATACAATTGTTTTCCTTCTACAATCGTCTTCTGAATGACCGAGTTTCTTGCAAAAGTTGCATGTGAATAATGGAATATTTTTGGGAATGTTGGTTGGTTTTAATCATTTACTGTGATGTCTTCTGGCACAGCTTTGGCAGATTGGTCTTGTAAATTTAAACGAGCCTTATTCCTTTTCTTTGTTTTTCTTCGTTTTCTTTTCCTCGGTTTCTTCTTTCTTTTCTTTTCCATTCTTATCCTCTTCCTGATTTCTGATAAAATCATTCATGAGATAACCGGCTAATTCCATGGCTGAATTAGCGGTTTGAGGCAAATGAGATCTTACCATATCTCTAATTTCCCGAGGTAAACCCCAAATATAGCGGGTTACTTTATTGGATTCGGGTATTACCAAGTGTGGTACCAATCTACAATACTCGTGAAACTTAATATTGTATTCCTTGATATTAGTACCTTCCACCTTGTGGTTTAAAAACTTAGTTTGAATAAGATCAGTTTCATGTATGGGACAGAACTTTCGTAATACCAGTTCTTTGAATTCTTCCCACTTCAATTGGTACATAGTTTCTCTAACCTTTGATATGATCAGGGTATTCCACCATTCCAAAGCTTCACCATTAATGTATTAAGAGGAGTATTGAATCTTTTGAATCTCAGTACATTGGCTGATGATAACAATGGACTCGATTTCTTCAAGCCATCGTACAGTTGACATGGCACCTTTATCGTCATAGAATTCTTTTGGTCCAAATTCCTTGAAGTTCTTAAAACTACTGCCTTGAATAACTAGTTGTTTCTTAAATTTACGATTGAATTTGCTCTCAGCGTTGGAGCTTTGAACACTTTCTTCATGATGAGAAGGATTTTGGTACGGATGAGTTCTAGCAGAATTATTTGAATGTTGAATTTTACTTTTGTGTGACCCTTCTTTCATTGCATAGATAAGAGGATTTATTGCGTTATGAATCATTTCTTGAATTTTGACCAGATACTTCCAGGAATCTCATGTGCAGGTTTTGGCATATCTTTGTTGATTATTTGAATTGAAGCTTCATCATTATTCCCTTGATTGTTTTGGTTCGACATTCTGTAAACAGAATTTAATTTAGTATTAACGAAATTTCCTTATTTTTATACTAATGATAGAATGTTTGTTACAAGAGTGTGACATTGAACAATTGATATAAGTGCATAAGATTAATTTGTTTAAATGTTTATTTAATTCTGTCGCATTTCGAGGATATTTCTTTCTAACCTTTCTTGAGATTGTTAATCTCATAATGACACAATCTAATTGTTTATTCTTTGTTTGAGAATTTTGATGTTTGAAATAATCGTATAAAACGATAATTATTTTATATTATTTTCCAAGTATCTTAATGATGATAGTCGATGAAGTTCTTGAGAGGCATCAATACTTTCTTGTTTTGTATTATTGACATGGTTAGTACATACCTTGTGTACAAATTGACCACGAGAATTTCTACATTTCTCTTTCTAGGTCTGTTTCTTTTAATCCCTGCTTATTTATGTAGCGTTGGGGTTAGCCATATTTTTAGACTTTGTCCACCTGGACCTTTCCTTTATTTTCTAGCTATTACTCTCTTACTTCCAAATGTATTGAAAGAATTATCTTGAGAGTTTGTGCAATCTTTTCTTGACATAATTCTTTTAAAAGATACATTACTAATTTCGAGGAAATTTTAAATATATATCTTATTTATGTTGTTAAAAGATTGCACGACATTTTTTACAATTGCATTGTTTACAACTACTAAGATTTTTATTTCTTCCATCGAATAATTAGCTTCTTAATCTTGTTGCCTTTGTTGGTTTTTTCTCCTTTCTCCTTTTCTTTTCGCCTTTCCTCAGCATCCATTTCTTCCTTCAGCATTGCTTCAGTTAGTTTGGTGACATTGATTTCATAATGAGTTCAATCATCTTCAATGCCATACATTCCCATGTTCTGACGTTCGCCTTCAGTGTGAGCAAAGTAAAGATCTTGCATTGTTGAATAATATTCCTGTCCATGAGCATTTTCTTCCGGATAAGTTATTACTTCCTTTCCTTTTGACATCATCGTATTATTGGATCTACTTGACTCGAATCCATAAGTGTTTTGTCTTGGAATAATTTGAGCTAGCGGAATGTCAGAATCAAACGAATCTGAGTCTTCCTCCATTGCTGTTTGGTATGAACTTTCATCACTAGATATAGGAATTGGGAGAAAAGATGTTACCATATAGCCTTTAACCTTACCGGTTCGAGGCTGAACTGATTCTTGGCTAGATTGACGATCGGACATCTGTACGAGGTTATATATAGAATAGGAGCGCGTTTTCCTATCTTATCCATACTAGTTATATCTTATCCGGATTTAATTTTAATCATCCTATGATTATTTTAATATCCTTAATTAAATGCTAATGTTCTTCATAAATTCGAATCTGATCAAAGTCTAGGTATGATTAAATACCTAATTTGCTAAGATCGATGGCTCTGATACCAACTTGTCACACCCCGACTTAGGGCCTAGGCGTGTGACCAATAGTTGGTACATGTTTTGTAAATATATCAGAGTTTAGAGGAAGTCTTTAATTTATATTAAAATATTGATATATCTTTTTGAAACATTTATATACTTATAAAATATTTAATTTGTTTGAAAATCTTCTCGGATAATAAATTCCCAAGTGTTTAATTTATATACCTTGTTTAAGTATTGTTTGCAATATTTTAATAATTTAAAACTTAGCCATCTCTACCTTGCGAGCATCTATCTCCATGAGTGGCTATAATTCCTTTCTACTTGTGCTAAATTATAATTCTCCTAACATTGGGGGGGGGGGGGGGGAGGGAATACGTCAACGATGTGCTGGTGGATCGTTGACTCTAAAAACATTTAATAAATCTTTCTTTAACTGACAAGATAGTTTTTTTGAAGACACTCAGTGGAAACGTCTCTTATTTCTGGGATTGTGCCACTGCCATACACACATAATTACGGTTCTCCGGGAACTGACGCCTATTGGAGAACTTTTATTATGATCTCTAGTCTGCGGCCACGTAGTCCTGACTGATAGACTAGATTAGTTATGTTTGGATCCAGACACATGTGTACTCGTTCTGAGTTTGCTTTTTTTTTTCTATCTTGTATTTTAATAGGGATCATGTAATCTCATAAATTTTTATTTGACTGTCTTTGTTTAAGATAAACACCCCGTTTATCTTGACTGAAAAGGGTTTAACGTATTCACCTGTGACTGTCTGTTTTAAATGATGTGGTGATCTCGTTTGAAAAACCTTTGTAAATGAATGAATGATTGACCTACAATAAAATAGGTTTATATAAATACCCGGATCGTCTTTTAATCCGGCTACAGACCTTTAGTCTGTTTTTGATAGCTTTAAACCTTGATTGATCTTTTGTTTGAATAAGATATTTAGATCTGAAATCTTTCTCTTAATTTGCTTAATCAAGTGCTTTGTTTCTTCTTCAAAAAGATATATCTATGATACGTTTCTTCTTCAAGGAGAAACGTCATTGTCTATAATCTTTGTTTATAAAGTCTTATGTTTCTTATTCATAAAGAAACACTATTCTAACTATAACCTTAGTATGTAAAAGCTTAGGTTTCTTAATTATGAAGAAAGTATACTTTTGCTATAACTTGTGTTATATTATTTTGTATTTCCTAATCATAAAGAAATCTTATTTAATTGTTATCTTTTTAATTAGATCAAGGTCTAAGCTATACCCCTAACTAGGGTCTAAGCCTTTAAATAATAAAAAAATATTAACTTAGGGCAGAACCACTACCTTACGTGGGTATACGGAGTTTATATGCCTAATCTTATACGAGTAGCACTTCTACTCTATGTCGCGTGCTAAGGCTTTAATTAGTGGAACTTCAAAGATTGGCACGCATTACGAGGTCGTCACGTATTTTGAGGTCGGCACGCAAAACGAGGTTCGTCGGTCGTCGGAATTTGTCGGCATGAACTACGAGACAGAATTTCGGGTTATTTTAGGGTGGCACGCAATTCGATGAAACGTCGGGTATCTCGCACGGGTTCGGCGCGCTAAACGATGCTCGGCACACAAAACGATGTGGAGAGAGAAAGTAATTCTAAAGAGAAAGTGGTTTTGGTGTGAGGGGTGAATGAGCCGTGAACCTCCTTTACATAGGCTGAAATCCGGTCCTATCGCGATACGCTATGGACCCTTTCTTATGGTCATCGCGTATTGCGATGACTCATATAGTTCAGAGGGTGCCACTTGTCAACACATTGCGTCATCAAAGCGCCACATTGCGCCTAACTCCCTTTTTCGTCGCCTTCGCCATTGCCATCACCATCGCCATCATCCTCGTCCTCGCCTGAGCCCGTATGCTTGCGCGTCGGCTGCTTCGCATCCTCTGCTAGCACCATTTGGTGCTTGCTAAGCATATAAGAATATAACTGTGGAAACTTTCTTTCTTATAAAGTGCTTCCATTTATTACCACTTTCCATGTGGGATGGATTCCATATTTCTTATTTATACACATGTGTAATGCTTCCACTTTCTTGCATCTTTCCATATGGGATGGATTTTCTTTCTTCCATACTCTTTACATGAAATAGATTTTCTTTATGGAATATTTTTAATTCCTTATAAAATGTTTTTATTTTCTTTATCTAAATTTTCTCATTACTTATTTTGATATTATTTTTTATCCTTTTACTTTCCTAAGTTGTCAAATTTTGATCGAAATTTTTGGGATGTTATAAGTGGTACACGAATATTCAGATGTATTTTCCAATGAGTTGCATGGTTTACCACTGACCCAACAAGTCGACTTCTGTATTAACCTAATACCAGGAGCAACTCCAATTGCTTAAGCACATTGCCGACTTGCACCTTCTGAAATGCAAGAACTGACCAACCAATTACAGGAGTTACTAGATAGGGGCTTTATACAACTTAGTTATTCTCCATGGGGAGCACCGGTGTGTTTTCGGATGTGTATTGATACCGGGAATTAAATAAGGTGACTATCAAGAATACGTACCCATTACCTCAAATTAATGACTTGTTTGCTCAACTTCGGAGTGCGAAATATTTTTCAAAAATCGATCTCAGATCTTGTTATCATCAAGTAAGATTTCAGGAAGAAGATATCCCAAAAACAACCTTCCGAACTCGGTACGGTCACTATGAATTTTTGGTTATGCCGTTTGGATTGACCAATGCACCTGCAGTATTTATGGATCTCATGAACCGAGTTTGCAAACCCTACCTTGACAAATTCTTGATAGTGTTTATCGATGACATTTAGATATATTAGAAAAGTATGGAGGAACACGAGCAACATCTGCGGGTAATCTTGGAATTATTGAGACATGAAAAGTTATATGCTAAATTGTCCAAATGGGAATTCTGGCTACAAGAAGTATAATTCTTAGGACACATTATGAATCAACAAGGAATCCAAGTAGGCCCAAGTAAAATTGAGCCTATTAAAAATTGGCAAGTACCTAAATCACCAAAAGAAATTCGCCAATTTTTTAGATTAGCCGGGTATTACCGACGATTTATTGAAAACTTTTCAAGCATTACCCAACCATTAACCCTCCTAACTCAGAAAGATCGAACATATGACTGGGGAGAAGAACAAGAAATGGCCTTCCAAACGTTAAAACAAAAGTTATGTGAAGCTCCAATATTAAGTCTTCCAAATGGAACTGATGACTTGGTATTCTATTTTGACGCATCTCGTAAAAGTTTAGGATGCGAACTGATGCAATGGAAGAAAGTAAAAGCATATGCCTCCCGGAAATTAAAAGTACATGAGAAGAACTATACAACTCATGATCTGGAATTGGGAGCAGTTATTTTTGCATTGAAAATATGGAGACACTACTTGTACGGCACCAAATGTACCATTTATACGGAACATAAAAGCCTACAACACATATTTGATCAGAAAGAGATGAACATGAGGCAAAGTAGATGGGTAGAACTGTTAAATGACTATGATTGTGAAATTAAATACCATCCGGCTAAGGCCAATATAGTAGCTGATGCATTAATTCGTAAGTAACGAATTAAACCCTTAAGAGTACAGGCGCTTGGAATGATTGTTAAGAATAACCTTATCAAAAAAATTCGCATTGCTCAAGATGAATCCTTAAAAGAAGATCAATTAGGAAAGGAAAAATTACACGGGAATGAAAGAACTTTGAAAAGAAAATTGATGAAATATATTACTTCAAAAATCGAGTATGGATTCCGACTCTTCATGATCTTCGAGAATTGATTCTTGATGAAGCACACAAATCCAAATATTCTATTTATCCAGGTACCGATAAAATGTATAAAGACATTAAAGAATTTTACTTGTGGCCTGGTATGAAGAAGGATATAACCACATATGTAAGTAAATGCGTGACTTGTGCTCGTGTTAAGGCCGAATACCAAAAGCCTTCGGGAATGTTACAACAATCCGAAATCCCACAATGGAAATGGGAAAAAATTACCATGGACTTCGTAACACACCTTCCCAAAACCTCTCGAGGACATAATGTAATTTGGGTTATTATAGACCGATTAACCAAATCCGCACACTTCATTTCGATCCGTAACAACTACACTACCGAAAAGTCGCCCATATTTACATTGATGAAATTGTATCCCAACACGGAGTACCACTTTTGATTATCTGAGACCGAGACAGTCACTTTACTTCACATTTTTGGCAAGCAGTTCAAGAAGCTTTGGGAACCCGAATGGACCTGAGTACCACTTACCACCCCCAAACAGATGGTCAATCTGAACGAACAATACAAACCTTAGAATATCTACTTCGTGCTTGTGTACTAGATTTTTAAGGAAACTGGGATCAACACCTCCCGCTTATTGAGTTCTTGTACAATAACAGTTACCATAGTAGTATACAAGCAGCTCCTTATGAAGCACTATACGGGAGAAAATGTAGATCGCCACTTTGTTGACTGAAGTGGGTGATGCTCAAATTTCTAGATCCGACTTGATTCAAGAAACAACCGAAAAGATTAATAAGACTAAACGAAAACTGAAAGCCGCCCATGCCCGACTAAATAGCTATGCCGATGTTCGTAGAAACCCATTATCTTTTGAAATAGGCGACAAGGTGTTTATGAAAGTGTCCCCTTGGAAAGGTATTATAATATACGTAAAGACCGTGTTGAGTTAATATTTGACCCAAAAATGATAATATTTGAATTGGAATCTCCTCAACCTCCTCAGAAATGACTAAGTATGTGTCACACCCTCAAAATCCACTAACGGAGTTTTACCGTCAGAGGGTGTGAACTTACAGGATCAGAAACATTAGTTATAATCAAACAACATATTTAAAGTTTTCAAAACCAACAAGACATCAAGTCTAAAATGATATGCGGAAGCGTAAATTGTAAACCAAAAAGTTGTGCCACAAAGGACGACTTAAAATCCCAAGTTATCAAGATAAAAATTAAAAGAAGTTTTTAAAGCAATGGTGTTTAGCGTATGCATGTCCTATACCACGCGCCCGCCTCGGCTACCTGAGAATAAACATAATAAAAGTGTCAACACAACGGTTGGTGAGTTCACAAGTTTATATAAATAAAGCGTTTGCGTTTTAGCGTTACCAGATAGTGTTAAGTCAAGTATATATCAATAGGTAACTAACCTATCAAGCATGCATTACTAAGTGTTCGACACCGAAGATGACTGTTTATCAATTGCCTTGCCACCATGTCAACCACGACCATGGTAATGTGTTAGCCAAGATTACACCCACTCGACCTACAGTCGAGTTTAGGGTTGGGTGGGGTTTGTCAAACCCAGTAGCACTACTCAACAGTGACTCACTATTATCCAAATATTAACTGGTTTGATGTTATTAAGGACTTTAGTTGGTTTGTTTGCCACTTAGCCTTACAAGTGATTTATAAAAGTAACAAAATCTATATCGTTGGAGTATGTTATCCCCCCCTAATAAAAGCGTTTAAAAAGAGTAAAAGGGGCTATGAAACTCACTGTTTGCGAAGATAACAAAAAGATCCGAGAAAGGTGTACGTCACATAAAATCCTCACTAGTGCTCTAAAAACAAAATGATATTTCCTAAGTGTTTGAACTACGAGTGAGTCCCTAGACTCGTCAGATAAAACTTATGCATGAGATGTATTCGTGTTATTTTGTGAAACAGGTGTGACTCGACAAACACGTTGGTGATTAGTTTATGTGTGAACAAGTATTAAATGTTAAGTGTTACCATTTTATATTACTAGCAAATATCCCTCATAAGGGCAAATAAGTCATAACATAGCAAGCATCGATCAACATATCACTTTTCATGTTAACTTACACAATACAGCTGCTAATTTATCAAGACAGATTTTTAACCCGACAAAATTACTCTATTTCATAAATCCTAACATGTCCATAAAATCACCGAAAATCATCACAGAAGCACATGTGACTTAGGTTTCAAAAAATATATTTATTATATTTTTATCACATATGGGTTTCTCACAATGATCAAAACATCACAGTCAGAGGCGGACCTAGGTGGTCGGAAAGGGGGGCAGCCGCCCCCCTTGAATTTTTGTTCTTCAGTGGTATATATTCGATCCAATCCCGACTGCCCCTCATGAAATTTTGACTCTGCCTCCGTGTACATGGGCAGAAACACGAAAGAAATAAGAGAGTACGAAGAAAAGATTGTTTTTCCGATGAACAAGGTATGTGTATACATGGTGGTTATATGAGTTATATGAAGATGATGAAGAAGAAAAAGAAGCAAAGTGATAGGAATAAATGAATAAATAAATAAATATGCATTGGAAAAGGAGAGTTTGGTGGGAATGGTGGCTGACTTTTCGTACATAACTCTTGAAATAAGTATTATTATAATATTATATCATTTCTTATATGTAAAATAATTAAATATCAATTCCTTATTGATTTAGAATAATTTGTTAAACATGTCAATAATTTCATATGTTATTTTACTTTTGTCTCTCTAGAACTAAATGTTAATTCATTAGATTACAAGTTTGATATAAAACTCAAATTAAGCATTAAAATTTACTAAAATCCTAATTCAGTTAAATTACTAATAAATATAACCCGACGTAACAAGAAATTTTTTTATTAATTTGACCCGACGATAAATACTACTTGATAGATATAAAACATCGAAATTTCGCCTCCCATGGAAAAAATTTCTAGGTCCGCCACTGATCACAGTAAACACACGGCAGTCATTATCATGCTCAACAGAATGTTATTGTTATTCCCGTTACATGGCAAATCTAATTAATGCAAGACCAATTGGGTTAGATTTCTAACTCAAAATATTAACTACCAGAAGTGGAACCAACCCATTTGGTCTTGTCTTTTAAGAGATATCTTAATCACAAAACAGCCCACCAGCAGGCTTCCCGAATCAGACTTGCTCAACAGATTTGTAAAATAATAAAAACTAACTTTTACTCGTCCAAAAATTACAAACTCAGACTTTTTAGAAACTAGACTCGACCTAATACATCATAGAATCTATAATCACATCCAAATACAACATTAACATCGAGTTACAGCCGTTTAAACACAAATTCAAGAATCTGCCAGCATCAGTTTTCATCAAAACTAAACATACAATTAACCTATGAACTAACAATCATGCATGTAACCCTAATTCATCAACAAACAACATATTTAGCACTTAGGGTTTATGATTACAGGTTTAATCATGCAATTAATTGATAGAATGGATTAAAAAAGGTGTTTATTTTACCTAGTCAGCTTCTAAATCCTTCAATCAAGCTTGAAATCGACTTGTATGCGTGTGTGTGTGTGTGCCTTGTGGCTTCGGTCGATCAAGAGAAAGGGGAGGGGGGCTTCCGTCGGGTGAGAGGAGAGGGAGAGGGAGGGAGTAATTATCACATACTTGTTGTTTCGATATTTATCGTTTGTTCACCAACGGTTTGAGTCGACTCGTGAGTGTTTCGGTGAAATTCCGAAAGACTACTTGTGTAGTGATTGTCATGCGTCATTTAAACCCTAATTTAAATGTAATGAGATATGCGTTACAGTTCATGTGATCTTAAGTTTGAATTAACAGAGTTCGGATTAACGGAGTTAACCTGAATTTGACGAGTGTCACAGTATGAAACCGGGCACACACCTAAGACATCCGAGCAAGCTTTTACTTAGCCGGGCATGATATTTTTCCCTTCGGGCAAGGTTATCTTCAAGAAGTCTTCTTTAGTGGATACCCGGGCAAGGTTCACTATATCAAGCAGTTTTGTTCTTCATAGCCGAGTAAGGTTTACTTCAGAGTAAGCTTTTGGCTAACCAAGCTTAGAAAGCCAAGCAATTGGAAGATCAGGCAATGTATTCTTTAATAATACAGTGGTCCGAGTAAGCTTGATGTGTAAAGAAATATAACAAGGAACATCGGGCAAGGTTCAACATAAAGCAGGGTAAAGTGCTTCCAAGAACACTTTTCTAATAAGCTAATTCCAATCAAGGAGTTGATGGGACCATTGAAGAACAAGGTTTCTTGTTAGATTATGTCGGGCAAAGTTTGATATAATCAAGAAGATTGAAGTCTTCTTGGTGAGTATTTTCCTTTGGAAAATACTCCAAGTAAATCATACCCGGAAAACTGTTCCCGGGCACACTTCATGGTTATCAAGTCTACAAGGGAAGGCAAAGCACAAAGTCTACTCGGTGAAGTTTACTTCTACAAAGCCTACTGGAAGACTTGTATTACACTAAGGATTATTTTGAATATGTAGTTTGTATATGTACGATATATTTAGGGTTTCTAGAAGGAATGACAGCTGTCCTGAGGTGTCAGGCCTATAAAAGGAATATTTAGGTCACACCTCAAGATACGGAAAAAGCGGCTGAATACGATATTAAGTGAGAACATTTATTGAGCGACGGCCGTTCTTAAAATTGTACGGACATAACTTTCCCATCAAGAAACCCTAGATAGATTATCATTTGTATGATTAACTTTATATGAATGGAAATCTTTTGAGTGAATCTTGTGTGTGTTAGTTAACTTTGATTGATTACTTAGCAACCAAGTCGTTTGTTATTGATTCTGCCTTTAACAAACGGTTTTCTTTCTAAATATAGCAACCCGTCATTACCTCTCTTGTCTACACATCATTGTGTGAGTTATGACTTAATTTGTTAACGATCTACCTTCTACAAATACGGGGACCTGACAAGTGGTATCAGATCTCGGTCACTGCTATTTTAGTAAGAATTCGTTGCTGATTGATGAGTTGAAGAACAATGACGTCAGCAGAACACTGTTCCCTTAAAGAGTGACGTCAGCTGCTATGTTCTTCATTTCTTTCCTGATCTACATCTTTCCGGTGTTTTCTCTTCCTTATTTCAATTAAAGTTTGAATTACTTTCCTTTCTTGTTTTATTCTCACCAGATTCATCAGATCTGAACAACCGGTTTTCAGATCTGATTACTTTAAAACTTGACTTTTATAAATCTACTGATTTTGTCTTTCAAAATGTCTGGTTACAAAGAACAAGAAGTATCTACTAATAAGATTCCTAGACTATATGGACGTGAAAAATTCACAAAACGGAAGGTCTTATTTGAAGCAGCCATTTGCTATAATGATGTGGATATGTGGAATTCAATCAAGTATGGTCCACAAGACACTACTGATGGTGCTAATGCAACAGCTGCTGTAAGAGACAGAATGAGAAAAGTAGATGACAGGGCCTTAGCCATGATAAAGCTAGGTTTGTCATGGGAAATATTGACCAAGGTTGCACATCACACCACAGCTAAAGCTAAGTATGATGCAATCCTTGAAATATTTGAGGGAAACACTGAATTGAAGAACATCAAGAAGCAAAGACTCAGACAACAGCTAGAGAGGTTCAAATATAAGGTAGGTGAGAGATTGAAGTCAATCTTGGAAAGATTCTTGACAATTGTGAATGAGCTAAGAACCACTGATTATTTTATGACTGACTTTGACTTGAATACCAAGTTGCTTAACCCAATGCCTAAGGAGTGGTAAACTGCCTGTAAATTCATCCTTCAGAAGCCAAATTTCAATGATCTGAAGGTGGATGATGTAGTGTGTTTCCTTCAGGCAGCAGAGATAGAAAATAAAGCTAGTTCTGTCATGGGAAATATTGACTAAGGTTGTACATCACACCACAGCTAAAGCTATGTATGATGCAATCCTTGAAATGTTTGAGGGAAACACTGAATTGAAAAACATCAAGAAGCAAAGACTCAAACAACAGCTAGAGAGGTTCAAATATAAGGAAGGAGAGAGATTGAAGTCAATCTTGGAAAGTTTCTTGACAATTGTGAATGACCTAAGAACCACTGATTATTTTATGACTGACTTTGACTTGAATACCAAGTTGCTTAACTCAATGCCTAAGGAGTGGTACATTGCCTGTAAATTCATCCTTTAAAAGCCAAATTTCAATGATCTGAAGATGGATGATGTAATGTGTTTCCTTCAGGCTGCAAAGATATAAATGATTGAAAATGAAATGATCAAAGAAGAGAAGCCATGTTTTCCTTGAAAATGAAGTCACTAACGCTCTCATTGCACCCATGGGCAACTTGTCAACCAAAAATCAATAACAGATTCCCATCATTGAAGAACCAGTAGAGGATGGTGTTGAAACATCTAAAGCTTTTGTTGGTGGTAGTACAAGCCATCATGGAAACCAGCAAAGGTTTAATGTCCAACTCTTGGAAGAGAATGATTCAGCCTCAATGGCTAGTGGACATGCACCCTATGTTGGTGGTAATGGAAGCCGTGGATCAAATTATCATGGATTGCTAACAATGTTCGTTGAGTCTTATAATGCTTTTGTTGCAAAGAATATGGTTCATACAAGCATTGTACAAGATGATCTAGAGCAGATAGATTCTGATGATTTGGAGGACATGGATTTGAAATGGCAAGCTGCCATGTTGGCACTCAGAAGCAAGAGGCTGTATAACAGAACTGGTAAATCACTCCTATCAGGGCCAAATGAAAGGATTGGGTTTGACAAGTCAAGGGCCATCTGTTATAATTGCCAACAGCCAGGTCATTTTGCTAGAGAATGCAACATGCCAAGGAACTTTCAAGTGAACCAATTTCAAAACCAACCAAGAAACCAGCAAAATCATCAACAGTTTCAACAGACTCAGCCAATGAACAACACCTTCAATAACAACTCCAACAATTATAACCCCAACTTCAACAACTTCCAACAGCCTACAATGAATAATAATCAACAAGTTGTGCCTCAAAATCAAAACTTTCAAAGAAACAACAATCAAAACCTTCAAACTATGCCAAACAACTCAGTCCTAACTAATCAAAATCAACCCAGAAATCAATGAAATGTGGCTGTCACCACACAACATGAGGGTGGTTTTGATTGGAGCAATCATGAAGAAGACATTGTAGATGACATCAAGAGGGAAAATGTGGCATTTATGCCATTGATTGAGAGGGGAACTGAATCATCATCCCAGGTACACTCTGCTCCTACTGTTGATTTGAATGAAATAATCAATGAATTGAAAACAAAAGTAGGCAAGCTGGAAAGTGAGTGTTTTAGGAAACAGAGTATCATTATCAATGAAGAGAAAATGAAAAGTTTGGAAGATGATTGTGTGATTAGTTACAGAGCTCAAACCAGATACATAACTGAGACAGATGGACTGAAGAAGATGATTGTGGAAGAAAAGGTGCAGAACACAAGACTGCAAGTTGAGAATGAATTCTTGAAGACCTTGGTTTCCACAGAAACATATGTGGAATTATGAACCAAGTGAAAGAAGAAGAAAAATACAAGGCAGTTCCACCTCCAATCAACTGAGCAGAAAAAGGATGAAAAGAAGACTGAGGTCAAGACAAAGAAATTTGTGACAAAATCAGTAAGGAGAAGCAAGTCTCCTAAGAAGTACGAGAAGGTTGTAAAAAAGGGTGTTCAGCCCTTGAGAGTTATCCCCAACAAGGATACACAATCTGTGAAGTCTGACAGCTCTCAAGGTTAACCAAGAAGTGATAAGACAAAGAACAGAGGAATCTTTCCTAGAAAGAAATCAACTGAACTCACTGGTGATGAAAAGTATATTTTGAAACATGGTTATGAACCACAAGGTTTTCTTTGGAAACCCAAGTTTGAAACAAATGTTGAAAACATTGTTGATGTAAGAGACTATTCTGAAAAGAAGGATTATGTTGCGCAAGAAGCTGATAGTGCAATTGATGAGAGCAATCTCACAACTTCATTTTTGAAAACTCCATAAGAGTGTGGTTATGAAACTAACAATTCAGAAAATCTTGAAGTCACTCATGAAGACCCTGAACCAACAACACTCACTTCCAATGCTCCCACTGAAATTGAAATTGATGAGCTGCAAGTTGAAAAAGCTTGCACTTCATCACTCAACTGATCAAAATTTTCTTTTGTGCAGGAATAGTCCACTCTAATGAATGACATCTGGTACATGGACAGTGGATGTTCTAGGCACATGACTTGTGACAAGAGGTCACTTGTGAATTATGAAGAGAAGTTTGAAGGTCCTATAGCATTTGGAAGTGATGAGAATGGAGAAAAGATTGTTGGAAAAGGAATCTTAACAAATAGAAAGGTTTCATTTGATAATGTATTTCATGTTGAAGGTCTGCAGTACAATCTGCTAAGCATATCACAAATGTGTGATAAGGGTTACAAAGTTGGTTTTGATGACTCACACTGTTTCATCTTAAAACCTGAAGTTGTAATCCCACCTGAAATGATTATGATGATGGCAACAAGAAATGGCACCTATATGAGCTTAATATGAAAGAAGCTGTTTCAAGAGGTGGTACATGTTTTGTTTCCAAAGCCACTGAAAATGAGTCAAAATTGTGCCACAGGAAACTATGTCATGTGAATCTGAAAAACATGAACAAACTTGTTAAGGGTGAGCATGTCATTGGCTTACCTACAAGAGAGTTCAAACTGGAAGATCATTGCAGTTCAGGCCAAAAGGGCAAACAGCACAAGTCAACTCATAAGTCAAAGCTCATCAATTCAATTGATCAAGCACTTGAGGTACTTCACATGGATCTTTTTGGTCCTGTGAGTGTACCAAGTACAGGAAAGAAAAGATATTGTCTTGTGATCATAGATGACTACTCAAGATATAATTGGGTTTATTTCCTAAGTACAAAGGATGAGACTACAGAATTGATAAAGGGCTGTGTGACAATGATTGAGAACAAACTGAATAAGAAAGTTAAAACAACGAGAAGTGACAATGGTACAGAGTTCAAAAATGGAGTCATGGAAGAATTTTGCACAAAAAAAGGAATATTTCAGCAATTCTCAGCTCCTAGAACTCCTGAACAAAATGGTGTTGCAGAAAAAAGAAACAGAACACTTATTGAAGCTGCAAGAACCATGATAGCATATGCAAATCTACCAGTTACATTTTGGGCTGAAGCCATTAATACTGCCTGGTATGTTCAGAACAGGGTACTTGTCAACAAAAGGCATAACAAGACACCATATGAAATTTTCTACAATAGAAAGCCTTATATAAAGTTTTTCAAGCCCTTTGGATGCAAATGTTTTCTTCTAAACACCATGGATTATTTGAACAAGTTTCAAACTAAATCCTTGGATTGCTTCTTTGTTGGTTATTCTACACACTCAAAAGCATATAGAGTATATGTGAAAGATCATATGAGTGTAATTGAATCATCAGACATTATCTTTAATGAAAATCAGTTCAACACAGTTGATGGTGCAACATTGTTGTTTGATCATGAGAAATTGATAAGATCCTTCAAGATTTATCCTTAAGACTTTGATGATTCATTCTACAAGACCAGTGTGTTTGAAGAGAATAAGAAGAAAACATTGGACTTAGAGAAGTTATGGAAGAAGGTTGTTAATAAAGAAAAGGAATATACATTTGTAAAGGGTCCCTCATATGATATTGTGGAACAAGTACAAGACATTGATCAAGAAAACAATCACATTTCTGAACAAGATCATGCAGATAACAATCAAGAAGTGCAGAATGATCAAGTTCAGAATGAGGGAAACCCAAGCAACCAGACCATTAAAGAAGAAGCTGTTTCAACAGCAAGATTTCAGTATTTGTTTGAAAGAATGAATATAGGAAACAACGGTGCATCCACTTCAAGACAGTACAATGAAGAAGCACAAGAGTTTCATGATGCTGAAACAGAATTGATCATTGAAGAACGAGAACTCAATGAATCAAATCTTGACATAAATATGTCTGCTGATATGATAGTGCAAACTCCTTATGTTGAAAAGAATCATCCCTCTGAAAACATCATTGGTGATATACATGAAAGAGTTACAAGAAGTCATTCTGAAACTGCAAACATCTATTTGTACTCCTGTTTTGTATCCCAAATTGAACCCAAGAACATTGTTCAAGCACTTAAGGACAACAGTTGGGTGGAAGCAATGCATGAGAAATTGGCACAATTTAGAGATCTACATGTTTGGGATCTAGTTGATAGGCCAAGAAATAGGTTAGCAATTGGCACAAAATGGGTTTTTCAGAAACAAAAGGGATGAGAGGGTTTTGGTGATTAAAAACAAAGCTAGACTTGTGGCACTAGGATGCCTTCAAGAAGAAGGAATAGACTTTGAGGAAGTCTTTGCACCAGTTGCAAGACTTGAGGCTATCAGGATTTTTCTTGCATATGCTGCCTCAAAGAACATTAGGGTGTTCCATCTTGATGTCAAGTCTGCATTCCTAAATGGAAAGATAGATGAAGAGGTGTATGTTGCTCAACCTCCAGGTTTTGAGGATCCTTTGTATCCTAACAGGGTGCATAAACAAAATAAAGCCCTATACGGATTGCATCAGGCTCCTAGAGCATGGTATGATGAGTTATCAAACCATCTTCTTGAAAATGGTTTCCAAAGGGGAGCCATTGACAAGACACTCTTCTACAAAAGAAAGGGATCAGATTTGCTACTATTACAAGTCTATGTGGATAATATCATCTTTGGTTCAACAAATTAACAAATGTGTATGGAGTTTGAAGGGGTAATGAAATCTAAGTACATCATGAGCTCTATGGGAGAAATGAACTTCTTTCTGGGACTGCAAGTTCAACAGAAAGCTGATGGGATTTTCATTTACCAAACTAAATATGTGCATGACATTTTGAATAAGTTCAAATGTCAAGAATTCAAAACAGCTTCAATTCCAATGGACACTAAAGAAAAGATGATTGCTAATGAAAAGTGGGAGCATGTGGATGAACATGAATATAGAGCCAAAATTGGATCCCTGATGTACCTAACTGCTACAAGACCCGACATTATGTATGATGTATATGTTTGTGCAAGATTCCAAGCAAGTCCAAAAGTCTCCCACATGAATGCTGTCAAAAGAATTTTTAGATATTTGATGGGAAGACCAGACTTAGGAATTTGGTATCCAAAGAATCAATTTTTTGACCTAATGGCCTACACAGACAGTGATTATGATGGCTGCAACATGAGCAGGAAGTCAACTTCAGGTGGATGTCAATTTCTGGGAGACAGGCTGGTGTCATGGCAATGTAAGAAACAAACCACTGTGTCCATATCAACTGCAGAAGCTGAATACATAGCTGCATCTGCTTGCTGTGTCCAAGTTCTCTAGATTCGGAAGCAAATGCTGGACTATGGTTTGAATTTTCTGAACACTCCTATTTTTATTGATAATACTGTTTCATATTTTACTGTTAAGAATCCAGTCCAACATTCAAAGACTAAGCATATTGAAATAAGTCATCACTTCGTAAGAGATTGTAATGAAAAGGGTTTGATTGAAATGAAGAGAGTTGATACAAGTGACAACTTGGCTGACCTATTCACCAAGCCACTTGACAGAACCAGATTCAACCTTCTTTTGAAAGCTCTGGGATGATCAACTCAGATGAGGTCTGATTGAGGATATATGCTTAGTGTGTGTCTCTATGTGCTAATTGACTATTCTTGATTGAGGTCACATACATTGAATGTTGAATGAATATGATTATGAATATGTTACTTGTTTGGTGTTAACTGATATGTGCTTAGGTGATTATCTGTGCAACCTATGTGTCATTGATGCTCATGATTGATTATCAGTTAACTGTTTTGATGTTATGATAAGTAGTTTGAATTGTCTATGATATTAAAATGCTTATCTGATGTCATGAGTGATTATTTGTCAATGATTGCTTGAATATGTGTGTTATCTGATCATCTTGATGTTATTAGGATAAGATAGACTATGAATGTTAGAAATGTCTACTTGTTTTGATGATGTTAAGAATGATTAAGATTTGAATATGTTACAACTGTTTGTGTCAAAATATGTCCTTATGTCAAAATTAAAGTTTACAAATGAATTTTCAAATGAATTTTTGCATAATCACAAAATTTTTATCAAAACATGAGCAAGTTGTTAATGGTGTTGAGACATGATAATATTATTCAGTTCAAAGCTTTATAGAAGCTTAAAAGAAATTTTCAATGAAAAGTCTCAAAGAGTTACTTTTTCTGAAAAGTCTGTCATTTGCTCAAGTTGGGAAGGCATATACTTGTATATGTTTGGTACTGTCATATATTCTCAGATTGATAGGATAGCCATTAACATGGAAAACAGAAAGCATTTGGGGCAATTGTAACTTGTTTTCAATTCTTTCACTTAAAATTATGTCAATAACTCTATTTTGAAAGGACATATACTCACCTACATGTTTGGTCTTGTTGACCACTTGTGGTCAAACATGATAGCCATTTACCAGTCAAGCTTTAGATACTGGGGTGTCTGAATTTAAAACTGTTTAAAATGGGAAATGATAGTACATTGACTACTTAGCCAATCATATGGGTTTATTAGGCTAAAAAGGACTCATAGTACAATCATTGACATGTATGGTTGCTTTCTCATGATATGTAAAATATAAGGTGATATATAAACATAAAGAAACTGCTATGATTTATGTGGAGTTACATTGTTGTCTATGCATGTTCCTAGATAAATATTTTCAAATGATAGACAGAAAAGTGATTATCTAGTCATACACAAGCCTGTTGGTTTTTGGTTACCCAAAATGAAACATCTTTTAAAGAATGACAAATAACAGCTGTGAACTACTTTAATTTCAAATAATAAGTCAACAAAAAGTTGATCTATGTTCACATATTTTTATTGAGAAAATACAAACATGAGGGTTAATAATAGAACTACAAGGGTGGAGGCAATAATATAAGTCTTTTAAACATCCTGAATAAAAGGCCTGTTTATCTAAATTGTAAGTCCAACGTTCAACCTCAAGTATGTTTGTCAATTTGAAAAGAAATATCAAATAAATATGTTCTGTCATTGAAAGTTTTTAACCAAAACCAAGGGGTCAAAGTCAAATTAGGGTGATCTGGAGAAAGCCAAATAAGCCTTGAGGATAGATAAGGAGCATCAGAACACAACATGTGTTATCCATTAAATTTTCTGCAACTTAATTGAAACTTAATCATATCACCAAAGAATTGAAAATCATGTTAAGTCTAGACCTGCTGTTGACCTGTCTATCTTGTCATAATAATTCTGAGAATGAAGTATTGAGAAAGCTACTTAGTCAATATGATCCCATTCCTGATATCTTTTCAGTTTATAAAGAAATTGTTTTGAAGAGAAACATAACTGAAATTTGATCTCTAAATGCACCATTTGCTCTTAAACTATGATCTGTAATGATACATAACTAGCAAATGTCTTTGACAAGTGGTTTAAGTAAAAAAGTGTTGCATTTTGCCTTTAATAGGTTGAATATGTAGGTTCGGGTAAGGTTTGATGTTCTCTAACCTTCCCGGGCACAAAACAGTTGAATATGTATTTTCGGGTAAGGTTTAATGTCTTATAACCTTTTCGAGTAAACTTAGATGTTATTATCTAAGTTTAACAATTTCGGGCATGCTTTTAAGTATTTGATACTTTTCGGGTAGAGTAACTATTCTAGTCACTCTTCGGGCAAGCCTGATTGTTTATGATTGACTATGTACTTCGGGTAAGGTTTGATGCTTTATAACCTTTCCGGGCACACTTAGATACTTTTATCTAAGTTTGTCATTTTCGGGTATGATTTGATGTTTTTTTTAAGTTTCTCGGGTAGACTAAACTGTTTAGTTTAGTTCCCAGGCATGCCTGATGTTTGAATATGATTATCCTAGCAAGTTTAGTGCTAACATAGGATTTCCGAGCAAGCTTTGAAATTTTAGATATAGCACACTTAGGTGTTTTATGTTTAATTCCGAGCATGCTATGTGTTATTTGCGATTATGATTTCTTTGAAATTACAAGTGTTTCCGAGAAGACTTTGTCTTCCAAGCACACTTTATATTCCAGGTACACTATTGTTCCCTCAATATACTTGGTAATTTCAAAATTTGACTTTCCGAGTACACTGACTGCTAGATATCTTTTCGGGCACACTTTACATCAAAGTATGCATGATTGAATGTGTTTCTTATTCTGATAGGGTTTATGCTAGTTTGAATTATTTAATTTATATTTGAGAAATTTCTATGGGCATTTTAATTGATTCCTAGACTTTACTTAAATTTATTTCTAAATTACTTTATCTTTACATACTTTACCATTTCTGGACATACTCCAAACCAACCATTCCTTAAATAGATAAGGAATTTATGGCTAAAAGACAAACCACTTTGCAAGATTTTTTCTTTATCTGACATGCAAAAGAAAAGTAAACCAAAAAGAACTTTATCCACAGTTTTCGTTTCTGATTAAATTGCATATATGTACTTTAAGTTTGTCTTAACTTCCATTAAAGAGATTGTCTTTATATATTTCGATTTTGGACCTTCCGATTGCTTACATTTATTTTGTGTGTAGGTTTCAATACCATTCAAGACAATGGTTTGAATTGAAATATTCTTTATACCTTAATCTTAATTCTTCTCATATATATACACTATTATAGATCTAACTGAAAATTCTGTGTTCATCTATTAACAGAAAATCAGAAATGGATCCAATTCTAAGCAGTCCCAATTCCTACAAACATCATATTTCTAAAGAACTAAAGAAGGCATTACAAAGAGTTCAATCCCTAATGAATGAGGTTGAGAAGACCTCAGCTGCCCCAAAACAGGGGGAGAAATCACTGAATCAGGGGGAGAATTCATTAAAGCTTCTCTCAATATATGAAGAAGATAGTTAAGATGCTGAAACTGACAAAGTTCCAGAAGATGAAAGGAAACATCTTGAAGAAAGAAAGAAACTAAAAGGGAAGTGAATTGCTCTAGAAGGTGATGAAAATCAGATTGACAATTCACCAAAAGAAAAGTCAACAATCTTAGAAATTGATGAGTCTGAAGTAGAAGCCAAAAGGGTCTATGCGCAGAGAATGACATAAATTCAAGACAGACAATTTCTAAGCCAATTACTGTCTGATAAAGATTTTGGAGAACAAGAAAGCTTGATGAAACTGTTTGAAGATAAGAAAAAGTTAAGAGATGAAGTGAAGAATGATAATCAGAAGGAAGTCCCACAAGAAGTAATTGACAAGTACTTAAATGATAAAGAAATTCCAAATGGAGTGCTAGTATCTCTGCTCAAGCTAATTAAGCAAGAAGAACCAGAGTCAGAGGTATAGGAGAAACTAGACTCTGTTATTGACAAAATTTCAAAATCTTTAAATAAAGAAAAAATTACTCAAGAAAATGAATTGAAAGGGGTGAAATTGAAACATGAATTGAAACAAGAAATGAAAGTCCAGAAAATGTTGAGTATGTATGGTGGAAAACCAAATTTTTTGATGAAAAATGGAATTCCCTTTGATTCATTAAAAGTCATGACAAGAAAAGAGATTTTGAGCAACTTGAACAAAATGAAAGGACTACAGTTGAACAAGAAGAAAGGAGCTGCTCAGTCTCTAGATGGAATGAACAAGGGAATATCCAGGAAGATGATTGACCTTTCTAAAATGATAATAAAAGGAAAATCCGATGTAAAGCCAATGTGCAACAAGACAACATCCTTTGTTTCGAAACCAAACTTTACAAAGAAAAGGAAAATGTCTGTTACTATTCAAGAGAAACCAAAGCAGATATACTTGAAAATGGATAAATCTTTTATCAAGGCTGAAGTAAAAGCCAAAAATCATTCAGCCAACTGCAATTTTATGCCAAATGGGGTATTTTATGACTCCATGACTGAACATCTGAATGTTATAATGGAAAATGGAGAGATTGTGAAGATCTTCTCTAAAAATGACTTCAGAAAATTCAATCTATGGCAATTAACTATGAGGGGCAAAGGCCTGCGTCTCTCTGATTATAAAGAAAGGAAAAGGCCTACAAGTGCTAAGAAATTAGAACTGTTGAGATTCTTGAGAGAGCAAGGAAAGTTGGACTTTACATGCCTAAACAAGCACCTCTGAAGAAAAAGACAAGATTCTTAGAGTAGTTTTTTACTTTGTTTGAAAATGTAATTTGTTTATGTTTGATTTTCAATATGTAATTTGACTTTGAATTTGATGTGTATTTTTAATAACCTGAGTAAAGTAACCATAGAGGTGTTTTGAGACAGCTGAGGTGTTCCAATCTAGGGGGAGATTGTTGATTCAAGATTTGACCCAAAACTGATAATATTTGAAGATTGGAATCTTCTCAACCTCCTCATAAATGACTAAGTATGGAACCGGGCACACCTAAGACATCCGATCAAGCTTTTACTTAGCCGAGCATGATATTTTGCCCTTCGGGCAAGGTTATCTTCAAGAAGTCTTCTTTAGTGGATACCCGGGCAAGGTTCACTATATCAAGCAGGTTTGTTCTTCATAACCGAGTAAGGTTTACCTCAGAGTAAGCTTTTGGCTAACCAAGCTCAGAAAGCCAAGTAATTGGAAGATCGGGCAAGGTATTATTTAATAATACAGTGGTCCGAGTAAGCTTGATGTGTAATGAAATATATCAAGGAACATAGGGCAAGGTTCAACTCAAGCAGGGTACAGTGCTTCCAAGAACACTTTGCTAATAAGCTAATTCCAAGCAAGGAGTTGATGGGACCATTGAAGAACAAGGTTGCTCATTGGATTATGTCGGGCAAAGTCTGATATACTCAAGAAGATTGAAGTCTGCTTGGTGAGTATTTTCCTTTGGAAAATACTCCAAGTAAAGCATACCCGGAAAACTGTTCCCGGGCACACTTCATGGTTATCAAGTCTACATGGGAAGGCAGAGCACAAAGTCTACTCGATGAAGTTTACTTCTACAAAGCCTACCCGGAAGACTTGTTTTACACTTAGGATTATTTTGAATATGTAATTTGTATATGTACGATATATTTAGGGTTTCTAGAAGGAATGACAGTTGTCCTGAGGTGTCAGGCCTATAAAAGGAATATTTAGGTCACACCTCAAGACACGGAAAAAGCAGCTGAATACGATATTAAGTGAGAACATTTATTGAGCGACGGCCGTTCTTAGAATTGTACGGACATGACTTTCCCATCAAGAAACCCTAGATAGATTATCATTTGTATGATTAACTTTATATGAATGGAAATATTTTGAGTGAATCTTGTGTGTGTTAGTTAACTTTGATTGATTACTCAGCAACCAAGTCATTTGTTATTGATTCCGCCTTTAACAAACGGTTTTCTTTCTAAATATAGCAACCTGTCATTAACTCTCTTGTCAACATATCATTGTGTGAGTTATGACTTAATTTGTTAACGATCTACCTTCTACAACGGGGACCTGACAAACCGGTAAATTAGCCACGAGCTATATTGGACCTTTCGAGATTATTGTTATAATTGGTCCCGTAGCCTACCGACTAAAACTACCCCTAGAACAGAGAACTATTCACAATGTGTTTCATGTGTCGAATCTAAAAAAGTTTGACTTATGAGACGACAATAGTACCACTGGAAGATGTTTAGGTAAATGAAAATCTAAATATTGTAGAGGAACCAGTAGAAATCGTGGACGGGATAACCAAACAGTTACTACACAACAAAATTTCATTGGTAAAAGATCGATGGAACTCGCAACAAGGACCCGAATTTACTTGGCAACGAAAGGATGAATTCCGAAAGAAACACCCTCACCTGTTTCCTAAAAAGAAAACTGATAACACATCAAATTTCAGGGATGAAATTTCTTAGCGGGGGGAGAATGCATTCATGACAAAATGAGGTATATCTTATTCATTACGTAGCGAGTAAACGATTAATCGGTTAATTCGTAGCGATTAAATGAGTAACCAACCGATACTAATTATGACCCGTTTGTATATTGAGGGGTCATATATGAGTTATATATATTTATATATTATATTGGTTAAAATATTGATACTAAGGCCCCAGTACGTATAAAATCATTTAAACGAAAAAGGTTTCGTTTAACGATACGCTATGAGTTTAAACGCAATCATTAACATCAAAACTTTATTCAATCAGCTTAGATTTCTCTTTCTTCAATGGCTTGTACATTTCTTATTTAATTTTTGTAAGGCATGTTTGTAACGTTAATCCCAACGTACATATATGTGAAGACTTTTCGTTTTTCCTCATATTCAGCTGCAATATTCATTTTACTAACGTGGTACAAAATATTGCAATTGTAATCATTGAGTAGTACTACTTCAATGGTTTGCCCCATTTTGAGTTCCATTTTATCTACAACACATAGAAAACCCTTATGGTTGGTGTATACTTTGTTCTATAAAAGGGGTTTCTTCAAGTCTTAAGAGTAAAAATGTCAACTCCTAGCTAAAAAATGTGAGTTGTATAAATCTTCTTGTGCACATTGAGTTATCATGATGCATAGACTATCATCTTTTGTCTTTCTACATAAGCATGCATACAAGACTTAAGCATAAAAAATCACAATCACTACAACTCTATGTGCTCCTTATGGGAGGGGCAAGATAGGTGCATTACACAATCTTTTGCTCAATAATTTAGAAACTTCCTCTAATATTTTTGTTTCAGGCATTTTTCTTATACTTTTCGGTTAATATCGTCAAAGGTCAAATAATCTTGGTATGCATCTCTAATAATACCCAGTAAGGCCTAAAAATTATTTTACTTCGGTTGGAGACCTTGGTGTTTCCCAATCCTAATTGCTTCAATCTTTAATACACTTATATGTATACCTTTCTTACTAATTATATGTCTAAGACAATGAATTTACCAATTCCAGAAATCTTAATTAAAGAATGTCTACATACTATTTTTCATTCTTCAACTATCACTAATTCAGCTTAAGGTGTTGTTCATGAATTTTCTTGGTTCATGAATAAATGTGCTTATATCATCCAGGTAGTATTTGCATATCCAATTCATGAGATTCAGGAACATTACGACTTTGTCAATCTCACAGGTATGACTTACAAATTTATAATGGCCCTATTGTTTTTCTAAAATGTCTATAGAATGTCTTTTATTTTAATTTTCATTTGGTAAATCGATCTTCGGGGTATAGATCAAGTGATGCTAGAATGTCACTATCTAGTCAAAAACACTAATAATAAGTTCCTAATCACCTATGCAAGCTAGGGTAAGTAGGGTGTCGAACACGAGGAGTATGAGGTCAATGAAATTCATGTAAACAATTTCAATATTATGAAGTAACTGGCTTTTGTGCTGATCACACAACCAAATAATTTAAGTGTGGAATTAAGCAAACAAACAAGTAAACAAGTTTCAATCTATAAATAAAAGCAAATCACACCTGGGACTTCAAGTAAGTAACTCACCGTAATCTCATGCAACCTAACATATTAATCATTAACGGTTAACTACAGACAGATCAACTAGACAAAACCTTAGGCGACAATAATCAGTTTACACACGGCACTTGTTATCAAACGGTCTCTGCCAGTGTGACTCAGTTAAGGGCAATTATATGCTTTATTGTATTCAACCTAATCAAACAACCCTATAATCAATTATTATAGCAACTGGTAACTAATCGTTCAGATCAACGTAAACCTAAACCGATTGAACACACAGAAATACTAAACATCAATAATCATAGATTAACCATAAACAATTATACATAAACGTTCTGAGTCACATGAGAAAACTGAATTGTTACAAACTTTACATTCTCCGGTGAGATTCAAAGAGTTTAACCACGTCTCGGCATCGTAAGATCTTCAATCTAGATTATATGAATCATATATGGACTTCCGATTGATTGGGAATGATGGAATCGCCTTAGAACAGCTCTGGAAATCGCCTCCTTTGATAAAAACGAAGTTAGGGTCGAGTTTGATGAATATATGTTATTAAACCCTAGCTGCCCGTCTACACACCCCATCGCGATACGCGATGGGGTCTTAACCGGTCCATCGCGTATCGTGATGGACCCTTGGTCAACATCTTCGTTAAACACCCATCGCAATACGCAGTGGGTCTTCAAGCATGCCCATCGCGCATCTCAATGGGACATGTCACCAGCAACAATTTTTAATCTTTCTCGTTTTGCTTGATAGACATCCCAGGTCTTCATCCCGTGCCTCAACAAGTCCAAATTATCCGCTTTAACGTATATGACCTGAAATACAACCGACACGTATGAAGTATCAAACATCCTAAAATAAACGAATAAAACTAGTAAAATAAACGAACTAAAACGCAAACAAATTAACCAACCATCACATCCCCACACTTATCTTTTTCTTGCCCTCAAGCAAACTCTAAAGCAAACATTAACCTCCATCATAGGTATGTAAATTATTACCATTAATACTAGTAAGGTTTAAGATCATACCCAATTTCCCAGACTCACACTTTCAAGATTGGCATCCCACAAAAAGGTTAAAAGATATAATAAAAACAATAGATACGCCCAGACGAGTGTACCTTGTTTCTGGTTAAGGCAAACATGCTAATACCTCTCATAATAAACTAACTCTCCTCTCGGTTTAATATCTGAACTAGCAAAAGATGTGCTAGTATCTCTCTGCGCTCAAAACCAAGTATGAACACAAAGTAATAAGCTTGGAAGCAAGTCAAATCTCCACCCATATAAGTGCTTTGACACGAATGCAAATCAAGATGGCTTAAAAGGGTTGTAACGGGGCCAAGTGTAAGGGTATGGAAGGGAATTTTTAAGTAGCTCAAACGATCTGATCCGGCTAAATAAAACTAAATACATAACATAAACAACTGATAGAATTATATATATATATATTACACACAATTAATCAAACACAACAACTTCTAATTACATAATTAAATATATACAGACATTTTTTTGATAAATGTACTGCTCAATACAACCTATTGATAGATACTAAAACAATTACAAAGAAACCTACTAAGCCAGATCATCTCATAATAAAACATCGGGTTTGATTAAAAGAAAAATATAGGCCCAACAATGTTTTCTAAGGGAACCAACCCCCCACCCCTCACATTATCCTTGTTATTATATATAACGTATGAGGCCCAACTCCCAATACCCACCCTCTCACTCATCCAGACGAGGCTTAACCTAAGTGCCTCTATCACTTTTTCAATCATGCAAAGCTAAGATCTCGAAATGCATGAGACAACCAAGTTCTAGATATTATGGGCATATTGGTTACTCTCGATAATGGCATTCAAATGACATGTGTGTATACTACATATTATATGTGTATATATAAGGCAAATCTTACACACGTACGGAGGAATTAGGTTACCGACATAAACATGTGTACATGTCCCCTTGACTCGTTATCACTGCCTAAACGACCCCATTTTCAACTTCTCGTTATAAAATAACTTTGTGAGTAAGATTAGAGTAAGATTATGATAAACATGTGAAGGGAAGCTGAAAAACCAACCATGACCAAAAACCTACAAGTTGGTATTAATGGCAATAATTAACAGTGAACAACTTTGTTTTCCGAACACTCTTCGAGGTACTATTGGGCTAAAATTTTCCAAATTTCCCCCATCCCCACACTTGAGGTTTTCATTGTCCTCGATGTTAAAATATTTTAACAATTAACGAACATTTAAGTGACGGGGTTGAGATTGACTTTTTTTAACAATTTAAAACACAGGGCTCTAATGTTATGATTCTACTAGCAATTATACAATTATACTTTTAACATTTAAACTAATAAAAACAAAACAGATTATGAAACTTGTCAAGTCCCCGATTTGAGGTAGATCTTTACAAAATCAAGTCATAACTCACACAGATAAATGTGTCGACAAGGGATTTAATGACGGGTTGCCATTTTTAGAAAGACAGAAGTTTGTTAAAGGCGGAATCAATAACAAAAAGGGTAGTGGCTGAAAAATAAATCAAAAGGTAACTAACACAATCAAGATTCACTCAAAATATTTCCATTCATATAATGTTCATCATACAAACGTTAATCGATTAGGGTTTCTTGAAGGGAAAGCTATTTCCGTACAATTCTATTCAGCCGTCTATCTTTTTGTCTCTGCTGTGTTTTCAGTGTCCTTAAGGTGTGACCTAATTATTCCTTTTATAGGCCTGACACCTCATGACAACTGTCATTCCTTCTGAAAACCCTAAATATACCGTACATATTCAAATTACATAACCAAAATAATCCTAAGTGTAAAACAAGTCTTCCGGGTAGGCTTTGTAAAAGTAACCTTCTCCGAGTAGACTTTGTGCTCTGCCTTCCTTGTCAGACTTGGTAACCTTGAAGTGTGCCCGAGAGCAGTTATCCGGGTACGCTTTACTTAGAGTATTTTCCAAAGGAAAATACTCACCAAGCAGACTTCAGTCTTCTTGATTATATCAGACTTTGCCCGACATAATCCAACGAGCAACCTTGTTCTTCAATGGTCCTATCAACTCCTTGCTTGGAATAAGCTTATTAGAAAAGTGTGCTTGGTAGCACTGTACCCTGCTTGAGTTGATCCTTGCCCGATGATACTTAAGATAATTCATTATCCATCAAAGCATACTTGGACCGCAGTATTATTAATGAATATCTTGCCCGGTCATCCAATCACTTGGCTTTCTGAGCTTGGTTAGCCAAGAGCTTACTCTGAAGTAAACCTTACTCGGCTATGAAGAACAAACCTGCTTGATATAGTGTACCTTGCCCAGGTATACACAAAGAGTGAACCCTGCCCGGTTATCTCCTAAAAAAGACTTCTTGAAGATAACCTTGCTTGAAGGGCAAAATATCATGCCGGCTAAGTAAAAGCTTGCTCGGATATCTTAGGTGTGCCCGGTTCCATACTTAGTCATTTCTGAGGAGGTTGAGAAGATTCCAATCTTCAAGTATGATCAGTTTTGGGTCAAATATTGACTCAACAAAACTGAAATCACCTGATATCAACTGGGAAGGACCAGTCGGCTTGCGAACTCTCGTAAACACTTGTAAATTCTCGTCTCAACCAATTACCAAAACTGAAAACCGAACATGCAAAATCTCGAGACGTGTAGAAGCAAGCTTCTCACAAGTGTAAGACATAGGTCTTTTAAGAGTTATGAAAATGATTTATTTTAACTTATTAAAACAATTACCGAGCTGAATTAAATCGTTTCATAATAAAATTGGTTAAACAAGTTAAAAACGTTAAAAGAGCTAACTCACTTTCATAGGAATCACTATTGCATTTAGCATATGCAACAAGCCCTTTAAACCCCCCCGGTAGCCCGGGAGGACGAGTGGGGTCTCGTGAGAGTTTATTGTGAACTACACCCACAAAGTTCGATTACAACATAATATACAAATAAATAAAACACAGCAGACATCAAAAGATATAAATACATATAAGCCCAACCAGTTACCCTTAAAAAAATCCCAATATAATATAAAGCAAAAAGGGTAACCAAGATCTACTTTGCTGGCGGAGTATCATCAGTATAATACTGCGGGTCCACCGGTTGCTCCACTTTGATAGTCCATGAAGGTGGGAGCGGTACCTGCAAAGTAGTAAATAATAATCGAAAATAATTTTCATGGCAGGCCAGGTGGGCCCGCAGTGCCATTTGCTACTGCTGCATCGCCATCTGCTGCTGATATATCATATCTAGCGTGACAGCCTGCTAAGGTGGCGGCTATGATGATTACGATGATGCCTGCCTCAACGGATGTTGCTGCTGAGGGCGCATAACATGTGGGATCGGAGCATGTTTCCAGTGTGTCGGGATCCCCATCTGTAGTGATGCAGAAGCAGCTGATCCAGCAGGTGGATCATACATCTAGACAATCCCGGCCCGGCGAGCCTCATCGAATCCAAATACCCCAGTAGCTGGCCCCGGAGTAAAGAACCCAACCGGATAACTGTGGAACACACCGAGTCGCTCGGCGATCCTCGTGATATATGGCCCTAATGATAAGCGTGTCGAGGATCCCTGTAGGCTGCGACCTTGTGCGGACGAAAAGAGCAAGAGCGTCGCCACATTGGCCTAGCGGCGGCCAATGATGGAAATAAGACACAACAGATCAAGTTTGCTGCACTTCTCGGCGCCCGAATATCAGCACACGATAGTACAGGCGACGATCATGTGATTGTAGCGATAGACGGGGTCCCTGATGGACAACTCCACAACAGTTCTAGATTCGGCCCCGTCAGCAATCTATGCCCAACACTGGCCGAGCTGGTCCTCCGTGAGCCAGTACTAATGGGCATGCTGAGTATATGGCGTGTAGCCACGAAAACTCTGCATGAAATCAGGATCCTAAACCTGCTCGGCCGTATAAAATCTGGTGGCCATAGCAAAGTCAGGGACGCACATCTCATGCAGATGTCGTCCCAACGAAAATGACACCGCATGTGGCTCATGAAAATCGGTGGACGAAAAAACAAAAGTCAAATAAAACTCACGTGTGAGCTCGACATAAGGAATCGAGTCACACGCAAGTACCTCTGTCCACTGATATGATAATAAACGACTGACCCGAACATCAATGCCCAAATCCCGCATCAGCGTCCAATCAAACGAACGGTGACGAAGAAGCTGCATCTCTCGAATCCGACCCAGCCTCGTGTGCTCGTCAGTCATGATCCTGAATCTTAACACCTGGTGATGTGTGTGGCGTCCATCACCCATGATATCCTCAGGGTCGATGTCAGAAGTAATCGGTAACTCCTGACCATCATAATGGATGACCCTAGGCAGCCTCTGCTGAATAGGGCGGTGCGGCTCGGGATCTCCCCGGGGAGCCGCAACGGGACCACGGCTGCTCGCGCCCTCGGGTCTCTGCCTCTTACGCCCAGACATATCTGCAAAGTCAAACATTCAAGTTAGATGTGTCAAACTTTGGTAACGACCGTATAGCATTTTGGTCGCGCTCGTTCCACGTATAATTAAATAATATTAAAATAATTATAAAATAATAAAATTATAATAAAAAAAGCCGAAAAATTCGGGGACACCCTGTACGTATCTCTAAAAACCAGATTGTCCCGAAAAATGGTACAATCATTTTTCAATTCAAAACAAACTATATTCAAATTAACAGATCGTCCTAGTGACTCGATAAACAAAATCACCACAGACTCGATACGAACAAAGTAAACAGACGACTATCAAACTGACACGACTAAATAAATAAGCTGACAGCCTGTCTCGAATAACGTGCAAATCAAATAATTAACCTGTCGGCAATTAATATATTATGTGACAAATCGGGTTTTAGTTTAGAATAATACATTAATAAAATATTAATAAAATATTCTAAAAAATTAAGTTCAAGAAAATCGTTTAATCTCGAACACTCACTATCATTGGTTTAATAATAAAATAATGATTTTAATGTTTGAACTTAAAAAACCTGATTCATCCCACTGTTACGTTTAACAAAACCCGGAATCCAAGTTAATAAACTAAGCAACTACCCAAAAAACCCGGCAACCCTCAAAGTTTCAAATCGCCCAATTTGAATTAAAACTAAACAAACTAACCCGCCATCCCGTCAAACATGCAAACCCAATTATACCCACCCGCAAACTTCCAACATTCTAATCGACTAAATACAAATCAAATTCCAACATAAAACGATAATAAGAATAAAAATAATACCTCGTGACAGCGGTGGCCGGTGGTGACGTGGTGGTTTCTAAGGGTGGACGACGATGGTGGTTTCTGGTGGTGGTTAGTATTAAGGAAGGTTGAACGGTGGTGGGTGGAGGTCTGGTGACTGGTGGACTACGGTGGTGAGGACGGTGGTGGGACGTGAGTGGTGGTCGCCGGAACGGGTGGTGGTTGGTAATGGTGTAAGGGGGTGATTGGTGGAATGGTGGTGTACGGTGGTGAATGGAGATGAAAGCGATGGTGATGGTATGGTGGTGATTGTGACGCCAGAAAAGAAAAGAAGAAGGCGGAAGAAAGAAGAAGTGAGGAAGAAGACGAAGAAGCGGGTTTAAAAATAAAAATTTTCCGGGTTTTTATGACCATTGCGTATCGTCAAATAAAGATCCATTGCATATCGCCACCCAAATTAATGGAATTAGGGTTTGGAATGGGTTGCGATACGCGATGGAGTGATGGGTGGCGTCATCGCGTATCGTTGACATCACTTTTGCCTGATATCTTTCCTCCATCGCGATAAGCGATGGAGTTGTTAATAAGCCCATCGCATATCGCGATGGGATGTGTTAACAGAAAGCTTTTAAAGAAAACGGGTTCGGACATTTTCCGAACAGACCAATTTTCGGCATCCCGTCATCACCCTGAACACGTTTCCGAACTCAAAACATACTTTTCTTACCTGGAAAGACGTGTAATTTACCAAACGCTTACCGAACTTCAAGAACTTCCAACTCTTTAAACAAGCTTCCCCACACTTCGTGTTTGCTGCACAAAACTCGAAACGACACTTAATATAAGACTCGAAAACATGAAAACAAACTGGACAGACACTTACAAACCCCGGGTTGCCTCCCGTTAGCGCTGAATTTAAAGTCTACAGCTCGACAGTGCCTCGAACTCTCAATCTTCTTCATAAACTGGTGAAGTCAAAAAGAAACTCATCGATTACTTGTCCATCTCGTGTATATCTTTCATCTCCAAGTATGGCTTCAATTTATAGCAATTTACCACTTGCCTCACATGAGCATCAAAGTCCTCAATCTCGTACCGACCATGATTTCCAACTCTAACCATAGAATACGGGCCCGTCCACTTACTTTTCAACTTACCCGGGAAGAGTTTCATCCTTGTGTTGCATAGCCAAACCTTTTGTCCAACCTCAATGTTCTTCAACCACATATTCGCATCATGAAATTTCTTCATCTTTGCCTTGTAAGCGGATGCACAATCGTATGCCTCGTCCCTTAACTCTTCAATCTCGCACAAAGCCAAGTTTCTTGCCTTACCTGCATCATCATAATCCATATTAACCTGTTTATTAGCCCAAAATGCTCTTTGTGCAATTTCAACCACTAAATGGAAATCCTTTCCATACACTAGTCTATAAGGAGTGGTTCCAATTGGCGTTTTATATGCTGTTTGGTAAGCCCATAGAGCATCGGTCAACTTAGTTGACCAATCCTTTCGGTCTGTCCGAACAGTTTTCTATAAAATCTATTTGATTTGCCTATTGGAAACCTCAACTTGTCCACTCGTTTGTGGATGGTAAGGAGTTGCAATCCTGTGATCAACACCATGTCATTTAAGCAATTTTTCAAATTTAAAGTTTTTAAAATGAGATCCCCAATCACTTATGATGGTTCGGGGGACTCCAAATCTAGAAAATATATTACTTTGAACAAAATTTCAAACGATCGAGTGATCATTCATCCTAATGGCTATCGCCTCAACCCATTTAGACACATAGCCGACGGACACTAGGATGTACAAATAACTGTGTGAATTCGGGAATGGGCCTATGAAATCGATCCCCCAAACATAAAAAATATCAACTACAAGGATAGGGTTCAAGGGCATCTCATCCCTCTTGGAAATGCTCCCGAGTTGTTGACACTTTAAACAGTGTGTCGCGAACTCGTGAATATCCTTAAATAATGATGACCAAAAGAAGCCACTCGTAAGGACTTTTCGTGCAGTTTTCTGGCCACTAAAGTGACCCCCACACGCAGACGAATGTGCGTGTTCCAACACTGATATTACATCTTCCTCGGGTATGCATCGTCTGATCATCTGGTCCGCACCAATCTTGAAGAAGTCTAAGTCTTCCAAAATGTATTGTTTGGCTTGTGACATCAAATGTTTCTTCTTTCTCCTTGGCCAATGCTCCGGTAGATCACCTTAAACTTTATAATTAACAATATGAGGAAACCAGTGATTTTATGAGACTGCCATAATGTGTTCATCCGGGAAAGACTCGTTAATGGGCTCGTCCTTGTCTCCATCTTCCATCATAATTCGGGACAAATGAACTGCAACAACATTTTCTCTACCTTTCTTGTCCCGATCTCTAGATCAAATTCCTGCAGTAGCAAAACCCATCTTATGAGCCTCGGGTTTGCATCTTATTTATCCATGAGGTACCTAATTGCGAAGTTTTCAGAATAAATGATTACTTTACTTCCCCAAATATAAGACTTGAATTTATCTAGAGCACATACTACTGCTAGTAACTCTTTCTCAGTTGTTATGTAATTCAATTGTGCATCCGAGAGAGTTTTACTCGCATAGTATATGGAAACGGGTTTCTTATCGACCCGATGACCCAAAACAGCCCCGACCACATAATCACATGCATCACACATTATTTCAAAAGGCAAAGTCCAATCGGGTGATTGCAAGATCGGGGCTTTAACTAATTTTAATATCAAAATTTCAAAGGCCTTAGCACATTCATCATTAAAGTCAAACGGGGCATCTTTAAGTAATAAATTACATTTGGGTTTGGTAATGTCACTAAAACCCTTAATAAACCGTCTATAAAACCCGGCATGCCCCAAAAATGATCTAATGCCCTTAACATTCATGGGATGAGGTAAAGTGAAAATAACTTGAACCTTAGCTCGGTCCACCTCAATCCCGTGACTTGACACGTCATGGCCCAAAACAATCCCCTCTCGGACCAAGTTTGTTTCGACACATCTTTTCAAAACTCTTTCGAGTTGATTTAAACATGACTCGAAAGATGTGCCGAAAATCGAAAAATCGTCCATGAAAATTTCCAAAGACTCCCCTACCATATTGGAAAAAAATACTCATCTTGCACCTTTGAAAGGTGGCGGGGGTGTTACATAGTCCGAATGGCATTCTCCTAAACGCAAATGTGCCATACGGGCATGTGAACGTAGTCTTCTGCTGATCCTCGGGATGAATAGCTATCTAGTTATACCCGGATTACCCGTCTAAAAAGTAATAATATTTTTTACCATATAGCTTTTCGATAATTTGATCGATAAACGGAAGCGGAAAGTGTTCTTTCGATGTTGCCGCGTTCAGTTTCCGATAATCAATACAAATGCGCCACCCAGTTACCGGCCAGGTAGCGACCTCGTTACTTGTGTCGTCCTTGCCCACCTGAATGCCCGCTTTTTTCGATACTGTCGGTGTCGGGCTTACCCACGTGATGTCTGAGATGGAAAATATAATACCAGCATCCAACCATTTCAGCACTTCTTTCTTCACCACTTCCGGCATGTTCGGGTTCAACCTCCGCTGAGCATCGTGTGCGGGTCTGACATCAGGATCTGTTAATATCTTGTGCATCACAAATGAAGGGCTAATTCCCTTCAAATCCGCTATTGTCCACCTGATTGCTTCCTTGTTCGCAACCAGCACCGCCATCAAAGCATTTTCATGTTCAATAGATAAATTAGAAGCTATAATAACAGGCAAAGAATCATTCTTACCAAGGAAAGCATATTTTAAGTGCTTTGGGAGATCCTTCAGCTCGAATTTTGGTTCTTCTTGCATAGACGGTTTCAACCCGGTTTCAATATTCTCAGGAAGTGATTCCACCTGAACTAACCATGGTGGACGGTCTCCTAGCACAGCTGCGATCTCCATATGTCTATCTTCCTCTTCCAGCAACTTTTTTGTTTCCACCTGTGACCTGTCAAACAATAAACACGTCTCCACTGTGCCATCCGTGCTGACAACAGAGTCGTATAGCGAGATGCACTCGTCATCGACTAGAGAATTATTTCCATGCATGAAAAACTTAATCCTCAGCTTACGGTTACCGAATGCCATGTCAATAGTACCTATTCTGCAGTTAATGTTGGCATTTGCGGTAGCTAGAAATGGTCTACCGAGTATAACCATGGGCTGTTTGGTCCTTTCACCCGAAACATAATCGAAGACCAAAAATTTAACTGGAAAATAAAAATCTTCCACCTTAACGATAACGTTAGCCAGTATCCCCCGGGGAAGTTTCGATGTCTGGTCAGCTAAGACAACCGTGGTGGTGGCTGCCCGAAGAGGACCGAAGTCATACTGATCATATAGACTTCCCGGGATAATACTAATGCTAGCTCCAAGATCTAGAAGCGCCCAAGTCATTTTAAAATCGCCCATCTGAATGGGTATAATGGGCGTTCCCGGATCTTGTTTAGGAATCTTAGGTGGAAGTGAACCCGAAAGAATTGCACTCAAATGATCGGTAAAATCAATTTGTTTAGGAATCTTATGGCTCCTTTTCTTTGTGCACAACTCTTTCAAATACTTAGCATATGCGGGAATTTGTTTAATGGCATCCAAAAGAGGGATATTAATATTAACTTGTTTAAATGTTTCCCTCATTTCCTCTTGTTGTGGGCATCTTTTTGATGACATCTTCGCCTAAGATGGCCAACAAGGCATCTGGATAGGGCATTGTTTTCACCTTCTCCTTGTCCTTAGAGTTTGGGTGTCATCTTTCGGAACCTGTTTGTTATTATTAGTTTCATCATTATTGGATTCAGTTAATTTAATCGGTTCCGGGTCGCCATCACAAACGAGATTTTCATCAACATCTTCCACCATCCCATCAACCAATGATGGTGGAACCCCAACCTTGTTATCATACTTTTTACAACTTCTTAAAATACTTACATGGTTGACGTGCTTTTTGAACTCGAGTTGTAGTTGTTCGGGTTGACTGTGGTATCACTCGGGAGTTGGCCCGCAATCTTCTGCAACTTTGCCATATCTGCTACGAGCTGACCAATATGCTGCGAGCTGACCAATCTGCTTCAACATCGCTTCTGACGATTTATCCCGTAACTCGAACAGTTGTTTCGTTTCAGCCTTCTGATCTGTCATAACCTTCATCAACGCATCCAACTTCGCGTGTACGGAATCATCTGTATTTCCCAAGGACCCCCTCTGCTAGTCCACCTCAGTTACCATCTCTGTTATACCCCCGATTCTGATTATACGAGCCCTGTTGTTGCTGATAACCGCTCTGGCGGTAATTACCCTTCGATCTGTTCTGGCTCGATCCATGAAAGTTCCAGTTCAACTGTGTAGAAGCGTTCCCGTAACGAAAATTTGGGTGATTCCTCAAGCCCGGGTTATAAGTGTTTGAATTCAACCTTTGACCCTTGGAATCCCCATAAGCATAATGAACATCCTCAGGCTCAACATTCTCGTGACTTTCTGTACAGACCTGGAAGAAGTACCATGTCTTCGCCTATCAGCTGCTGCCTCTGCTTTGGAATCCTCACACATAAACTCCAAGAAATCCCAATCATCTTCCTCAGGTTGATTCAGCAACTGACCATTACACGAGGCCTTTATATGCTTTCGGTCCTCGTATGTTAACCCGTCTACAAAGCATTTCACGAGGCCTTTATATGCTTTCGGTCCTCGTATGTTATACCTGGTGAATGCTTCGTGAAATAACTCGCTCGATAACTATGAAAAGTGGCGACTTTCCATTCAGGCCTCACTGGTCTTCGACTGCAAATAATACTCGTTTAAAAACAGTTTCTGCATCTCGGCCCAGTTCCCAATACTGTACATCGGTAGCGAGTTAAAAAAATTCTTTGCTTTGTCTTTTAACGAAAACTGGAACAACCGCAGCCGAACCTCATCCTGATCATAAGTACCGTCAAAAATCGACCCGCAAAAGGCAGAAAAATTGGTCAAGTGAGAATACGAGTCCTCAGAAGCCATCCTATTAAAATGAGGTACGATGTTAATGTATGATGGCCGAGACTTAAAAGTCTGTTGTCCCGGCACTCGTACCTGTGGAATCAACGGGGATGCTCCATCTGAGATAACTGGTCTGAACCGACTGTCAACACTATGAACCGGGGCTACAAAATTCCTTCACCCAACGGGATTTTCCAAACCACCCTTGTTCACGTGAATATTTCATACTCTTTTAGTCCTTTCAGCCTGGTTAACCCTGTTCCAACCCATATCATTCCTTTCCCTATTCCTGTTGACTGCATCACCTCGTCTCCGAACAAGTGGTTCTTCCATCTGCTCATTCCAATTTCCCTCGTTTTCCATCTTATAACCCTCGTTCTCTGGTTCAACTGCCTGACTCCTTCTGACCCACTAGTTAACCTCTTCCTTAACTTCCAAACCCTGGTTCACATCATTTTCTTACCCCTCTTCATCATCTGCTATCGGAATGCTAGGAATAGCGTCATCAAGATTAAACCGAACTCTACGGTTATGGTTATTATGTGGGACTGAAGGTTCAGCCTGGTCAAGGTTTCGATTTCAGTTTTGGTTTTGGGTTCTAAATGCACGAGCTGAGTTATTCTGGTTGTTTTGGTTATTGAAATTTGGTGGTGGAGGTATGTTGTCTGGGTGAAACGTGTTATTTTGTGGGAGTGGTTGTGGGTCTTGATTCTGGTTTTCATTCTGGTTCTGGTTTTGGTTTTGATTTTGGTTTTGGTTTTGGTTCTGATCCTGGTCTTCCATTTCTAATGTTCTGTCCGTGGCTTGGTTCTGCCGAGCTAGTCTCTCAATTTCGGAGTCGAAAACTAACGGTGACTGTCTGCCCGTGTGTCGGGTGTGTATAAACCTGTTATCTGCACAAACAACACACCCCACGTTAAATATTAAAATAAAATTTACACCCAAAAAAATGAAAATTAAAATTATAATTAAAATACACACAAAAATCAATTAACAAAAAAAAAACACTAAGCGCACTAACTCCCCGGCAACGGTGCCTTTTTGATGCTAGACTGTCGCTATCTAGTCAAAAACACTTATAATTAGTTCCTAATCACCTATGCAAGCTAGGGTAAGTAGGGTGTCGAACACAAGGAGTATGTGGTCATTGCAATTTGTGTAAACAATTTCAATATTATGAAGTAACTGGTTTTTAGTGCTGATCACACAAACAATTTATTTAAGTTTGGAATTAAGCAAACAAGCAAGTAAACAAGTTTCAATCAATAAATAAAAGCAAATCACACCCGGGACTTCAAGTAAGTAACTCACAGAAATCTTATGCAACCTAACAGATTAATCATTAATGGCTAACTACAGACAGATCAACTACAAAACCTTAGGCAACAATAATCGCTTTACACACGGCACTGGTTATCAAGTGGTCCCTGCCAGTGTGACTCAGTTAAGGGAAATTATATGCTTTATCGTATTCAACCTAATCAAACAACCCTATTTTCAATTATTATAGCAACTAGTAACTAATCGTTCAGGTCAACGTAAACCTAAACCGATTAAACACACAGAAATACTAAACATCAATAATCATAGATTAACCATAAATAATTATACATAAACGTTCAGAGTCACATGAGAAAACTGAGTTGTTACAAACTTTACATTCCCGGGTGAGATTCTAAGAGTTTAGTCGCGTCTTGGCATCGTAAGATCTTCAATTTGGATGATATAAATCATATATGGACTCTCCGATTGATTGAGAATGATGGAATCGCCTTAGAACAGCTCTGGAAATTGCCTCCTTTGATAAAAACGAGTTAGGGTCGAGTTTGATGATTAGTGTTATTAAAACTTAGTTGCCCGTCTGCACACCCCATCGCGATACACGATGGGTTCTTTACATACGCGATGGACCCTTGGTCAACATCTTCCTTAAACACCCAACGCGATACGCGATGGGTCTCCAAGCATGCCCATCGCGTATCTCAATGGGATATGTCACCAGCGACAATCTTTAATCTTTCTCGTTTTGCGTACTGGCGTCCCGGGTCTTCATCCCATGCCTCAACAAGTCCAAATTAGCTGCTTTAACGTATATGACCTGAAATACAACAGGCACGTATGAAGTATCGAAGTTCCTAAAATAAACAAATAAAACTAGTAAATAAATTAACTAAAACGCATACAAATTAACCAACCATCATTAGGTCCTTGCAACTGATCACATAAATAATCAATTCTCGATATTAGACACCAAAGTTTAATGGTAAATTTGTTCAGTTCCAGCTCCTGGGGTTGTTTGATTAGATTTTATTTTTCTAATGACGCCAGTCTGTACGGAGATCTAGATATCGGTGCATCATCTTGTACAAAATCCAGTCTAAACTTGATGTGTCTTGATGTGAATTATCTAGGAAAATCTATGGGGAAAACTTCTACATAATCTTAAGTTGTAGGCATATCTCAAGGCATAGGGTATTCTTCATGCAATAGCTTGCGTGTCTTGGTGAAAATCATCAATTTGGTATCATACTGATCACCATGGAATGCTAGTTTCACCACTGGCGAGTGGTAAACATACTAGCCTTTCCGAACCGACAATCTCAACATGATTTTCATATAATTAGCCTATGTCTATATTGGGGCTGTCTGATTCGATGGATATAGCTCATTACCGAGGTTTTGGGTTTCTATCGACAGATTAAAGTTACATATGACTATAGCGGTTTTCCATAAATGAACTTAATAAATACCTTCTATCTAAGTTTATTGTTCTTCTAGCAAATTATAACCCTAATTGTTTATAAACTTAACTCGGCTCTAGTATAGATAAGAATAAGAACATAATGGTTATTCTGTGATTACTAAGTGAATCCTTACGAGTTTTCATGAATCTTCCTCTAGCATTCTAATTTTTTTTAATTTGTGGCAATCCTTTTTGGGTGTGTCACTCATTTATCAAAACAACATTGGGTTTGCTTATTGCTAGCTACCGAATTTCTTGTTTACATAATGTTCAACTTAATGTATACTATTGGGTTATATTAACTATTGGAATCACAGACTCCTTCAATCTTATTCTTCCTAGTGCATTTCAACCAGTAGCTTTATTGCTAGTGTCTTTTCATGCGCTACGTTCTTGATTTTGTTGCTTCAATGTAGCGTTAATGTATTCTGTGATTTGTTGAGCTAATTTTTCAAAGAAGGTCGATAATTTAGGTCTTCTAATGGCTGGTGTTTGTCTTAATTTGGGTGGTTTTCTGTTATTTTTGAATAACAGAAAGAGACAAAGGTTATTAATAATTATTGAAGACGTGTGAATAAATATAAGAAATATTCACAATCTCATCATAATCAATAAAATAAACCAACCTAAAAGATCATCGTGATAATGGAAAACTATCGTACTGGTTTAGAGTTACTAAAATAAGTACTAAATAGGTGTGAATACGCATCAGCACCAATCAAAAGTTTTCAAATTTTCTGTACCAAAATATCTAAGCTATAAGATATCGAATCAGAGAATTACTAGAAGTCCAAGTACTCCATAAATAGGTTCAAAGAGTTATAACAACAATAATATCAATAATGGAGTTACGCATCATGAGAATTTGAAGAGGTAGGGTTGCATCTTCATCCTTTAATGATTTCAACCGGATCTAGCATAGGAAAATGAAATATGGCAAAAGGTTAGTGGAAACTAGGCTCTATGAGTGTGTGAATAAGTTCTCAAAAAGGAATATTAAGATTCACAGAAAGGCACTGGCGCGGTGCACGATTTATGGTACAACAGATGTCGTCGGGGGCGGTCCTTCGACTTACTGTCGATGTTTCCAATCTTTATAATAGAGTGCGAACTAGGATTTGTGAAATGTAACATAATCCGTACTAAGTAATTGCTAGTAAATAAAATATATAAATCATATAGATAATAATTTAAAATCTAAACTTTACAATTTTAATTATAAATTACTTATTATTATTATTATTTATTTATTTATTTACTTATTTTATTTATATAAATATAATCATTTAATTGTTTATACCTTTGCTTCATGGGGAGGGAAAATCTTGTGTTTGAATATACGGGTTATAGTTTAAAAATATTTATCCAAAATTTCTAATTCACTAAAACCATTGGCTCTGATACCAAGTTCTATCACACCCCGAAAATCTTAATTTAAATAGCGGAAAACTTTGACCAGGTCTTTCGGTTGGTGACATACGTCGTTTCAGCCAATCACATTTAACGATAGATTTCTAATGAAAGTTGAACTTTATTTAACCATCAGAGTTATTACACGTGTCATATTACACGATTGTTTTATTCAAATTACAAGGTCAACATAAAGTCAACATTTTTCATTCAAACATATGTCACTATTTTCCCGCGCTCTTCACGAGGCTTCAATACTTCACTTATTTACCTGAAAAACATATTAAATTAAATGTTAACACGAATGTTGGTGAGTCTTTATTCGAAAACAATCCATATATATATATATATATATATATTATTGTGAAATGAAAATTCAATACAAGTCATCATAATATACAATATTACATCAAATTATCAGGAAATACAGTAAACGAGTACTTATCATTCTCACCATACAATGGTTCAACGGCCATTCTTTTCATAATTTATTACCATAAGCAACGGTGGTAATCTTTTCATACCGCTCTTTTAACATGGTAATTAAATATTTAAAAATTCATAATTATCAAATTTTCCAAAAAACGAAGCATTTTATATTTTAAAAAAAATCGTACTGTTGTAGACGAGCAAATAATACAACAAGTGTATGACTATCAAAATTGATAACTCGATAACTACCATACTCAAATAATTCCCATGTTTAACCTAATGCGATTTTAAATAGGGGGCGTCACCCGGTAGATCTACCAATTTTTCAGTGCCCTTATTAATTCAGTTACCAGTTTTTAACCAACTATTGACTCATCCCACTTTTTACACGGTTTGTAAAATAAAATGTTTTATAAAACTTTTAATAAAAATCAGTAGAAAGAATATGCTTTTCCACCAAACACAATAAAAACATTTCAAAAACGAGAGGTCGATAGAGAAACTCATAGTCGAAGCTTTTCGTCCCAAAAATTGTGTGTCCTATATTAGTACACATTTTTTTAATAAAATTTGGTTTGGGTTTTAGTTTGTAGAAATCTTTTACTTGTTAACCTTAGTCTAATGACCACACGAGCACACTAGCAAATAATTTCCTATCTAACAAGTTAACGAGTACGTATAGTTCGGGTTTTGTTAACTATTTTCTTAATAACTAGATTAAGTATTATTTTTACTGGATCTTGTCGATTTTGTCGGTTTTGCGTTTAAAAACGAACCGATCGACTTTTCTTATGACATATAAATTTCAAGTATTGAAAATCACTTTTTGACATATATATTAATTATGTTTTAGGAGTTATTTTACTAAAACATGTTATTTTTCATTTTCGTTAATATTTTCTTAAAATTGCAACGTTTAACGTTTTCGTGTCGGTTTTCGCGAAACAAATCATTTAGGACTAAGTTTTGTTATCTTGTCCTATTATCATATATTATCTTGTGTTATATATGATTATTTTGAAACTTTAGGGGTTGTTCTAAAACAGTCCCTAACCGTCGTGTCGGTTTACGTTTAAAAGTTGATATT